>NC_047057.1:57668660-57980830 GCF_000738735.6 Corvus cornix cornix | reverse complement strand
AGAATACTGTACCTACATTCTGTCCTATATTACAGCTGCTCTTCCCTATTATGGACACCATTCTAGTGCTGATTTTCTGATGTGATAGTTGATCATTACTGAGAAAAAGCTCTTCCTCTGTTGTGTTGAATCTTTTGTTTTAACCTCCCACTTGATTCCTGATCTTTTTGTCTGCTTTAATATTCAGTCATCACTTTTTCTTCTACTATTTCTCTGTGGTTTTTTTTTTAATCATCCTCTTCTTGCTTTTTAAACGACTCTTTCCCATGGACCACAAGGTTGCATTCTGCATAGATTTTCGCGTTGTGCTCCTCACCTTGGTTTCTGAATGTCCTGCTTCTCCTCCAGTGTGGACTGACTGCTTTGAGCACTGGTTGCAAACAGTAGCTGTAGCATCTGTAGTGTTCTAACAGACTTGTACCAGAATTAGCATCTAATGTGAGTGGCACTTCCATTAATCCCTGACGGGACAATGCATTATGCTGCCTTGACAAGTGGGTGAAGATAAAGCACCATCTGTCTCAGACTGGGCATCTATTGAACAATTGCAACTGCACACAATGCTCCTTGTTGTGGACACATGTTAAAGGCACCTTTATCAGTTACAAAACAGAGCCATTTTAATTGGCACAGAAAGGGAAAGAGCACTGCTAGAAAATCCCAGACTTCAAAAGAAAAAATACCCAAAGCCTCTTTCAGATTTTAAAAGGTTGGTGTCTTTGTTCTTGGTACAGATAGTTAGGAAATAGATAACTAAAGAGTGAAATCCATCTTTTTCTTTTTTCTTTTTTTTTTTTTTTTTTGGATTAACAGAAGGAGTAGACAAAACCCCTAACCCTCAAATGCTCTAACTGATTGACAAAATGATACAAGCCAAGTAAATCCTAAAGCATACTAGTTTAGACAGGGCAGTGATGACTCTGAAGAATGACCTTTTCGGTGAGGTAGGCCCTAGTGCAGTTACCTGCCCTGCAGCCTTGGAAGTCAATGGTCTTCTTTGGGTGTTGGGGTTAAATGAGACTCAACAACGGGCAAGTGTCAGGCGCACAGAAGACTTGGTGGATGTCATGAGGGACGGCCAGGCAAGTCATCTCATAGGGGAGGTACCACCTGCTGTATTTTCACTGCATAAAAAGTCCTGGTCATATGTTCAGGAGGTCTGACACTGCTGGAGGTTATTGCATCCCTTGTTTCTGGAACAGGTAGGGTACTGTGATGGGAATGCAGATTTCTAATACATTGCATTGCCACTACACAGTCATTGTCTGGTTATCATTAGGTGAATAGTTGAGGTTTGCCAAACTCTTCATTCACCCAGCACCCTTCAGAGCTGCACTGTACTTTGTGGGCACACAGGGTCATGCCCTGCTCCCTCCTATTTACAGCCACCCTGCAGAAATCTGCATTAAAAAATCATATATTTAGCTTCATCTGGCCAAAGTTGGGTTCTCTCTACTGTTCTTTGTTTACCTTGTATGTTTGAGGTGGTTCTTCATCATCATGTGAGCAATTGAGGGAAATGGCCTTAAAAAGAGTACAATGAGTTCTATTTCCATTTCAAGTATTCTGAAAAAAACCCAGCAAACTCTTGCATGTTGCTATTAATGGTGTAGGGATATTGACGTGTTATTCATGTCATGGCAACTTGAAGCTGATGCTGTTCAATATTGTGTGTCTAACTTGAAACAGAGGAAACTTGCCTTTGATGGATTTACTCAGTTTTAAGTAGCTGTACTAATGCACTTCAAGTAGCAGTCAACCAGAGCTTAATCCTTATGCATCTGAGTTGCATTCTGAATGGGAAACAGGAGGTTTCAAATATTTATGCCACTGCTCTCTTACTCATTTCTCTATAAACTAATGAAACTGGGCTTTTTGCCTTGTTTTCTTCCAGCAGACATGTTTTTGCTGCATAAGCATAATTTCTGTAATTTGAGGTTAGTGGTTTTGGTGGGTTTTTTGTGTGATGGATTCAAAATTCATGAGGGAATAGGGGACAACTGAGAAATTAATACAAAAGGGAGATATATTCAATGGATCAATTTTGAAGGCGGTTAGTTATTACAAAGTAATAATATTATGCAAGAGATTAAGATAAAGGATGGGTTTTCTGCTTGAAAAGACGAATAGCGACACTCAAAGGTCTTTCAGATCCTTCCAGATGCTGGCTCCATGTCATGGAATCACTCCATGACTTGGAGTCATCCAGCCTGGATATCCTACACCTCGGAGGGATTTGTGTAGAGCCAGGAGAGCATTAGAAGTGAGTTTATAATGGTGACTTCTACATTAGTCTCTATTAGGAAAAAAGTTTCCACAGGGATTGCTTGGCATGGGTGCAAACTGGAAGTTTTAGGTGGGACGTGTAATTCTGTCTCTGGATATCCCTCTGAAAAAGAGAGAGCTGCTATCAGAATTGTAAGGAAGGGATGGATCAAGTGTGTGCATGGAAGGCAGTGGTGGCTCCATGCCATACAGGAAAATGCTTTGCTATGCACTATCCACTCCTGCCTTGGAGGCAGAATGTCCTGTACACTGTGGTATTTACTCTGGTGCCGTCTGCTCCACTAAAGAGAGGAAATCTAAACACATGCAAGGAGGAAGAGGGTTGCAGGAGTCCCAGAAAATAGCACAAGAAGCAATAACACTTCTGGAACCTCCAATAGATGAGATTTCCTGTTGCACATGGTGGCCCTTGGAAACGCAGACTACACTCTCTCAGCCTCCTTTCTTCATTCTGGAGCCACTCTCCACTAATCTTGATAGTCAGAGTCTGCAAAGGGATGTTCTCCTCTAGAGTTTTGAAACAATCTGCCATACTGATTAATAGGATGAGCAGGATGCTGCAGATGAATCCAACCATCTCAGTGCTGGTAGAATTAAAAAAATAAAGATAAAAAATGAATGGCTATTTTGTACACCAGATGCTTTCAAAAGAGAGAGAGGGGATGCTGTGCTCTTCATGGTGATGTTGCAGCTGTTTACCCAGCAACAAACTGAGATGTCTTGGAATGCTTCCTCTGGACAAATTAAAGAGTGTATGGGAGGGGTTGGAGGGAGGCTCCTGACTACAGGTATTTATTTTGATTAATTAGCCCCTGTGGGAAGAAAGCCCTCCTGGATAGTGTTTTGAAAGTGACTGTGCCCAGCTGAGCCAATGATGCCTTGGGGATCTGCTCTGGGTTTGTTCATTTCCTTCTCAGATCAGCAGAGGCTGGTATTGATGCAGACCCAGGGTACCCCTGTATTATGATCCAGTTTCAAGGTTCTTAGAAATGTCTCTGCCCGAATTAAGGTGCAAACAAGATCATATACCAGTGACAATAGTAAGGGTTTTATTTGATGGTCAATATGAGAGAGAGAGAGAGAAAGAAAGAAGTAGAAAATAGGTAGGGGAGGTGGACAGAAAGAGTGACAGGGACAGAATAAGGAAAATATCACCACTCCGTGGATCCCAATGTTGTTCGTTGATCCTCTCCAGCTGGTCTCTCGGTGGTGAAGGTCCCCCAGAAGGCACAGAGTCCCATGGGTGTACATGCTCAGGCTGGGTAATGTCCAGCCATGTCCCCTGGGGTGGGGGTCAGTCTCTCACAGCAGACTCTGGGTCTCTTGCACCACGTGCAGCCCTGTGGGGCTGAGCCTCTCACGGGAAAGTCCCGTGGATGTGGCCTGTGGGGTTGGGGGTTCCACAGTGGGGCCAGTTTGTGTAATTGGAGGATGGGTGTTCACTGCCTCTCACCAGAGGCTGCACCATGCACCCAAAACCTCCTCCTCCCCCCTCGGCTGGGGGCAGTCTGTGTAAACCTGGCTTCTGTGAGCTGTGCTCTCACCCCAAACTCAGTTGGAGGCTTTGGCCTATTGTGGATGCATACCTTTCCCTCAGCCTGAGGTGATTGAACATTCCTTTTATCTAATCAGCAGTTCGACTTATAGTCCAAAGTTCTTCAAGGAGGTTTCTGTGGCTGCAGCTTCTTTAAAACTTTATATCAATGTTTGAGGCATGAACTGTTTCAGCCTCTGACACCCTGGCAAGAGAAAGCACTCTGTGAAAGCACATGTCTAGGGCTGAGGGAGGTCCTTTCTGGACAAAACCCTTAAAAGGTGCCTACACCCCACCTCTTATCATATCCAAGCAGCCTGAGGGGTCAGTAGACAGCTGAGAGGGAGATGTCTGGCAGATGTGGGCATCTGAATCAGTAATAGATAAAGCAGAAAAACATTTATTTCACGATGGCCACTGCCATTATCCTTTTTCCCCTCTGGAGGAAGTACGAGCAAGGAATATGTTGTCTCAATCTGAGCACTTGTTTTCAAGCAGAAGCTCTGGGTAACCCTGCAACCAACTTTGCTTCTTGGTTTTTTTCTGATGGAATTGTTCATGGTCAGATAAGAGTGGCGATCACTTCACCCACTGAAGAACCTGCATAGAAAAAATATTCTAGAACTGACTTTTGGATGATTTAGTCTTCCTGTGAAGCCCCAGCTTGTTGAGGAAGAGTAACTTAGCTATTGCCAGGCAAAGGCACTGCAGCCAGTGTTACAGTGGCAAAAACCTTAAGGGAGTGTGCTAAGAGTGCCTGTGATTGGAATGATCTACAAAGTCGGGGAAGAGGGAGGAACAGTGTGGCCCACAATGCTTCTTTTTTGCTGTCCTACTTATTTTTAAATTAAAAATAAACCACTGCTTAATTATTTTACCTAGAATTCTCCTTCTGCCAAGGTAGTGCCACTCTATTGATAAAACTGCTGCATTAGTCAGCCAAAGTCTTCCCTGCCTTGTGTTCTCACTTCATCAGAGACATTTTCTTCCACTGCATCACTCCTGAGAATGACATTAATTGTTGTCTTGGCTGAAAAATAAAAATGGTGGAAGGGAAAACGAAGGCAAAAAAGAGATGATGTGAGCCAGATGGTTCTGTGACGGTTCTTTGGGGTTCTGAACTATTTACAAAGGCAGTCCTTTTTTTTTTCTTACAATCCTTTCCTTTTGTAAGTCTGAGTTAAACGATCTTGTAGCAAAAGTTCAATACTAGCGTCTGAATACTTCCACTCCTAACTATCAACTACACTCTCAGCTCTGCACCAGTGCCACATAAACAATTCAGGTTGGACTCTAATTGGCATCAAAGTAGCTTTAAACTGAGTCTGAGTGAAAATGGGGCTTTAAAGGCAGCTTGAGTGTAATTTACATCTGCTTGAAAGCCTCTTTATCCTTCCAGAGTTGTATGAAGGGACTTCTGTGTAAGTGAGAATTTAGCCTTTCTTTCCCTTCAGTATGCATGTGTGGCTAATTTTACTTTTTTTCCCCCTCCTTCTCTCCTACCAGTGTTTTGGTGCTGTTGTTTGAATTTAAAATTCTTAAAACGTAAACGCTCATAATGCAAATTTATAGCCACCTGAGTAACGATTGATTTTTTTACACGTTAATATTTTTTCTTATTCACAAGTTAGGCCAACAGGTGCAATCAAAACTGTGTCAGTTCTCCAAATCTGCACGGGATGCAGTGCTTTTGTAACTAAAGGACAACCCTCAAATATTTAGAAGGGTTTTCTACCTCCTTTGTGCAATCCTAGAAATAGATGTTATTGAGGCATGACTTATTCAGAGGGCCAGCAGACTTCAAAAGTGTCTCTCTCAAACCACAAGAGAATGTGTGCTTATGCACATTTTCCTGTACAGATGAAATAGTTCAAGATACTGTGTGAAGGCCTTTGCAATATCCCTCTTGTTGAACAGCCATCAGATGTGTGTGTCTGGCTGCTGCTCAGCTGATGTGCTTCTGAGCTCTTGGTTGCAGCACGTTGCTGCCCTGACAGTTTTCTTGGTCTCTTGGGAGCACTTTGAGCTCTCAGGCTCTTTATTCATTTGTCTTGCATGGAAATAGTGCCTGCAGCAGAGCTGTTGTGAGTTACCTAGACTGGTGCCATTGCCTTCAGGTTCCACAAGAAGCCCAAGACTTTTACAAATCTGAAAGCCTGTGGAGAACCCTTGTTTAACACCTGTTTGTTTAGGGCAGTGGCAGCAAACAGATACATTTTGGAAAAAAATTAAAAATTAATGAGTCTTTGCTTTATTTAGCACAAGAGATACTATGATCTAGGCAGGAAACCTCTAAACTGCATGTATTTTTTGTTGTCATATTTCCACCATGCTTCTTATGCAGTCTTTGGGCTGAGGTAGAAATCCTCTAGCAAGTTCAGGAACCTTTTTCCATTCCCATACAGCTGCTTCAAGTGTAGACCACCAGATGCTTTCTTATGGTTGATTTTGGATTAGAAAGATATATCATAGGGATAGACTTCCTAAAATGGCTAATGAGAGACTTTTGCTTCTTTAGAAGTTAAAATTACATTTATAATTTTCAGGCTTACAGGCAATCAACTTCCTCATCAAAATGCCCCTTGTTTAGTTATAATGCAGCCTCTTCCTGAGCACTGAAACCTGTGGCTGATTCTCATGGTCTGTTAGCTGTCTGTTGCTGAAGATGTTTCATTTTCATTGCTCAGCACCAAACTTTAAAAACGGTGCAAGAACATTCTTCTGTCAGATTCCTCCTCAGTACATGGGCTGTGTTTGCTGGATGCTCTCATGAAAAAGGACATTTTGTTCAGCCTGAAGAAGAGACGAGGCTCCAGGGAGACCTTATTGTGACACTTCAGTACTTGGAAGGGGTTTACAAAACAGGTGGGGACGGATGTTTTAGCAGGGCCTGTTGTGCTAGGACAAAGGCTAGTGGCTTTAAACTAAAAGAGGGTTGATATAAGAAATAAGTTTTTTTCAGTGAGGGTGGTAAAACACTGGCACAGGTTGCCCACAGAGGTGGTGGATGCCCCATCCATGGATACATTTAAGGTCAGGTTGGATAGGGCTCTGAGCACCCTGATGTAGTTGAATATGTCCCTCCTTATTGCAGGGTGGTTGGACTAGATATACTTTAAATGTCCTTTCCAACTTGAACAATTCTATGATTCTGTGATTTTTTTCTTCTTTCCTGAACACATCTTACTCTATGCACAAGTATAAGAAAAAAGTCAGTCCTTAAAGGTGTGTGATAGGACCAAATGCTCTTGTCCTTTTCTTGGCTGAAGGAGTGCACTGTTAAAATAATAAGCTCCAAAGAGGGTGAGTATCCCATAATAGGGGCTTGATGCAGCTTTTTGCCCAAGCAGTTAGCTTGTATTTGGGGAATTTTGTCTCATTCTATCAGGAGAAAAATTTGGTTCTAACAGTCAGACAATTGTTTGAGGTAAAGCATTTTTTCAGTGAATACAGAAGAAGTGATTTAACCATTTATTTCTGGATTTTTTGGGTTTTTTTTGCCAGCAACTATAAGATCCCTTAACCTGCAAGGCTTAATTTCTGTTTAATTTTTTCATAGTCTTCAGTAGTCACTTCCACTACTTGCAGGTGCATAAAATATGTGAAGAAGAATTTAATTGCTCCTTTCACTCAGCTTATCATCAAAGGAAAATATTTAAGCATCATCAGCTTTGGTGAGACTTGAGATTGTCTGTAGATCAAAGACCTGTGAGCTCACAGTCATTCCAACAAAGTGTTATTAATTTTGTAATTTAACTTCTCAGTTATGTAGACAGTTTGGCATGTGTATGTTATAGGTGGTTTCGGGTTTTTTTCTGTAACTTTAAAAGCAGATAAAATGTTAGAAGGAGGTAAAGTTTTTGTAAAAGCTCAAGTGCAGAGATTTGCAACTTCTCTTCATGGAGCCCTAAAATTGTTCTATGGGACTGGCAGGCCTCTCAGAAATACCAAGTGAATTCACTGCTCTGTATCTTAGGTGCCTGTTTCTCATAGTCCTCTCAGAAGGGAAGTAATCCACGAACCAAATCCCTGTGGTACCCCCCACCCCTTTTATCTGCAGGTCAAGGCTGAAGATCATGGCTAGAGTAGAAAAAAGTCAGTTCTGTACATTTCTGGGTAAGTTATATTACTGTGAGTTTGTCATAAAGCTTTTATGAGCAAATTGTTGTTTACAGACAAAAGAGTGCATTTCTGAATGATAATCTGTATGGACTCCAGTAATTTGAAAGCCCAGCTTTTTGAGTGATTGATATAGAAGTTATTATTGATTTCTGTAAAAGTAGTGAAAAATAAACCCCAAGGGCTTCTTTTATTATCACTTCTGTAATGCTGATCTTTAATAGCTCAGAAGACTCCAACTGTGTAAAAGCACTCTTCTAATCAGGGTCAGCTTTTAACTTCTCAATGTGTAAAGCAGTAATTACTTTAAATTTCTGACTCTATGAATTACACAAGGTCTAAAACAGCAATAAAGGGTTGGAAATGTTCTGGAAGTTAAGGATAGTCCAAGTTTAGTAACTGTCAAAAATCTGATGAAGTCACCTTCTCCTATAGTTTCTTCTTCATTATCAGCTCTACAAGGTTTAAACAAGGCAGCATTTTATGTGGTATTCCTTAAGAGTTCCCCTGAGCACTCTAGTAGGAGATGGTGGTGAACACTGTGATTCAAATTCTGGAAGCCCCACACCAAAGCTCTTATTTTTTTTATTAGGTGCCTCCAACCAGTAAGAAGCATCCAGCACTGAAATGCTGATGGCGTATCAACTCTCAGTGCTGAGTCAGTGTCTTAGAAAGGGCTGGACAGATGCAGGCATTGTCTGTTAAATGAGGTTTCCACAAGGAGCTGATCACTTCAGATTATCAACTGTCATACTGTGTCTTTTGAAAGAGCTAAAGGTTTTATGAGCCTCAATTCTGCTTGAGATTAGAGAATCACAGAATGGTTTGGGTTGGAAGAAACCGTAAAGAACACCTAGTTCCAGCTCCCCTGCCATGGGCGGGAATGCCACACCCACTAGATCAGGTTGGTCAAAGCACCCTGCTCCAACCAGGTTTTGAGTTATGGTAGCTGAATTTTGTGATAATTTCCTATGTGCTTTAATATTCTCATACTCTGATTAGATGCATTGATACCCTGGTATTTTTTTAACTCATGGTAGGATGCATTATTGCAAATAATACTCTGCTCCCACACTGCATTTCATTCATAGGTTTATAATTGCCTGCATTTTAATCATGAATGTGACAACTCCTTGGTGTGGTATATATACTTCATAACATAGTTTTAAGTAATTCTGATCCCTTCAGTCACAATTTTTAGAACTTTACTGAAAAATCGCTTGTAAATGTTGAAAACTTCAAAATTGCTGTACATTTTAATCAGCATTCCCTGTGGCTTAGTTGGTACAGAATTAGTGGGTTCAAATATGGCATTGAAAGGGTCAGATCAGGTGTGCAATCTGACTGATAAAATCTGAAGGATATTTATGCTTTACAAATAACTTTTACTCAAGTAAAAAGACACATTACCCCTGTACTGCTGACAGTGGCAGGCTGTAGAACTACCTTGTTCTTTGAGATTCTTTCCAGTGCAGACCAACTCCTCTTACTGACTCACTAATCATTATTCAACTAACTTACTAAATATCTTCCGTGTCAACCTACTTTAAGCAAAGAACTTTGTGATCCTGAGATGTTACTTACATGGGTTTACAAGAATCTTTTTCTTCATGTTCTTTCTGAAAGTGTTTTAGCAGCAAAGTTTCTGGTGTGATAGTAACCTGGCGATGAGCCCTGCGTCTGTCCTTGGTGTTAAGCTGATCAGCAGCTTTAGGATTAGGAGAAAATTTTTCTGCAGGGCATACCAGGAAGGGGGTAGTTGTTTGAGGTTTTTCCTTGCTTGTGATGCTTCTGAAGATTTTCATGGCTTTTGAAGTGAGCGAGGTGATAGTGATGACTTCTGATTCTCTCCTGCTCTATTCTTCTGATGTGCTGCAGCCACTTGCTAGCCCTCACATTTATGAGACATTCTCATTCTGCACCTGTATGGTATATGAAGAACTAAAATTTCCAATACCATGAGCATTGCCTGGTGCTAGGAGTATCACACCTTGGAAAACCTTAAAAGAAGACCTCCTGTTTTGCCCTCGTTTGGTTGTCATTCCTGGAGGTGATCAGACATGTCTCCTGGAATCATGCCATTCTGAAGGATCCCCTCTCTGTCTTAGTTTGATTCTTAATTTAGCTGCTGCAAGTTGGAGGTCATTTTCCCTAGAGCTCCTTTAGTCTGTGGAGTACAACATGAACTGATGCAGGGAAAACCAGGTTATTGTCTATGGAGAGTTATTTTCTCTTCTGACCATCCAAGCAACCCTGTGAGACCTCTCAGGCATCCTGCAGCCTCTGAAGTTACTGAGTGTGAATACTTCACCCCTTCTTTATCTGATGCCCAGTGTTTAATGACCGATTTTGCAGCACTGTTTTAATGGTGCTGGGTTCACATGCAGAGCCAGAAAGCAATTGTTATTTCATAAGTTAATTTTGTCTGGAAAACAAAAATGTTTGTTGTAACTCAGTGACATTAATGTATATTTTTAGAATATGAAATAAAACTAGTTGTTTCCAATGGGAGCAATGGATACCAAAATAGAAATTAGATGAGTGATATATGCCCTAGGAAAAGTAATGTTTTCAGCATGAGTGTGTACTAGTAGTTGTTTATCCTGTGTCTCAAGCTGCATTAGTTTGCAGCATTACCACAATTCAATTAGCAGCCTTTTCAACATGGTTTTTTTTTCTGTTGGTTCATTATCCACTTGTATCTGCTCAATAATAATTTATAAGTCAGGTATGTGTGTGAGGGGGTTTGTTTTGGAGTGAGTGTTTTTTTGGTGTTTGTTTTGGTAGTCATTTTTTTTGTGTTTGCTGGCAGGCCTGGGTGGGGTTTTTGGTGGTTTTTTGTTTTGGTTGGTTGGTTGGCTTTTTGTTTTGCTTTGTTTCTTTTTGTTTTATGAAGATTATTTTCTAAGTTGGGTAGTTAGTCTCATCATCTCATCTCAAAATCCATCCAGTGGAAATCAGAAGTTGCTAGTCCCTCGCAGCTCTTCCACAGATCACCTGCATTTGTGGCTGTCCACATCCTACCAGGTAACTAGGTAACTGGTTTTGTCAAGATCCATCGGCCTGGCCAGGGACTGACACATTTGCAGGCAGTTTCAGCTGAGATCTCAGTGATGCAGCAGGGACTCTCTGCAGGGGTGAACCAGTGGAGAGGGTTGAACTTTGCTTAGGAGGCAGCCTGGGGACCGAGTGCTTCCTCAAAATATGGACAGAGAATTCCAGTCACCAGTTTTGCCAAACTGTCACCTTACACCAGCAATAAAGCTACTTGCTAAATAAATATAAAAGGTAATAAACCACTTTTATTCGTAATGAGAAATGCTTTTCTTAGGAGAAATTGAGAAAATAATGACTTCATTAAAATGTTAATTAAATCAAGTAATTTTTAAGACATCTTTAAGACCTGAATGTATATTATATATGACAAAACAGTGGCATAGTTCATTTTATGTATTACACCATCAGTGCAGTGTTGCTTAGAAGAAATAAAACAATTCTCACTTTAATGTTTCTAATTTTAAGCTAGCCTGGCATTACATGTTAACAGAACTTTTCTCCAACTTCTCAGTCTGCTCTCTCTTGTCAATGCCATCTGCTTGCTTGCTTCACCACCTCTTTAACAACCAGGTGGTTTTTGCCATCTTCACCCTCCTCCTCAATATGCCCAGCAGTCCCATTTGGGTTTATGGGGTTAGTGTGCTAAGCAATATTTGTATATTTATGTAAACATGTTCCTGATTCTAAAGAACCTTGCTCCATTTCTAGCTCAACAGCTTCTAAATATTCCTGCATCAGGACATACAGCTCTGAATTATTTTACTGTAGTCTAATCTCTTGTTATGCCAACTTGTTTTGTTGACCTGTAATGTATTCATTTATCCAATAGGTTCTACTGTAGCAAAGCACTTAATTTAAAGAGTGCAGGTAGACTTGGTGTGAAAAGAATGTAATTAGCTCAAAGCTAAGCACTTGCCTAAATGCCTTGCTGGATTTGAGGCTTAGGAAAGAGATGAAAAGATTGGTCTAATTATGTTGAATTTGTTTTAGAGCTGCTTTATCCTAATAGCCTTATCACCAGACCATCTTCTGGTTATGGATATTCAGCATAGAAGATTTTTCACATCTTGTCAGGCTTTTCATAGAATCATACCTGTCTCTCCTGTTTTTTTGAACTGTAATCTTAAGCGTGGCCTGCATAAGAAAATGCATCACTGCCTCTTAGGAAAGTGACTTCAGGGAATCCATGTCTTAAAAAATTGGATGTAGAAGGCAATGAAAAACTCATGTCACCAGTTCATTTGATTTTCATGTGCAAGGAGTGCAAAATATTTATACAATTCAGACTGCGGTAGATTAAAGAATAAAGACGTCAATGAGACCAGATTGATGAAAAAAAGAGGGAAATAGATAAAGCAAATTACATGAGTTAAATTTCTGCTCTGCTATTAATTTGGGCTGAGCAATTGTTTGAACCCTTGGGAGAAAAAAAGAAGGATATAAGCCACTGAAAATAAAAACTGAAGATTGTTCTAGCTCTTACCTGCTGGTGTTTGCCTTCTTCAGTTCCTAAAATCTGTGTCCTCACTTTCACAGATGCCAGAGGGATTTTTAGGATTTAGCTTAACTCATGAGCACTGAAAAACTGCCCTAAATCTAAAGTTGCAAGAATTGCTGCTACTGCTTCCTGAAGACAGGACTTAGCTGGACTGGGTTTCTGCTTTTCCCACTTCTACATGGCCAGGGCATCAGGCATTACTGAGACCAGAAAGCCACATAGCCACAGGTGTTTTCAAAGAAAGGGACACTTGTTGAGTTGCCTTTGAACATCCTTCCTCTTCTGCAGTGTTAAGCTTGGATGTCTTGTCATTTCTGAAGGCGTAACAAGCTCATCATGGAATTCCCACTGTGCAGTTTCCTGTGTGTTATTTTTCAGAGGCAAGGCCATACTGTGGTTCTCTTTCCCCCCTTGTTCCTGCTTCCGTGAGCTTTTGGCATCTTTATCAAGGATGGCACTTGAGCAAGTGCTTAATTTGATTGCACTGCCTAGATGCAAAGGTAGAAATGGGCTTAGACACTCTTGAAAAAGTATGAGTTGAGGCAGGTGTTTAATGCTTTCTAAGATGCAAACCACATACGTGCTGTCTCAGATTATTCATCATTGTTTTTTACAATATATATCATGATAGGGAGAAGGAGGAGAAAAGAAGGAGATAGCCACATAGTGGTATGTTTGTAACAGCTTCTCTGGGCAATAGAGAGTACCAGGCTTTTGCCTTCCTTCTGTTTTTTAACAGGCTCAGGGCAGACAGAAGTGGGTGGGGAGAAGCTCCCAGCTGTTTGCAGCTCTGTCCTGCCTTGTTGTGAGCCCTTATCCTCTTTTTTGCTTTTTCCTTCTATGTCTGTTTAAAATACAAAGGCTGATAAGGTGAGGGCTGGCTCTTGCTCTGTGTTTGACCCTGCCTGCCAAACCCAGGGGACTTGCTCCCTGCTGGCATCTAATAACGTTTTTGTAACACAAGTAATTGTGAAGAAATTTCTCTCTTGTCACTTAATCATCTACAATTTGGGGTTCTCAGTGTATTGGGGACTGACTGACCACTCCACCATTGGTATGGCAAAGTCTGACAGGTCTGAAGACGCTTTCAGGTTCTCTGTGTGGATAACACTGATATCTTCAGTGCTGGTTCAGGTGCTGGAGACTCGACCTTGTCCATCTTGTGGACACTGTTGAGAGGTCTCAGAAGTATTTCAAGTGAAAAATTCAGACAGAAGCCTGCAGTTCCAGGTCAGCATTGGAAATGATGGCTTGATGTCCATACAGCTTTCATCACCATGGGTTGTCTTCTGCCTTTCCAATGTGTGTCAGTGCAGGGTTTGCACTGGTTTTAGTAGCACATGAGAGTGCAAGTGGACTGGGGAATGTCAGTCTTAACTTGCACGTGCTGTGAGCTATGTCCTCAGCTGTGAGGCTGTATGCATAATGCTTTCTGCCTGACATCAGTTTTCTTTTTGCCTTTTGCAGCACTTTTACAGGCTGTCATATCTGGTGATCTACTGAAGGTAAGTACAGAGCACTGAATGTCCACTTATTCACAGTTTTTTGCTGGTCAGATATACTGTAAATTTTATCACACCTCTGCTCAAAACATAAATAGGCGGCTGTAGGGACTGCTGGCAAGGGCCATTTTACAGCCTTTCCAGGAAACCCTGAATACTAGGGGAGCACATCATTTAGGTGAGGTGTGAAATTTGTGTGACTAGGATCTGGTGTTAGACAGCACCTTTTTGCCCAGGATTCAGAGCCCACTGCACAGAGCAATGTGCCAGTTGCTAACAGGGAAATTACTATACTGGCAGCATTGAACAGCAGGGTAGTTCTGACACAGCCTTACATACAAAAGGATATTTTACACCAGTGAGGTTGGTGGCCAAGTCCCCGAGTGCTAGCTTTTTCAAAGTCTACCTAGGCAACCACCAGACCAGGTAGGACAAACCTCAGCTGGTTGTTCTATCACCTGATGGATGTCTCAAAACATGAAGTGCCTTGGTATAATTGGTTTGGGAGAAAAAAACACTCATGCAAAATTTTTTGTGCCCATGACTGAAGTCCTGCATCAGAGAGCTATTCAGGCTGCATGTCTCAGTAGCCAAGTCAGGATCTGAGAACATGCCCTCAAATTTGGATGAGGACTGTGATTAATGATTGCAATTTTATCTGTGAGAAGCCAGCTTGGAGCCATTTGTAAAAATTACAGTGCTGTTAGGCCAACTTTTTGCCTGCAGGTGCCCCTTCTATACCACTGCCTCAGTACTTGTGCCTGCAGCATCTAGGGAGCAGTCCTTCAATTAGTCATAAAAATATTGTCTTCTTTCCACTTCTTGAAAACCTTTTTCCTGAGCTGGCTTTGATGGGGAAACTCCTTGCCCTTCCTCAGATGTGCTGCATCATAAATGAGTCCTCAGTGTTGCAATTCTCTCCTTTTTCTGCAGTGATCTGCACTGCAAATCCCACTCTCCCTCCCCCAAAGTTTGCAGCATTTCTGAGACCTGGCTGGTTGTTATTCCCCTCTCATTCTTACCCCTCCTCTGCTTCCTCCTCAGCCAGCCCTGAACAGGGGGCACAGTGAGAAGGGAGGTCCGTGACAGTCACCTCACCTCCTTGTGGAATTTTGAGTTGGAATTTTCTGATTTAGTCAGAAAATCTTCAGCTCCTGAGCTAAGGAAAAATTTGAGTCTTCAGTAAAGAAGCCAGAATTTTGTATCAAGTACATATATTTTAATATATCCCAGCAGTTTCACCAGATGTGGTTTGCAAGCATTGCTAGCAAACAATAAATCATCACCAGTAGAGTAGCAATGTCTCATTGTTTAGGAAATACAGACTGTTCTCTTTAACCCATATAATTGTCAATACTTCTGGTTTCAGATGTTTTATATTAGGGCCTAAAAGCTGGTTTTAAATTTATGTCTTATTTTCTTTTGTTTCAATTTGGTACTGACTTACAATTGGAACCAGTAAAGAATTTACTGACATACTTGTTTTTCTGCTCCTTCCCTCTTACCCTTCTGTATGTTTTTTTTTCTCTCTCTCTCTTTTTTTTTCCCCCCCATCCAGTTCATAGAATGTTGTAAAAAAGGAGCCAATTTGTTAATCCAAGGACCTGATCACTGCTCCTTGTTGCACCATGCTGCCAAGACTGGGAATGGAGAGATTGTGAAATACATCCTGGAGCATGGTGAGTCACAGTGGGCAAATCCACAGGGAGCTATACTTCAGCCAAGTGTCAGTCGGGCAAAACCACACCGGGCAGCTGAAAGTGGCCTCACTCATCTGTGGTCTCCCTCAGTGAAATGTCCACCTGCAGTATGTGTGAGCAGGAGGCTGGGGATGGGGTAGCAGTGATAGTGATGGCTCCAGATAAAGTGTGAAAAGAAGAATTAGAATGGCTTTTGAGGAGGATGATGTTTTCATGTTTGCATCAGCTGGGGGGCTGTGCAGACACAGTGTGATGCTCTAGTTAGAACCGCTGGAAGAGAAATCTTCTGAACTGTTTTTCAACTAGAGCATATGTTGTAGAAAGCATCTAATCTCCATTAAAACATCTACAGCAGCGAAGAGCCCATACAACCACTGCTATTATTTCATCATTTAGTAACACACTGGTCAGGAATCTGCTTATTTATTTCTAGATGAATTCACCTAGCTTCCATACCAATCTTAGACTATTAAGTCTGTTAGGTTCAAGACCACCCAATAGCAAAAACTTATGATCTGAATTTTGTATTTATAGACTGTGATCATGCCATTGCCCTTTTTTCCTTTTGACTCTTCTCTTCATCAGTAGCAGGGATTGCAGGCTATGCAGCAATTTGTTTGTGTCTGAGGCAGTCACATTTAGGAGTTTCTGCCAGTTGCACCACTGTAACTTTGTTCTCTCACTGCTGGAAAGTGGCACAGTAATATAGTCACTGCTCTGCACATAGAGCTGAAGTCACAGTTATCAGCCTCCTTGATTGTAGGAAAAGTTTTCTAGTTGTGACTCTTCTCTGACCTCACTTCAAAATATCAATGGCTATTTTGGCTTCTGAATGTCAAAATATCAGCTACATTATTTAAGCAGCAGTGTTAGCACTGAACACAGAGGCTGCCCTTGGCAACTATGATGAGTGTTAGCTAATGCTCCAAGGCATTGCACAAATTGTGCAGAGAGAAGAAAAAAGCACAACTCGTAAGAAAGGAAGAAGTAACAATGCATCTCTTTGAGCTTGACTCCTAAGTTAGGTGTTAACATATAGGTGTCAGGTATTATATAGGTCCAAGTTCCTGTACTGTCAACAGCAATTTGTGTCTTAGTTCATTTGTTCTTGTGTGACAGAGGCACTTGCAGTGGCAGATGGAAGTGAAGAGGGCATCCTTAATAGCAGCAGACTTCTGGCACGACTAACTCAGAGGAGATCCTAGTCAAGGTAGTCATTGGAGCCCAGAAAGTGATTTGGGCATCAGTTACCTGTGTTCGTTTAGATAAACATAAATGTCTAATGCCATTTGCCCTTGGATAGCCAGGACATTTGATTGGGTCTACAAGATAACCCACAAGGCCCAGAGGAGGCCCAACCTGCACAGATAGCCAAAGCCCAAGCAAGCATCTCTATCATTCCAAATGCATCCCAAGGCTGGTCTGTAGGTATATCAAATGACACAAAATATCTGTGTGTGGGCAACTGAACTGTGCCCCAAAATCTGACTGAGAGGGGCTGAATTTTTCTTTTACTTCTCTACGTATAGATACCTGCACATGGATAGGTCAGTGCAGTTTGCCTTATACCCAAATAATGGTTGGTTTTCTCACCAGTTCTAGCAAGCTTTACCAGTGCTGACTCTACCTCCTATTTAACTGCTCTGGATTATCTCATTAGTCACAGTGCACATATGTGCCACTGAATTCTGTAGACAGGCACAATTTTGTTTTATTTTCTTACTGCCCTGGTCTCTTTTCACACTGCACATGACCTGTGCCAATTCACTGTCATAGATGCTTTTCCGGGATTTTTATTAGACACATATACTTTAACTTAGTCACAGTCTGACCTAGTTACTGCTCTTTTGGTGAAGGTTTAAAGTGAGATAATTTAAACTGGTAAGAATGTAAGCAGGGAATCCATGGGAATTTTTGAAGTAGGTAGAGAAATGTGAGGGATTATGGACTGTTAGACAAAGACAAATCAGAAGCTTGAGCAAATGTCAGCTCAGTTAATCTCTCCCTTCTTTATCCCCAAGGATGGCAGGAAGCTTTTGCAGCTTTCCAGACATATGTCCTCTGGGCTTCTCCAAATGCATTGTTTGTTTAACGTTCTCTGGGGATCAGGGAGTGCATGGGACAATGCTCTAATAGAGTCCTCCCCTCTTCTCCCACCAAGCAATTAATGAAACTAATTTCTACCCTGGGCACTTCTCAGCCACAAATGAGCTCTCTTGCTGAATCATCATCATCATAATGTCCTTGTTTTTCTTTGCATTCTCTGGCATTTGGCATCTTCTCAGCAATTATTACTGTATACAACCTGATCCAATGCTACTAACATCTAAGGGTTTCCCTGTGTGAAACTTCTTGTTTCTGCCGATATAAACCCATAAAAATTTCATAAAAATGAGTCTTCTGTTCTGGCAATTACCTCTGCCCAGTCACACTTCCTCTCTAGTTTATCAGCTTCCCATACATGGCTGGAGATAGTCAATGCTAACAGGAATTCCACCCTCAAGCACACAGCACAGAAAATCTGTTATTAACCACACGGGGAAAAATTTTCTGAATATCTCTAAAAAACAACAGCAACAAAAGAAGACAAAACCCACTGCCCTGGGAACTTTAATTGTCTAGTTTGAAAAACAGTGGGGTGAATCCAATGTAGTGCAGGAGTGGCACCCATAAAACTAGAATTACAAAGGAAGGAAAACGATGTAGTGATGCTAAAGCTGTCCTTTGTGGAGATGGCTTTCTGCAAACATGCAGGGCACATTGATATGAAAGCTTATTCTGTGATCATGATCAAAATGATTTCAGATGTTAAGGGGAGGAAAATAACCTATCTTAAATTAGAAATAGCAGAGATGAGTCACACAGGGGGACTGCTGTGCAATGCCACCTGATAATTCACAGCGGTCCAGCACAAGCCCGGAATAGTAGCTGAAGCACCAATGTAGTAGGTGTCAGGATGTCTTTTCCTTTTAGTAGAAAGGTCAGCTTTAAAAACTTGTCTGTAGCTGAGGTAAGAAATGCTTAGCTAGAAACTGAAGGCCAAACTCAGTAAGTATCAGAATCACAGCTTTTTAGTGCTGCAGTCAGCAACTGCATCACGTCCTAATGCGCGTACATTAGAGAAGAGTTAACTGTCTGCTTGAGTAACACAGGCAGAATTGAGGAAGGCTTAAGAACCTCTGTTAGAAAAAGGGCCCCCTAAATCATCTGTATTTGGTATCAAACTTGGATTGGAGTCTTTATCTGGCAGCTGTGAAAAATTTATAATTTATAAACATTATGCAAATAATTCCATTTACTTTGTCTTGTCTTCTGTAGACATTCAAAAGACAAACAAGAACTGTATAGTTCATCTAGGGTATTTTAATTTTAAACAGAAGAGAGGAAAGATGCTTACCCCTGCCTTAGGAGTTTGTGGTGGGAACTTCTGATGTAACAGATGGTATGTAGGGCATCCCATCCTAAACACTTCTGTGTCCTCAAACATCAATGTCCTTGCTTCACTAGAAAGCATCCTCTGGTAAAAAAAAGATGATGCTTTCATTAATCTTAGCACTGCAAAGTCCAGAGTTAAGAGCCATCAGCGAATCTGGATTTGCATCCTGACCAGATTCAGAAGTTTCTAAGAAGGCTTTTGGAAAGCAAATTTTGTTGTGACAGAGATGTGTGTTGGGGACAAATTTGAATAGTCATCAGAAAGCAACACTGAATGAGAGTGAGTTTGTATGACACTTGTTAGTATGTCTAGATTTGCAGAGTGTTTTAGGGTAGTGGTCATTTGTGAGGGGCCTAAGCAGAAAACAACTTCGTTTTTCTAGAAGACATGAGGTATAACATAGTCTATTTTAATTTCAAGTTTACCAGATTTTACAGCAACATGACAGACAGGTAGGAAGGAATGCTCCCATAACCTGACTGGCCTCTATACTACAGTGGAAATTCTGAGCTAAAAGACACTAGCAGAAAAAAACCCACTGTTAATTTTCACATCAGGTAAAAAAGAAGAGAGTGGAGTTGGGGAAAGGCTAGAAATAGTTATGAATTTCCAGGTTATTGTTATTTTAAAAATACTACCACTTCGAAGGTAAGGATGCACATGCAGTTTTGTTCCCCAGATAACAAGCTCAATCAGGTTATTAAACAAAGAGGATTTTGACAGATAAGCATCCAGAAATGTTGATAATATCTGACATTACTGCTTAGAGTAAATACCCTTCTTCCCCAGTTCTGTGAAGGACTGACAGGACACGGGACTGGCAGGGGCTAATATCTGTGGGTCTCCTGTGGGTAGCTGTAACCACATCCATTGGAGAGGGCTATGCTGTGGGCCCAGAGGCCTTCCAAGAATGTGTAGTGCTGTATATTTTGGAAATGCCTCTGAAATATGGTCACTTAAAGTATTTTTTTTTGTTGTTGTAGTGAGCTCAGTGAAGGAGCAGCTGCTTTTGAGCGTCTCCTTCTCTTCCCTCCTCCCATACCCAGCTCAGGCTGCTTTGCCTTCTGAGAAACTGGAGAAGGGCTTTGGTGAAGCAAAAGAGGGCAAAAGGAGAGAGGGAAAAAAGTTAATAATTCTACACAGACAGTCTATGGGCAATGTTAAGGAAAGAGAGTGATCTCAGCTGGGCTTCCCCTCGGTGCGTCATGCTTTTCAGCTCTTTTCAGGCAAACTTCTCCCCCCACCCCGTCCCCCGTCCCCATCCTGCCATTCTTCAGCCCCCCAGTCTCTTTTTCCCTTTCTCTCTCTTTTTTTTCCTCCCTCCACCTCTCCACACATTTCTATCTTTTGTTTTTATTTCCCCCCCTGCTGTTTTCCTTGATAGAAGTCTCACTCATGCATTTCCCTTCCGGATTTCTATTGGGTTATTTTGTCCTCTTTCTCTCTGTGCCTTGGTCCCCTTTTCTTTCTCTGCCTCTTGTCCCAGAGTAAAACAGCCGCCTCCCCGCTGGGTCAGGATGACAGTGCCGTTAGCTTTCCCAGTGCCAGCCCTTCCCACATCTGTGCAGCTTTTGTCCCTGGGCAGAGGGGGATTTGGAATGGTCGGTTGGCAGCGCCAGGGAGACTGATATAAAAATGAGGTCCAAAAAAGAGGGGAAAGGGAATTAGGAGGAGGGCGTGAGATGGTTTAAGAGAAGCACAAGTGAAAATAAAATAAAGAAGTAAAGGGCACAGCTCAGGCTGTGAGTTGGGACATTTCAGCTTCAAAGATAGGCCAGAGAGAATGAAATTAATCAATCCTGGTACCACATTGTGCAGCTAATTATTAACCCCAGTATCTGGCCCTTATGTATGGCTCGGATGGAGTCAGGGCTCTCCCATGAAATGCTGAATTTGGGACAGTATCCAGGAGAGCACCCTTCTCACTTAGGTGGGATGTACTTGTCATCTCCTCAGGTCTGTACTCACAGACTGCCCTCACAGTCCTCAGCACTGAGCTCCTCTGTCCTAGCCCTGCTATTCCTTCCTCCTTCAGATCAGTTTTCCTTCACCCTTGGCTTCTCTCCAGACCTACTCTGCCCCAGCTTTCTTCTCCCCCTCAGGTCATATTCTTCCAACTACTCTCCATTTTACTACCTTTACTTAAATTTTAACATCTTTTTCCGCTTACCTGGGCAAGTAACTCTATGTCCCATAAAGCCAGACCTGTCACTCTGTTCCACCTTGGCAATACAACCTTCCTTGCTCCATCCATGAACAGAAATAACAGGTGGCAGTGTCTTCTCTAACACACTGCAAGCAATTCCTGCTTACCTATCAATGGGATGTGGCATTGCAGGAAGCTATGGGGAATTACCTTTATTTTCAAGAGAACATGATTTTCTCCTAGGAAATGTAAAGGACTCCTTTTCTTCACATGTGTTTTTTTAATTGTGTTTTTAGTCTCTCAGGCATTATCTTTTTTTTTGCCTCAACAAGAAGCTCTGCTTATTACCCTTTATCCTTCTTCACGCTTCTGGGAGCTCGAGGGTAATGACTGATTCTTCTTTCAGACAGGCAGGAGAGAACACACCACTGCCAAGTGTGGAGATGAGGATGTGTGGTGGTAGAGCCAGGGTGCATTAAATAACTGGCAGTGGCTACTGAGTTTGGGGAACTGTCATGACAGGTATGCAGTGGCACACAATGCCCTGTGCACTAAGGACTAAGCACCACCCTTTCTCGTGATGACAGAAGATGAAGTGAAGGAGCTGCTTGCAGCTCCAGCAGCCCCCAGTGATGCTCCATGTGTATATTGTAAAAGCAGGGAGGTAAAGACAGGCTGCTCTGATCTGTTTTGACACACACTCAGAGTGAAATGACTGTAGAGAGGTTGCGTGTAGGCCTTTGTAAGCAAGTAGTGTGAAATTCCTCAGTTCCAGGTGAGATTTGCTGTAAGCTCTTGAGGACTCTTGAATTTCAAAGTCACAGTGTGCTGAAGAGAAATATTCATGTGCAGGAAGGAAAAGTCTTGTAAATTTTCCCCGTTCCCCTTGCTGACTGCCCTATACCATCTAACACTACACTCCAGAGCAGTGAAGAGAAGAATAATATGACAGACTGCAAAGGAAAAGTTGTTGGTTTTTTTTTTTTTTTTCAAATGCTATCCAGATCCTAGCCTCTCCCATATCACTATAATTCAGTGATGGAATTTGCTGCTATAAATATCTGCCTGTAGTGAATATCAAGGACAAAAGGACATTAACATAAATGCATTATTTTTTTCCCACTTAACAAAAATCTCTTCTGTTTTTCTTAATGTTACTTTCCTGATCATTGCTAACCAGTAGAGTACAGGATTTGCATATCAATATAAAGACTGCTGGGAATATTCCACCCTGATCTACATTTTGTATAACGCTATTAAATGGACTAGCACAGGGATGTCATTCAGGATGGAATTTGGCTAATTTCAACTTCCTAATGACATTTTCCCTCTAATGCCAACAATAGATTTTAACTTGCAATATATCAGGGTTTCCAGTATATCAGAGTTTTCAGTGTACTGTACTTATGTGAACCACTTAATTGAGCAAGGTAAAGAGTGAGAAAATAAACTCCATGAATATTCATTCCCAGTATAATTTAGAGGCTGCTACTCCCTGTTGCTGACACTCCAGCAGTGACTGTGCATTCAGAATTATACTAGTGCAAGGGCTCACACAAGCAAATATTACACTGAAGTTTGACATATTGTTGCAGGCTGAGCTTTCACTTGGCTTCTTTTATGTATTTGTACCGGGAATCTTCTCCTGGTAGACATACTCTTTTAGTCATGCAGGCAAATGCAATATGACATACCTGACTATCTTTTGCAGGTCCATCTGAATTACTGGACATGGCAGACAGTGAAACGTAAGTACAACCTACTCTGTCCTTCACATTATGCGTGTTAGACTGGCAGACTCCTCTTGGCTTTCAAGTGCAAACTTTTAAATAGGAAAAAGATTTTAAAATGGCACAGCTCTTCGAAAAAAACAAACAGAAGTCCCCCTAAAAACCACATATCAACTGCCTCATATGTGGATTTCTTTCCTAAACCAAACATTTCTTGGATTTCACAGAGGACTTTCTCCCTATTGCTTCCCGTGATTCCTCAATCCTTCTAGAGGAATAGAAGCCTTGCTTTGTGTTTTGATGTTTCTGGCCTCCATCAGGCCTCCTCCCTGATGTTTCAGGGACCAACCTGAAGAGTAAATTCCAGAAGTCAGGAAATTACTTTTCTTGATCTATACCTTTTTTCAGTCCCTTCTTGATTCATCCAGGGTGCTCTGCCTTAGCTCACCTAAGTGACCAGGACCTGTGCAGTTGAAGTAGTTAAAACATTCATCAGCTCTGTTCTGGTATAAAAAAAACCCCAACCCAACCAACAAAAAAATTACCTTCCTTTCCAATTCCCAACGTTTTTACATCTTGTATAATCAAAGTTTCACAAAAGTATGTAAGGGAAGCATGAATAATCCTGGAAAATATGTGTAATACATGTGAAATAAAAGCAGTCTTTCTGACAAGGATCAAGCCTACCATTTCTCATCCCACAGTGCCCTCCTCTGCTAACAGAGAAGACCTTTTGCACAAGGTGCATGTGGGAAGTCCAGAGATGACAGGGGCTGGATGGACTGCCCAGGCCTTTTCATCTAGGAGTGTAGCACAACCACATAAAGTGTTAGTGAGCATGGCTATGAGCTATGAGCTTCCTTTTACAAAGGTTCCTCTACCTCTAACCCTTGAAAAGGGAAGGTTCAAGCTGTAACTGGCAGTATGAATTTGTCTTTTGGTCCTCATGGGGAAATAGGATAGTATACCATCCTGATACTAGTTCTCATGCAGCAAGAGCATATTTATTACAAGGTTGCCTCTTAACACTTCAACTTCCCCTGTCGTGGATGAGGGCTGAAATTCCTCTATGCACTCTGTGTAGGTAGGTGCAAGATTTGTCCTACTACACATATTTCTTGTCATTTGTTATTTCACCGGTTATGTAATGGCCCTGCTTGTTGGATATTTGTATTAAGGACTCCTTTTCAACCCACTCAAAGCATACTTGAAAACATCCCCTTCTTCCTAGGCAAATCTAGATGGATTTCTTTACTCTCAGTACTACAGCCAGTTTCAGAATCCTGCCAGACTTAGCTCCAGTGTAAGTGAGAAGCTTTGCAACAAATGCACTCCCACTACCCAGTCTTCCCTTCTGAAAAGCTTGTGTTTAATCTTCCCCAGTAGCTCAGCAGTCCAGTGGTGGAAAACAAACACATAGCTCTTGCTCTCATACATCCAAGAGAGCAGGATATCAGAACCAGGGCAGCAAGTGCAGCAGTCATAGCTTTGATGGGCAGGATTTTTGCAGGATGACTGCAAGAATGAGGCTGAGGAAAAAAATTGCAGGAAGAAACAAACCCTGTTGCTGTTTTGCCTCCTGTGAAATAAGAAGGTGTCTGGTTTGCCTTTTCAGCAGTTAACAGAGCTGGTGGTTGGATGGGAATGTGACATTCAGTCCTCTGAATACATAAAATCTGTGCATGTTTCTTTCCCATCCCTCAGAAGTTCTTCGTCTGCTATTTGTGCATTGCAGGCTTTCCTACTGAGTCAAAGGATGTAGATGCTAAGGGAGAGAGTGCACAAGTCCACCTCTGCCAGCAAGAGGGAACCTCGCAGAAATGCAGCATCCTTCTGTGTCTATCCTCTGCAGCTCATACTTCGTAAATGTACATTGGTGTGATGTGTCTCACTGCTGGTTTCTGTACTTTGGTCTAGGGGTGAGACAGCATTACATAAGGCAGCCTGCCAGCGCCACCGCGCCGTCTGCCAGCTCCTGGTGGATGCGGGAGCCTCTCTGAGAAAGACAGACTCCAAGGTAATGCAGCTCCATCAACTGCTATAAACCCCTGCAGCCAAGCGAGACCCATCAGCATCCGTCCCTGCTGTTTGCATGACTGAGGCTTCCTTGTGTGTGCCAAGGGCAGCTCCTCTTAAGCAAGCTATTTTTATAGGGAAAACTGTATTGATTTAAACAAGTACAAGAGACTTCAGTTCACTCCCCTACATGGGTCACTATCACCATAGTGAGAGCCTGGCCTCCAGCTATTTGGTGCACTGGGTGTGAATGAGACATCTCCATGGCACAGCAGTATCCTCCTCCTGTGTGGTCAAAAGAGAGGCCTGTGGGCAAGGACCACCTGCAGGAGCCTTGGTTTCTGATTGCACAGCATCAGTGAGGCTTGATTATTGTGGCTGACTTGCTTTGTGAGGATGGCTAACTATCTTCTTTTGCCCTGGCTTGCCCCTATGCTCACTGATGTGACACTAACCACAGCACTCTCTTGGTGTAAGCTTGACTGAGAAAGAAGTCTGGGAAAAATTAAATCCAAGGAATATTCCGTCATTGCAACAGTCTGATTGCTTAGGAACATGATCCAGAAGCTGCCTCTCTGGAGTTTCTGAGCACAAGCACCCTGTGGTCAGCAGCTGAGAGTGGGTTGGTTCTCTGGGCTTCAGATTCAGAAGCACCCTTGCTGCAGCCAGGCAATCAAAACTAATTCCTACCTTCTGGGGCTCTATGAGGTAGCCTATAGTGGGAAGAGAAATCATCTATGATTCTATGATTTGTTCAGATGATAGAATTGTATGTTGCAAAAAACTTTCAAAAACAGATGAAATCCAGACAAGTGACTTCTGACTTGTTAATTGTCTTCTGCCTAGAAATCATCTGTTGCTCTAAACATATTAGCACAAGACCTTCTCTTCATGTTTCTTATTATAGGGTAAGACCCCTCGTGACAGGGCTCAGCAGGCTGGTGATCCGGATCTGGCCTCCTACCTGGAGAGTCGACAAAACTATCAAATGGTTTCCCACGAGGATCTAGAGACAGCAGTCTGATGTCTGAAAATGTCCAAGAGGATTCCTGGAAATCTCGAGACTGCACCTGAGGCACTCGGGCATCATGTGAGGAAGAAACTGATGCAATCACCGTGTCTCTCACTCTCGAGGAAAATACCTGAGGACATGCCACCAGTTTCTAAGGGCTACTGAGTCTTGCCACGGAACAGTTATGTTCCATAAGTTAGCCCATGATGGATGAGGTGGGACACTCAAAGGTCTGTGGAATCCATAGGCCACAAAAATTTACCTTTATTGCTTCCAGCAAGTAGCATGAACTTCTCCCATGTTCATCTGTACAATTTGTTTAAAAAAAAAAAAAGAAAGAGTAAAGAGGGTGTGGGGGAACAAAACTCCAAACTAACTGGGACATTAAGCCACCCAACCAGGCCCTCCTCCATCCTTACAGTTTCCTGAATTGCTTTTATTCTCCTGTTCCCCTCACTTCTCATCAGTTAAATATTACCTGTTATCTCTGTATTGTCTTCACCAATGGTCAGGCAGTAGCAAAATATTTGAGGAGCTCTGGATGCCCTTAAGAAATATCCAGTGTTTTTACCAGCTACATTCCCTCCCTTGCCATCCTCTCGGAAGCTGTGTTGTCAGTACTCAGCACCACGGAGTTTCCTTGCTTTTGGAGAGGATGCTGCATATTGCCTTGTTTCCAGGGTGTGGGGCAGAGTTAGATTTACAGCAGTGACAAAACCCAACCTCACTGTTGCTGGGCATATGGTTATGGTATCCTCGTGAGACAGGCATTTGTATGGAAAGGAGGTATATGGGATATACCATGCTGAATGGCAGAGCAGAAAGTCACCAGGAAGGTTTCTCCTACCGCTTTTGTGCCCGTAATGACTGACCCAGTTCTGCTCAGGTTTTAGGCCTCCCTAGAAGTTGATAGCTGTTCTTTACCTCTGAAAAGATGGGTTTTCCACTGGGGAGAGATTTGTGCAAGACTCTGGGAATTCTGATGGGCTGACTTGCAGACCTAGTCCCCTTTGCAGTACAGCCAGAGGGATGAAGGAGACCTGGACTATCAGCAGCCAGCCTGGGCTTGCTGCTGCCAGCAAACAAATGGGCACTGGCCTGGTGGCATTGGGAATGGGAAAACCTTTTTGACTGAACCTGTAAATGATCTGATTTTTCAAGGGAACAAAGTTTTGGGGAGTCTGTCCCCCTGGAGAAGGACAAGCAGCAGCTCTTTGCCTTGTAACCCACAATAGGTTTGAAATGTAAAGCTTAGCTGCTGTAAAGGCCAGCTGTGTCTTCTGTACTCATCTGTTCTCTGTGTTATAACCATAAAAGAAGAGAAAGCAAACAAATATCCAGGCATAAACAAAATGTTTTACCTTTTGGTTTCCAATTCCTTCCGGTATCTCAGCTGACAAAATAGCAGAGCTTCCACTCCTACTTTGTCAGACCAGTTCCCATGAAGACGCTCATGGCTGACTTTTGGCATAATTCTTGCAATACATTTTTGAATTTTGCTTTGTTGTTTGATTTGAAAGATCCATCAGTGTTTGTTTTCACATGCCTTGCTAGAGGTAGCTCTCTGATAGATGGTGATCATCAGGGTTACATACATTTGGAAACCATGAAAATAACTCAGGTCATTATCCAGATAAGTTTTTCTTCTTTGGTAGAAGTGGAGGAAATCAAATGAATGCAATTTTTCTTTCTTTCTTTTTTTTTTTTTTTAACCACACATGATTGTTATGGTAGGGAGGGGGGAGCTAAAAAATATATTTTAAATTGTTTTCTCCTCTTTTCAAAAGTTCATTTGATATGGGCAAAATATTTCTTTAGTATTTCTTCCTCTGGAAGGAAACTATATATATTTGTAATCTATAGATCAATGGCGACATGAAATGTATTTTGTCTTATTTTCTGTCTTTACCTTTCTCATTTAAAAAAATAAAATATGAAAGCCAAATTACGTCCCTTGATAATTATCCAGGGGCTTGTGGAGAAAATAAGTATGTGTATATATTAGAACAGAATTTGGCAACTGCTAAAATAAAAAATAAGAATATAGTTTTGGTTTATGTGATATTTCCACAAGGAAAGATCCTCACACTGTGGTTTCATGGTAGGCCTTGCTTCATCTCCCAGCTGTGAGAAAAGACATTACTGTAATATTTCTATATGTTTGATGAAAGTAAGAATTATGTTACTATCACTTTAACCTTTTGGTTTGTTTTACTGACGTGAGAAATGGAGGAAGTTTCAATGACACAGGAGCTTGGCTCTGTCCTGTGCTGAGGCCAAGCTGAGTATGGTCACTGAGCCCGTGACAGCTTCCTGGTCATTTAGTCCCATGAAGCAAGTGGAGCAGTCAAGGCTTGCTTTAACCACAGGTAGCCTCCAGAGGCCACATGTGGATTATGATAAGGGAGCTGGGTCTGGTCCTCGCCTTGTCAGCCCATCCCTGGTACACAGGAGGTGCCTGCAGCTGTGGCTGGATCTGGAGCAGCTTGTCAGGATGGGCAGACTTCCCGAGCAATTTTGTGCCATTTGGACTGCTCAGAGGAACTCAGAGCACACGAGAGAGCGTGGCTTGCCTTTTCCCCTGGAAGCTGGATGATATGATCAGAGCGAGCCTATTGTGTCTCTGGAAAGCTGCCTGTGCCGTGTGCTCAGCAGGAGACAGCTACTGTATGATAAAAATAGCCCTCAGCACAGGGGGAGCAGGAACTGGCTGGATGTAGTGCCTTTGATGTTCAAGGTGTCCCAAAGCACTGCACACATGATGCACTAGATACTGGTGATGTTTTGTATTTGTAGGTGACAGAGCGTGTCTATTGTTTTCTACAATGTCTCAGGCATGGAAAGGAATACCAGGTTCACTGAGGGCAGCTCGGGACCAGGATGCTGCAGGACTGTTCCTTATCCTTTTTCAAGTGTGATGGGATTACCAGAGGCAGGTAGACTCTGCAGCAGTTAAAGGTGACACATAGGCATTGAATCTCTGGAGCACCTGGAGTCTAGATTAGTACAGTACAATTGTGCCTGCACTGGGCAGGGCCCAAATTCCAGTGGGCAGCTGGGAGTCCACTTAAATTACACGTAAAGCATTTTGATTTACTCTAAGTGTCTGCTCAGCGGCTGTGTCTGTTAATGTGTGTATATTACTATATATATGTATATTTATAAATAGCAGTATGCATGTGTATAGGTGCACACATACATATGCGAACACACTTAAAATTGTGCCATTTGAATGACAAAGTACCTGAGGATGCTCAGCTACTGAGATTGCTGGACTGACAAAACGTCATTTTCCATTTTAATTTGTTATTAAAGGGAACCTTTTTCAGTAGAACTGAGGAGCTCCTGAATTGTTCCATTGTACTGGTTTTACTATCTCATTTTGGAGTTAAATGGAGGGAAAGAAAGTATTTATAATGTTGATAAAATAAACTTAATTTTGTAATTTAATAGCATCAATTACTCTTATTATTTCATGTTTCAATGCTAGAGGTATCTTTTATGTGTTATTCAAAGCATGATGATGTCATACATTTTTCACTTATTATAGCATAGAATGGCAATGGACAGGAACACCTTGCACTAGACCAGGCTGCTCAGGGCTCCATCTAAGCTGACCTTGAACTCTTCCAGGGATAGGTCATCCACAACTTCTCTGGGCATCCCTCAATACTGTGAGATGTGAGTTTTGCTTATGTAAAATCGGGGCTGAAGGTAAATTGTGCCTGTTACAAAACAGGTGTCAGACTCCAGTGGCTCTTTCACCACTTCATGTGGTGGCTTGCTTGTCTGTGTTTTAGCACTTTAAGTTGTCTGTAGGTGTTTTTACTGAGACCTGTCATTTTTGCTTTTCCCCAGCAGCAGTAGAATTGCTCAGTTTCAACTCATGATGCTGTAGCCTGGATTCAGTCTACATGAGATGTCCCCTTCTACATGAGGACTGTCATACAGAAGAACCCTAGACAAAGAAAATAGTACAAAATTGATGTTTTGTTGCCACTGATCTTCCCAGGTGTATTTGCTGAGCTGGTGCTGTTGTGTAAGAATAGATGGGGCACATGGTTTTTCTGGAGGTGTGGTTGTAGCAGGTTTGTTTCAGTAATATTTCATGGCCTCTTTGGCTCATTTTTGTCTTTGCTGTGACAATGAAATGCATGGTAGTGAAAGTTTCTAACACAAATTCATCTAGAAGGTGGCTATTTTCCTTTCAGCCATCCCAGAGGCCTTCTATGGGACATGTATGTGTGTTGACCCTTCCAGGATGACAAAAGCATGTTGACATGATCTGTGTCTGGGATATGAAATGAGCAAGACACATCAGTAGCCTCAAGTTTTCTTGGAGTTTAATGGTACTCAACAAAGGTATGAGCATGCTGGAAATTTAAATGCCTTGAAAAATCTCCAAGGAAATTCCCTCCTTGTGCTCTATGTACTCTGAGAAAAAAGCAGTTCCTTGTGCTGATCCATTTGAGGTGGGTCATTTTCCTTGCCTCACTTTCCTCTTCTTTTGCACCAAATTAACATCTATAGAGAAGTATTCTATAAGACTTGTTTATGAGCTTGCAAAAAGTAACATTTTGACCTCCATTTTACCTATTCATTTCCATTCATAAGATATTTCCTCTCTTTCTTTTCCTCCGTGAATCTAAGCCAGAGTGACATTACATTATTAGCTTCCTAATTAGTCTAAAGCATCAAATGTGAGTATCTTTGGACATTTCAGCAGTCCTGGAAACAGCTTATATTCCTGTGCCTTTCTGGATGCATGTGAAGCTATAAGACACAGTATTACAGTGCTCACTGTGTACTCATCTTCTCATCTTGCTTTCTTAAAAAAAAAAAGCTGCTATTTTTCTTAGCAATGGATTGCTACAGCCTTAAATTCCATGATCTGCCTGCCAAAATCTGTTGATTGCAACGGCAACTCAGTAATGTGCTGAAAGTTACTTGCTGGCATACTGATGAATACCAGAATTTAGTGTGGAGGATGTGTCTCGAGCTTCAGTGTTTTAACTCCCCCTTTGTAAGGGCAGGATGCAGCTCATGACTGCATCCCTGGAAATGCCTCGAGAGGAGCTGTAACCCAACCCTGCACCCAGCTGTTGGGGTGAACAGAATCTATAGAGGAGTTGGGATGTCTCAGCCTTTGCCAAGAGGTACCAACAGAGACAAATTGCAGCAGCTCAGCACTTGGCTTGGGCTGCCCAAAGCCAAGAGCTTGGGCAGTTTCTCACTTCTAATTCTTTGTAAAAGCTTGGGAGGAGTGGATTACCCAGTAGTCAAAGTGACCATGGCTGCTTTTACTCCAGGTTCTGCCATGGCACCGGAGTTCTCTGGACTGCCTGCCTGAGATTCCCTGCAGGTACCAGAGCTCAGGGACTTCCCCTCCCCGGTGTGTTTCCAGCACCACTGCCTGTGGTGGTGCCCACAGAGAGTGCTGTTCTCTCATCCCCTGTACATGTGCACTGGAGCAACACCCCCTACCTTGGCCGAGGAATTTCCTGGCCCGCGTATGGTGCCATTTGTGCAAAAGGGGAAAATTCCCTCCCTTGGGCCTTGATCACACCAGTAAATTCATTACATTTGACTTCAGTGATTAGGCAGGCTTAGAGCTGAATAACCTTACTGTACTCAGCCATCAGAGTGCATCTTGTCTCCTGCCTTATTTATAAGGTGCCACATTCCAGTCTCAGCTGCAGTTTCTTGTTTCCCTGACTGATTTTATGAAAAAAAAAGAACCAAAATGACAAAAAAACCAATCTCTCCTATGCAGTACACATGTATCTAGTTACCCAGAGAGTGGGGAAGACAGGCAGCTCATTTTAAAATCCCCTCATTCTGATGTAGCACATCGTGGCTTCTAAAGTCTGAGCAGGGGGATGCCTTGCAACAAAAACATTTGTTTCAATATTAACACATCTATATTTCAGGAAATAACTTGAGGCTAAGCCCTGTTAAAACAGTCAGCTTATGCTGTTAGATCTCCTACATGTCAGAGATTTGGGGAATCTAAGAAAGCAGTAATTCTCTTGACAGGCACATAAAGGTAGGTGAATGCCCCAAAAAGCGAAAACCCTTCTTTCTTAAAAAATTTGTTTCTATTTTGCTGCCCTCATCCACTAGAATCGGAACCCTGATTTGGGAATGCTATTTCAGAGTTCACCAATATTTTAACAGCCTCAGCATTCATATGCAAAATATATAGGAGCTGCAGCATTTTGACATGCAAGAAATAAAGCACTATTTCTTTGAGCAATATAATACTACGTATGTAATTGCTTCATCTCGAGCCAGCCTCCTTTTGCTGGTGAAGTGCCACACCTGGCTCTTCAATTAGTCCCTGTCTGGGAGGCTGCTTGATGTGTAAGCCAGCACTCAGTGAAGTGTGCAGGTAGCAATCCAACGCTCTGGTGCAGCAAGGGCTGCTGCAATTAACGAACTGCTAACGCACGAACCCCGTGCAATTCATTTCTTAGTGTGCACTTCATTTTAATGAGAAAAATGGCCCTCTCATTCCAGCTGCCTTAGTGATCTTCAATTTCCACTCTTTTCCTCAACCTGTGGTCAAGAAGTAGAAGGTAATCTCTGTTCCTATACGTATTCAGGAATCCAAATCCTGTCTAGGAACTGTACAAATCCGGTTTGTAGGTATGGAGAACAACTCAAGAAGCTCTTGAGTCTGATGCAGCAGACATGAGTGATTTATACTTGGCTAATTAGGCTTTAATAAGTAGTCGCACTTTTCTAGGGCTGTTTTTCCTGTGTGACATTCACATAAAAAATGAAAGATGACAAAATTAGAAAAGCAAAGTTAAGCTGGCCCCTGGGAATGGGGAATCCTACAGAATGGCTTCCACATGCGCTGCTCTTTTCTAGATAGGGAGTTGCAGTGCTACTTCTTGAATAACACTGTAATGAGTAATTATGTATCATAATTGGATATATCTAATTGTAATAGTGAGGTGGGTGCTCACTGTGTTCAACACTCGTCACCCAGGTGCAGAGGTATTCCTGCCCCTATAGAGATCGCCACACAGTCTGGCGGGGGACACCCTTCTGTTGGCAAAGCTTGAGGCTTTTTGAAGTGAGACACGAGCCCTAAGGTGTGCAAGGACATCCCTCCCTGCTCCTCAGCCATGCTGGAGGTTTTCCTTCCAAATGAATGGAAGCAATGCCACATCAAGATAAATGATTGTTGTAGGTCACAAAGTGAATAGTTGTATTTCCTCTCCTGTCCCCTGCTTCAGCCCTTTTCCAGGACTATTTTTTTTTTTCCCTTCATCAGAATGAGAAGTCTGCTGATGTGCCTGTTTTAATAGAAGATAGGTGCAGTTGTGGTTGTTTGTGATCTTGCAATTATTGTAATATTCTCATTATCTGCATGGTATATGGGAGGAGTACATTCCTGTCAAAGCTAAGAAAAAAAGTGATCTTGCTGCAGCTAATGGCAGGAAGGAACTAGAACATAATATTATTTAAATTTGATTTTAAATATTCTTCAGTGCTCTTTGCTTTTCCTTCCTCCCCCCCTCCTCTTTAGAGTTTCTGTACTGAAGTCTTTAATCTTTCATCACTTCTTCTTTCCTTAGCTCATCTTACCTTCATTTTTTGACTGGAAAGATCAAAATCCTGCCCATGTGCTTACCCCTTGGGATGCTTCTGCTTGACCAGTCACAGATGGTTGGATCTCCTCTGACCATGTACAGACATGGGTAGGGAATGTTGAAATTCTCTGTACTAGGAATGAGTTGGTTGTGCAGTACTAAAGGCTCCTCTGAGGGCAGTTGTAATGCCCGAGTTGTAATCTCAGGATTAAACAGATGGGAAGTGTGATGGACTTGGGTTTTTCATACCTGCAGGCTTGATTTCAGCCTTTCCAGACTTAGTCTTAATATGAATAAGGAAAATTCTTATGTATATTTTTTTCTGTCTACTCTCACGTTTCTTCCCTTTGTGATTTTCCTGTTAAATAATCTCTGTCTGGGCAAGTGTAGTTGTGTTGCTCCATGATGTGCTTGCAGGAAGAGGCAGCTGCTTCCAACTGGCAAGTGAGTGTGCTGGTCTCGCCTGCAAAATGGCTGGCTTTGCTACTGTACAGTTTTCTGCTCAGCATGTATCTCACAAAAATCACAGGGAGATGGCAGGGGCTTATCAGGATTTTTTGTTCCGTTTACATGTCACTGCAGAGAGATTCTCTTCCATCTGTCACCTTTGATCACACAACAGCTTTGGGAGAAAAGAAAAGAAGTGACTGAGCCTTCAAAGCACTAAGTAGCTCTTGGGAGCTTTGTCTCTTCCCTAGCTTGCTGTTGCACCTCACAGAGCTGGGCAAAGGGAAAGCAGGGGATGCCTTATGTGCAGAAGGATCCATCTCTCACCCTCCTGGCAAAAGTAACAACTCTTTGAAGGTACCTATTCCAGACACCCCACCAGTGCCAGGTAGAGTGTAAAATACATAAGGACATCAGCAAGCCTGCAGGAGCTCACTTCCTTCCTAAGGGCTCTTCCACGCTCTTTTTGATTCTGTTCCTGGTGCCTCAGGACAGGGATTCCTGCCTGTGTCTTCCTACAGCAATCATCCTGAGAATGTCCTTTGTAATGGGTGCCATCTAGCTGCCCTCACACCGTGTGTTACATGTGCTCTGTGTCCTGTAACTCTATTGGAAAGTGAAACAATCAAGAGTTAAAATCCCTTTCAAAATGGACTTAGGAGCTGCCAGCTTTGGCCACTGACCCACCAGGGTGCAGTGCACTGGGGAGGGGAATATGGAATACGACTGCCAACATTTCTCTGTAGAAACGTCCTCAAGGTGAAATGCGCTTTCACAGTGGGAAATGAAGGTTATTTTTCTTCTGCCCATATTATTTTCTGTTGCAAACCCTGTGCCAGTCATTTTGGATGCAGACAGCTTTTTGGAAGCAGGAGGCTTTTGGAAGATTTTTGAAAGTCTAGCCAGTGATCAAGCTGAGGACTTGTGTTCTGCAGCTCCCACACAAACCTTCTGGCAGTCCGTGGAGGTTTCAGTGTCCTCTCCGAGTCAGTGAGCAGAATATTTTGCTACAAACTACAGGCCTACCTTTGTGCCACTGCTATTGCTACTTTGCTTCTGCACAGCGTTTAGAACAGGTGTGGTTTTGCAGCCTTGCACTGGGAAAAACCAAGGTGTTATAGGGGAAAACATGATTTTCCCATGGACAGAAACACTCCTCAAGCTGCAGTTTTGTGCTAATGAAAATGCGATTTTACGTAAAGACCGAGCTTGGTTTATGAGACTGTCACAGCTAGCTCGGTGAGGTTTTATTTCCAGCAAGACTGGACCTGTTGTTTCATTGCAAAACAAAGAAGATTATGCAAAAAATAATCACTTGGTTTAATGGTATGCTTCTGTCTTATGATAGTTTACAAGTCTAACTGTGCCACATGGTTGTGTCACAGAAAAGGGAAGTATTTGCTTTCAGAATTTATCAGAATTCTCTCTGGTCGTACTGTGGTCAAAGAAATAGGGCCAAAAGTAGCAAATCAAGGGTTTGAGATTGTATTCCTGCCACTTCCATTGAGTCATTTTGGGTAAGTCATTCAGCCTTACTGTGCCTCAGTTTTCTTATCTGTAAAATGGGGATAATATCACCTCCCCATACACAGACAGGTAAGGTGCTTTGTGTTATGAGCCCAAAATCTGCTGTATATTAACTATTTTTGAATTGTTTGTTTTTTATTTTTTTTGTTGTTTGTTTTTTTGTGGTTTTGTTTTTTGTTTTGTTTTATTTTTCTTTTTTTGGTGTGTCTTGTAATGTTACTCCTCTATGGCATCCTGCTTCTTCTGGAGCCTTTTTTTGAGAGAGTGAGAGTAGCCCTCTCCCATGCTTTTTAGTTTAACTGGTTTAAGTCGAGATAGTAAAGGGTGCTGGAGAATGGCAATTTTCTAACGAGCTATTTTGCACTTCTCATGCTTGATTTCCATGTTTGTGCTATCTTGCATTAAAAGTTGTAACTCAGGTGATATTTCAAGTCAATGAAAGCTTTCAGGTGGTTTTTCTCTCTTCAGAGAAGAGTATTTTGCTGAATTTTAGAGCAGCTTTATTCCATCATATTGAGTTGATTGAGCACAGAATTTTTCCTTTGGGAGTGCCCATCTCAGAAATAACTTTCTGTCATCTCTCTATTCTGTTGGTATGACAGAATTACTGCCTAAGAGTCCAGAAATCACCACTTCAGTTTGTTGATGCAAAAGGTTTTTGGGGAATGAAGAGAAACATTTGAGGGAACAGATTCTCTGGCCTTCATGTTAACATCTCCTCTGGCCACCTGGCAAATGGGAGATGAAAACGGGTAAAGAACAAGGACAAGAGTTAGCAAAGATTTAGGGAACTGGAAGTTTCTCGTGCAAAAAGGAAGAAGGCTAGGAAGGAGTGGGATGGTGATGAACACACTCTTGATGGAAAGGCTGAGTTTCATCAGGCTAGGTATATATATATATACCTCTATCTATAGTGGTGCTTCCTGGAGATTGTGGAGAAAGGACAATGGACAGATTCTGATCTCCTCTGCACTAATTTCACTCCTAGTCAACCAAGATGGGACCGAGGCCAGAATCTGAACCACTCCATAATGTGTTTGGCCCCTGAACAGAGCAGTAAATTCAAATAACAAACGTGCATTTTTAGTCAACATTTCATAGGCATCCAGAGTTCCAGTATATGTACATACCCTATTATCTGAACCCACATCTGTTCCAGGAGTTGTAATAACATCTCAAAGGGCTCTTTTATGCTACCTGACCCCATGCATAATGTGCTGGAACATCTTGAGGCTGCCACCTGGCAAAGGAATCCGAGGCACGCAGCCGTACCCATGAACTGAGGATATATGTTTAACAGAGAATCAAGGCACAGGTAATCATCAGTGAGGGGGAATATGAGAAGGAGGAGGGGGTTTTTTGTAACAAAGTAAGAAAGTATTTTCTTCCATGATTTTCTTGCATTTCCTATTTATACCAAGTATCTTGATCACTGTGTTGCCTATCTAAGGAGATTTTAAACTGGGGGAAGAAAGAAATATGTATACAGTGAAAGAGCTGGTTACTGTTCCTTTTGGACACTTTTTCTGTATTGTGACTTGTGTGGAAATGTACAGAATAAAAGTGAAGAAGCGCATGCCTTGGCTGGGCTGAGTTTCTTTGTGTCATTTGCCAGCAGAGCTGAGTTGCTGCTTCTGGCAGAGTGGAAAGTGGTGGGACTTGGAAGTTGTGAAGAGTTAGGGGGAGTGGAGGAAAGGGATCCAGGGGTCAAAATTCTGCATATGTGTGTATGATAGTGTAGAGAAGGGAGTGTTAAGCCTCTGGATAAATCAACTTCAAGGTCATGGCAAAGAAAAAGGTTAATGATACCTTTAATATTTCCAGGAAAATCTTTTCTGTCCCTTAGTAAACACAGATTGTCAGCACAGTATTCAGTGTGTGCAGGAGGGATCCAGCAGGGATTAGCAGGACTGTAACACAGGCTTATAGGTCACCTCAGGATCTTAGCTATGCATCTCAGGAGAGTTTCTCCAGTGCAGGAGACTATTATCTCAGGACTAACCCATGAGCATATAATGACTCTGTTCGCTCCTGCCCAGCTGTGTCTGATTGAAGAATTCTTGAGAATGTCATGGCCATTGCTCGCTTTCTTGTCTTCAACAGTTCCCCTCCCTGCCTCACTCAGGAGTTTCTGTGCCATTTCTGACACAAAAGTTTTGTGACCTCTCTTCTGTGCAAGTCAATATTTCCCAACAGCTCCCTTGCCTCTGCTGTCCCACCCTGAAATTGTATTCCTGAATCATTTTGTGATGTTTCCTTTGTGCTGTCTCTCTGGGACAGTGCCTGCCCCCAAAACACCTCCCTCACACATGGTTCTGGCTCCCTCCTCCACTCCAAGCCCTTTGATGCTCACTGCTGTTGCCAGCAGCCAGCTGTGTGCTTGTCTCTTTTAAAGGATGTCTTAAGCTCCCTTTTCCTGCTGTCTCAGAGAGCCTAGGAATATTATTATAATTAATAAGAATAGTGCTAAAAAGACCAACTGTTCTGCCTGTGCATGACTAGCTGGAGCTGGACGAGGATGTAGCCTGGTCATGAGTTACACTGCACAGCAAGGAGCAACTACCAAGCCCTGCTTTGACGTCCATAAGCCGTGTGGTACAAAGCACTGACTCCTCTGGGGTCCTTCACAGTCACCAGCTGCACCAAATGGCAGCCAGCTGCTCTCTGGGAATATCTGTGGAGAAGAGGTGCTTTTTGATGTGCTTGGGGCTGCCCCCACAGCAACCTCTGGAGGTGTTCCACCACCTGCAGGCAGAGCTGCTCAGTGGTGCATCTGAAAAAATGAGAAAACAGCTTTGCATCCTACTGGGTTTGCACCCCAAATTCTTGAATGTGTGTGGCCTTACACATGCATGTAGTTCTGAAGAGAGTCCAACTGCTCTTTTCTCATCCACTGTAATTTGCCCTTGTTACTCAGCCTTTCAGCTCTGTTAACTGTTTCTAACACAGGGCTGGTTTCTTGCCAACTTTCCCTACAAAATTCTTTAATAGGGCCAGTGAAATTCATAACTATATATGCACATACATACATACACACACACATTTAAATGTCTATCTCATAGGCTAATATACTTCCTTAAGTGAGGAAAGTATTCCCTTTTTCACGCAATCTTTCTTTACATATGAAATGTAATAATATTTCTTTAAAAAAGCTAAAGCTTTCATAGTAGGAATGTAACTACAATGAAAAAAAACAAAAACCCATTCTTGGGAGGAAAAAAACCCAATCCTGACAGGAATGATTTGCTTTGAAACTTTTCTCCCCCTAAAACCCTGCAGCTTCACTGCAGCCAAGTGATTTCAGTATTTCCCTGCAGTTAAAATGTGGTTCTCTCTAACAAGGGACCTTTTAAACTAGGTAGTGATGCTTGTAAGACATGTTGCCAAGGTTGTTAAGTTCAAAAATAGGTAAATATTGGAAGGAGTCCCACAGTTTCAAGGTGTTAGATCTCATATTTTCACATTCAAGGCTTGATATTGATACATGAGTATTGTATTTGCAGCTGTATTAGTTCACAGCAGCACAAGAAAACCTTTAGAGATGGACTCTCTCTGCTTCTGCCCCATCTACCCACAATCTTAGTTGGCACCAGGGATGTGTGAGTGTGTGTTTGCCAGGAACTGTTGTTATGAGAGTGTGGAGTTAAAGTATTAGTGTGTCAAGTGCATGGATTCTGCAGCTCTCATTCAGTAAGGCAAGGAGTCCCGCAGGTATTAAAGGTGAGCTGTGAGTTCCAAGACCCAGAAAAATAAAGGATTTGTTTCCCATGGATAAGAAACAGGAGTTGGCTGCTGGATGTTAACTCAAATGGACAATTTGTAGATGACAGGAAGCCAGGGGAATGAAGCACTGCTTGGTTAACACCTATAAGAAATTGGCTATCAAGGAGCTAACAAAAATCAGTAGGACTGACTGTCAGAAGGACTTCTGACTGCAGCCTCCATTGGTCTACACTCCCAAAGCACATAACACCTTGACAGGAAGCCACAGAGGTTTCAGCTTTTGGATGAAGACTTCTGCAAAAATTAGAGGGAAGGAGGAGGCTTCTCACACAAGAATGGGTGTAGACCTGCTCAGGAGGAAGTTCTGTTAAGCTGGAAAAAACATGGAGGGCACAGAGTAGGTGGAATCTATTTTGTTGTTATTTGGATGACTTTTTTAAAGGTGATAGGAGAATGAAGAAGTGACTTTAAAAGGAAAGAATAAAATTAAAAATGTAGTTCTGAATATTTTGGATCCCAGAGCTCATCCAACCTGAATGACCTTGAGTGAAAAATGGTGTTAGGTGATTCAGACTAGTGTTTGGTGTCTAGATTTTGGGGGTTTTGTTCCTGATATTATCAGCCAACAGGCTGTGGGGACTGTGTTTTCTTGAAATAAGGTACGATTACCTCTTTTTGTTAATGCATCTATGTACCACACAAATTTCTTCGCTGACAGAGCTGATGATATTCTAACAAGCTCTGGTCTTTCTCAGTCCATTTATGAACACATACTTAGCTCCAGGAGTATCTGTGTTTTGCTAATGGGTCTCACTATCATCCCTGAAGTAAGTACAATATAATGGGAGGCGAGGCTCCATATAAATATAAGGGGTTATTATTCTGGCTGTTCACCCTTTTTCCTTGTTCCTCCCTTCTGCCTTTTATGAAATGTATAATGAAAGGGCAGATATGAACAGTGGTGTCCAGTGGAATGAGATTGTACAGTAAGGGGTCACTGGATAACTAGAAGTTTCTCTGTGTAACACAGCTATTAAAAGTTCTTGTTAGTCTTTCCAGTCACTTGAAGGTTCTTCTGTAGTTTGAAGTTTTCCCTAATAAAAAACCAAGTGAACAGTATGTCTGACTCCATAAGTCACCCTGAAATTCTTACACTGGGTATGCAGTCAAGCTGATTTTTACTCACAGTGCCCATCTCTAAGAAGTGACCTCCTAATGGGAGAGCTAGTTCAGTATTGCAGTGTTCTGGAGATCATCTATGGCTTTTTTTCACCCTTTAATAACGAAGGAGGTCCAGTCCGTAGCCAGAAGTTAAACACCTTTGTGCTTATGGGGGGGAAAGAGAATAAGGGCTAATTAGGATTATGAGGCACTGTCTGATTTAGAATGCCAATACTTTCTGGCCTTCTCATGTTTAAGATTTCTTTTTTTTTTAAGCTTCTGTAATTTTCTGTATGCCAACTTTGAAAATACAGCAATAAAGGATATGATTATCTTCTTTTTTTCATTATTATTAGTAACAAACACTGAGATTAATATTTCTAGAATACAGATTCACAGCTCCTTCTAAATGACAGCTTTTTTCAATGTCTCAACTCGGTCATCCAATAAAAAAGACATCTGTAAAAATGGCCATATGTATGTGTACAGTGAAGGCTCTGGAGCACAGGTTTTAAGAGGAGCAGCTGTGGGAGTTGAGGTTGTTCAGCCTGGAAAAAAGGAGGCTCATGGGAGACTTTATGGCTCTCTACAACCACCTGAAGGAAAGTGATAGCAATGTGAGGGTTGGCCTCTTCTCCCAGGTAACACGTGATGCTAAAAGAGGGAATGGCCTTAAGTCGTGCCAGGTGAGGTTTAGATTGGATACAAGAAAAATCTCTTTTAAGGAAAGTCTCGCCAAAAGGGTTGGAAAGCACTGGAACAGGCTGTCCTGGAAAGTGGTTGAGTTGCTGTCCCTGGAGGTATTTAAAAACCGTGTAGATGTGGCGTTTAGTGATGTGGTTTAGTGGTGGACTTGTGGTTAATGGTTGGGCTTGGTCTTAAAGGTCTTTTCCAACCTAAATGATTCAGTGGTTCTATGAAGGTCTTGGATCCAAGGACTTGGGAACAGTGGATAATTCAGAAACTTCATTGTCATTGGCCAAAGTTAGTTTCTCTACTTTAGAATCTTTCTTACTACGTGTGTCTTGAGGAAATGAAACTTTCTGGTGTGAGAAATTAACCTTCTGCTTCCAGACTATGATGACCACCTCTAGTTTTGTCTCAGATCTGAACTTTGGTCCTACCCAGACATATTGAACCTTCCTGTTGCTGCTGCCCTTTTTTCCTAACCAATTTGAGATTTTTTGCAGGTCTTTGCTATTTTTTGTCATTAGATTACAGAAACAATTTGTGTTTATCATATAACATTATATACATATATACAGATTGTATAATACAAATGCAGGCTAATTTATGTTGGTGGGGACATCTGATCCAGTCTTGCACTCAAACCAGGGTCAACTCTGAGGTTAGAGCAAGGTTATCAGGGTTGGATCCTTGCGTTTAGGACCATTATTTAGGTCTTACCAATGCCTTCCTTGGGTTTTTACAAAAGAAGAAAGAAAAAAGTACTTGCTATAAGGAACAGGGAATATGAATTGACAAATGGAAACACAAAATGTGTGTGATTTTCAGATCCAGGTGCTGAACACACCACAGACAGATAAAGAGACGCTTCTTTCTATTACTCAAAGGCACCCAGGAAATCACTGCTAGAAACAAAGAATGGACCTGCAAGTCCTCTGACTCCCGCTATATTAACCTCACATCTGGTAAATTCTACTGCACTGTGTGTCTCCTATTGAATTTTCTAGTTTCTGCAGTCTCTTGTGCGGAAGGTTATTTCATGAACTTATGCACTTTTCTTTCAGTTGTTAGGGTTTGTTGTGGGCTTTTTTTGTTCCCTGAAGCTAAAAGTTGCATCCCTATTGTGCAGGAAACAGGAAACAGATTTGCTCTTCTCAAAAATATTGGGCCTTTAAATGGAAACTGGGAGGAGAAGGGGGGGACAGCCTGCAGCCTTGTCACATTCTTTCCATTGATACACATGGACACCAGGAAAAAGTCTGATTCTGATCCCTTAAAACAATAGATATGGAAAAGTTTTCTCTTTTGTTTAGTTTTTCTTCTGTCCATCTTAATGTGAGCACAGCAGCGAAAAGCACTACAGGGCCTGGTCTAGGACTTGTGTTCTCTGTTAGTCCACAGAAAAAGTGAGAGCTGCTTACCCCACAAGTTCAAATACCTCTGTACTGGCCAACAACAACAACAAAATGGTTTTATCTCAGTGGGAACTGAACATAACAGTTTAAAAATTATCTGCCTCAGGGTACAGCTGTGTTCATGCTTACCTAAACACAGCCATGGAGGAGCAGTGTGTTTGACTGGAAGGAGCACATGGAATTTTCAGATAAGCAGGTGGGTAATTCCTCATCTTCCTGCCACAAGGGTGGGAGGTGTAGGTTCCCATGGAGGTGTCATGATGTAGATACAGTTCAGCAAACCAAGCCAGGCCTCAGTGACCACTGTCTTTCAGTCCTGTCCTTGTCATCATTTTCTTCAACAACCATGAAGTAAGCGAGCCTAATGAGATCTGGTGCAGCCACAAGACAAAGAGCAACCATGGTTTGTCCTGGGATGGGAGAGAGCAAAATGCATTGGCTGAAGCTCCAGTGGCAGAGGGGCCAGTTCCTGTCTCACACTTATACACAGACAAGCCAGCCAGCATCCAGAGGCTTGAACTTAGCATTTATTTTGCTTACTAATAAAAAAAATATGTAAATGCTGGTTTTAACTTATCTTAGCCATTGGGATAAGCACCAGCATAGAGCATGCAATAATACCGATGAAGCTTTTAGATCTCAGATGAAACGTGCTACAGGTTTTCATAAAAAATGAAGAAAACTAATTACCTTTAAGGTAGAACTGCTGTTCCAAGCCTTCTTTTTTCATTTGCCTCAACCTTTCAAACTTACCTTCTTGGAAAAATTATGCCCATTCTTAGCTATTGCTCTGAAATATTAATTATGGAAAAAAAAAAAGAACAAAAATCTACACCAAAAAGAAACAAACCTTGACCAAAAGTGACCAATTTAATCTCCTTCATATGTTAAATACACAAATGTTTTTAAGAATTCATAAGGAAAAAATTGGCACAAGAATGAGGGTCAAAATCAGCAGTTCAGTCTTGCCTCATGTCTCAAGTATTGATGAGATGTATGAAACAAGACCTCTTCAAGCTGGAGGACATTTGGTTAATGACTTTTACAGCTATGAATGCTAGAATTTTCAAAATGTTGGTCAAGTAATTCTGCACAAGGGTAACAGGAAATCACTTTCCATTTTCTTTAATTCATCTTCATTTTTTAGACAGCCCAAGCTTAAAAATGTTCTGTATTCTGAAGAGGTTCCAAATCCAGCACTCTTCCTCTTCTCAGTTGTCCCACATAAAAAACCACCTGAATGTTAAAACAATATTGTTGGTCTCTCTCAAATTCTGTTCAATAATCTTAGTGGGTGGGATTTGAATTTTGAAAAGTTGTAATCAGAGGAAAATTTGAATCAGTAATGGTTTTGAGACATCTCGAGTGGTATCTTGATGTTCCAGGAATTGTGACCCTGAGGTTTTATAAACATATTGTTATTGCGGCCTGAGAAGGTGTAAATTCCAAATAATTTACCTGCTCTGTTTTGGTTTGGGTTTTTTTTTCTTCCTTTAATAACAGTAAGCCCAGCAAAATTTGCCTTGAATCCCCTTCCTAGAGCAATTCTTATAGTAAAGTGCCAGGTAGTATTTCAGACTCAGTCACACAGCTGGCTTATCACGTTAGTGGAGAAAATCACAGGTGAGAATACACTCCACAGTGAGGAGAGCCTGGATGCAGTGTGCCTGCAGTGGGATCTGAGCATTCCTTACAGGAGGAATCTGAGTCCTAGACAGGCTGGGGCAGCAGGGGAATCCAGCTGTGGGGGTTCATGTAGGATTTAATACAAAGGTTATCCCTGTTAATAAACCAGGATTCCATGGAGGATGACTTTTTCCTGTCCAGATCAGGTCGTGTATCAGTTTGCACGGGCTTCACCCATCTTCACTTTTCAATTTCATGAATAAACAAACCCACAAAAGACACTTGCTAAACAAGTTCATGGAATCCCAGCACTTCTTTCATCATTAGAACAACCAGGGGAAAAACACTATATAAAGAGCATTGAATTACATCTGTGACCTGGTCCTATGACTGTGCTTCAAAATTAGGTGTTTTTCATTTTTCTGACCAACACTGTAGGAATAATTTGAAACATAAAGGGAGTATCATTTTACAACATTCCAAACCAATATTTCATCTGGAAAATGAATGGTACCCATAGATGCTAGAGTAAAGACAGGCAGTGCAGCTAGGAAAGTGCTCCTCATTTCCTATCCCAGACAGCTGAAACAAAACAGATGTCACACACACACACACAGAAAAAAAAAAAAAAAAAAAAAAGAGAAAAGGGGGAAAAATTTAATCAGAATCTAAAACATGCCACTAAAGAAAGAATTCAGGCAACAGTGATACGGGGTCACAGACACATATGAACTCCTTGTTAAAAACTCATGTTTTCTACCTCCTGAAAAGATATGATGATGGAAATGTAGACAGGCAAATTGTACCAGAAGCATGGGAATTTTGTTAAATATTGGGAACATTTCATTAAATGTCACATTGCCTTTAGGCAGTTAACTGTGGTTCCTAACACATTTCTGGTGGTGTTGCTGCTTTCAACTCCTTGCAATTTCTAGATGTGCATTATTTATGCTGTCCTAATCAGATCTTATATTAGCATCATTTAGACAAAGAGAAGGATGCAGGTTATTTAAAGAGAGAGGGATGAATGCTGAAGAGAGAGACAGAGCTCAACTCTTTGGAAAGGTCTACTTCACAATATCTTAGTGTTTAGGCAGAATAATTAGAAAAAGCATACCCTGGGGAGGTGAAAACAATTCTGAAGAGTCTCATGTAGTGTTGAAAAGCAAATTAAAAAAGCAAGAAAATTGCTACTGAAGTACAAATATCCTCTTAGGTTCTGAATATAATTTCATCAACAATGGCACATATATAGCTAAGATTGCATTCCTTTGTTTTAAACATTGCATAAATACTACTAAAAAATCATGGTGTCTTCAAAAGGCATAAAGTTCTTGAGGGGTCTTAGAAGACCAGATGAGACCCTGTTCTTATCCACTTCTTGGTAAAGAAGAGCTGTGGATGGTACAGAGTTACCCTGATTGTTCCTGCTTCTCAAAGTATCTTTGCTCAGACCCAACCCCTTTTAAAATCTCCATAATTTCACTTTAGAAATGAATGGTAAAGCAAAATTATTACAAGCAATAGCTATGGTGGTTTTGTCAAAATGAGCCTAAAATTAGGATTTTTTAAGTGATGTCAGAAATTATTCTGCATGGGAAGATACCTTCGCATGTCTTCTACCCCCTTCAAAATCCTGATATGCAAAGTGAACTACTGAAGAGAAGGATGTAGTAGAGAAAATAACCAAAAGAACAACATGTGTGGCTATTTTCTTGAGTCTTTCTCACTATGTTGACAGTTCCAAGAATTAAAAATGTGAAAAAACTCCCTACCGACCCTTGTGAGAAAGGCTCCAAATGTTAAACGCGTATACGTATTATATATTATAATATACAAGTTTATGATATATAGTTTGACACATATTCGGAACATTTTTATTAACGCTGGATTTTTTAAACAACCTTTTAACATTTATATTCTGAAATTTTCCCATAAAGCATAAGTGGAAGAATCAGGACTTTCTCTCCTATGTTTGCTTGTTCACTTTTTACTATTGAAAACTGCAAGTCTAATGCAATCACATAATGCTGGGAACTAGGTCTTTGGGGAAAAACTTACATCATTCAGCAAGAAGTGTTAGCATTGCCCACAGTAATCCCCATAATTTGATATCAGCATGAAATTTTTAATGTGGATGGTAAAGGGTTTTAATGTGCACATTTTTTTTAATAACAGCCAGTCCAGGTCTAGGTCTGTGAATGATGATGCCACGTTTTGTTAAACTCCTCAGCATGAAAACCTAGATCAAGCTGACGTTGAAGCCAACAGCATCCCACAGGAGTTTCCATCAAAGATGTATTGTGCTTTATGAGGGCCATGCAACTGGCTCAAATCTCAAGCAAGAAATTGCCAGTAAGTTAAGAACAGATGTACCTAATTTTGTTCTTATGGGCAAAAAAATCCTGGCCATTACATTAACTAATGAGGCACTGCACATGTGCAGGTAATAGCTGTTTGTCCTCCAGTTCTTATGTTTCTAACAACAGACCTTTATGCAGGTTTCTTGTTATCACTATATGTGTAGATTATATATTGCCTGAATTTCCCATTTGCCACAGTTGTTTCTAAAACAATGTCATCAGGTAAAGAGTACTACATGACCTTAATACAATTTCACTTTTTATTTTATTCTCTTGTGAAAATATTAGCTAGCTTCTAAAGTGCTTTGCAACCCTATCATCCTCTGAAGCAACCATTTTAGGGCCTGAATTTCATGATGTCCTACTTAATGGATGAGTTGCTGTCACTTCCACAACTGTCAGTCTCAGTGCACGCTTGCCTTTACTACAGTGAAGTAGTAACTAAAGTGAAGAAAACCCCCTCTGTTAGTATGTGCAAGCTTGTACTGTAACCATTGAAATCTGATGAGTTCAACTGTGAACTAGGCCACCAAAGTCTTGGGAAAAACAGCTATAAAGAACTCTCAGTAATGGTATTTCTGAATATGTTTGAAAATTATTTGTCAATATTATTTTCTCAATGTTCCCTCTATTGCTGTGATCTCACTAAAATTCATAATCAAGGATTTAGCTGCCTGTTCTGCAGTGCTCTGAGAGAGAACTCTTATCATTTGATTGTGCGTGAGAAAAACTCATTAAAACCACTTATATTTGTCCTTAAATGTGAAGTTTAGCATCATTATAATCACCCAGGTGAACTCTTTATGAATTGACAAACAAATTGGAAAGCAAGAGAACATTTTGGTTTGAGGAATTTCTTCTTTGTTCATACATTCAACTCAGAGTTGTGCTGGTTGCATCACATTGCAGATGCAAAGGGTGTTGTAATGTTTGCTCCCCAAAATACTACCAATTCATCCTATAGTGAGAAATATTTCTTTGATTATACAGGCACAATTGGATTGAAAGTTACTGATGATGTATTTCACAACGTGGTTTCTATAGATTTTCTTTTAACTGGAAAATGTTGTGTGCCATGATTCAGCTCATAGGGGAAGTATCAGAATGCTCCTAATTTTCTAATCACTTGCCTGCTATATAGTTAGAGCCTCTAATTTGTTATTTCTAGCTTGGCAGAGAGTAAAATTGACCATTTCAGTCCAGTGCCCAGGGCAAAGCTATTTAGTACTATGCCTGATACTAGCTGATTCTCTTAATGAAGCATCAAGGACTGAGTTGGGTTTATAAATACGATCTTCTCCACTTCTAAAGCCCATCCTTTCATAGAGTAGTTAGGCATGTGGGTATAGTGCCTTGTGAAAAAATAGTTTTTAGCAAATCAGGTTCTTCCTGCGAGAAACTGAGAGGGAAATTTGCATTCTAATTGTACAGTAATTTTCTGCCGTAAGTTTGAAATAAATTAAAAATGTTAATTTTATTGGTTCTTTTTCAAAGGAAAAACATGTTGTTTCTGCATTTTGCTTTGATTTTTACAATGCATAGTGACAAAACCCCAGAAAACAAGTGATAGCTGTTGCTCAGCCCTTTGTAAAAAAATGCCATTTTCTTTTGCTTTAAACTTCTCCCTAAACTTCAAAACTAGAGTGCAATGAACATGTTTGTTTATGTAGGAAAAAAAGTGATCATGTACTCAAAGCAGGTTTTTTTCATCATAACTAAGGTATTTTATTTTCAATGCAGTAGACTTCAAATCCTGGATGTGTAGGACTTCCACTCCCAGGATTGCCAGCACAAACAAAAGAAGAAAGTAGTGAGAGAAGCCAACATACGAAGAGCAGCCTTTTAAATGCTGGGGATCTGGAAAGGCCTGCTGTGTCGCATTATATTTGTGGATTTCAAACTGCAACATGCAGATGCATGCACATGAATAATTTTGAGCAGAAGAGCTTTAATCCCCTCGTAGAAAAAAGAGTCAGTCAAATGTGTAAAGTTACAACATGTATTCATGGTTTGGCGACTGAAGCTTAAGATCAACTTCTGGGCCACTGACTGTGTTTTCAAATATCTTAATTTTTTAGCATATGTGCATGAAAGAATAACTCTTCTGAGTTCATGCTTTCCCCCTCGTCTTCCACACGCATCTGGGAAATCTGATTTTTTATATGCTGGATTACTTTAATACTAGAGAGTGAGGTATGAATTATTATTTCTGAACTCCATGGATTTTTCTACTCCAATTATAAGATTGATAGTCTCCGTGATGATATTGTGCGGGCTTGAAATGAAAGATAGAGTGAGAGGGTACACAGCTCAGAAGCAGTTGATTTCAATCCTCAATGCATTCACTAAATAATTCAGTATCACTAATGGAAATCTGATCTGAGCAGGGATGCAGGGCACTCAGTTGCCAAGGCTTGGCAGCTCAATAGCTCAGGAACAACAATGGAGCAAAAGGTGAAAAAACCTTTAAACTGTTGTGGGGTTCTCTTCTCTGCTTTCCTGGAATCAAGTTACGTTTTCCTGGAGCTGCTGTGGCTGATGGCTGGGGACGGCAGAGAAAAAAATTGATATTTACAGCGGACCTGAAACAAACAAGGCAAGCTCAGCTCCAGCTGACCTTCTAACCTACTCAGCAGTGGGACGGAAAACAGGGAAGCTCTTGAGAGAAAATTGCATAAAGCCTTGTCCTCTGACTTGCTCTTTGAACTTTAGAGTCAGAATTTTTATAAGGCCATCTTTGGAAAAAAAGTACAAACTCCTGTTCGAAGCTCCAACTATCTCCTTCAGGTGGGTTGTGAAATGATTACCTAAGGGTAACAAAAACCCCACCTTCAAAGAGAAAACTTGGTGTTTATGTTTTTTCAAAGGGAAAAAACCAGCTAGGTAAAGGGAACTTATTATGGGCTGCTTTCTGCATTTTGACAAAAATTGTATCTAAAGCTGGGAGCTTCTTTCCCCAAAATTGTCATAAACTTTTACCAGTTGAACTGGGATCCTAATTAGGAACTATTACTTCTGGATTTTTTATGAGACCATTTGCATGTAGCATCAAAGGCCCTTTTATAGCTTGTTATGGCTCTAACCATCACTTTTCCTTTTTAACAGGTATGTCAGCCCTGTCTCACTCATTAGGTTGTGCATTTTTGCTTCAGGTAACAAAGAGGACACGTGGAAACAGAAACTGGACTTCTACAGCTGCCAGTCCGTTCCTCACCATCGTTTTTTGACCAGAGTGGAACCTGTAGCTGTAAACAAATGTTGAGGATTTTAAAGATAAGTATCCCTGACAATCTGTGAGCAAAGTCTCTTTTCTAGGTTACTTTTGTATTCAGAGTAGAAAAGTAATAGTCGAAAAGTATTTTTTCAGTAGGGATTTTCCTGTATATCACAAAAAATGTTGACTAGTCTGCAGTCCCAGAGATCATGCAGCAAATATATCATTGTCTGAGACAAAAAAGTCAAGAGAGACAAAACAGCAGAGAAGATCTGGAGATAAGCTTCTCCAACCTTGCTATTCTTTTACTAAGGAAACGAAGTTATTGTGAAAGTAAGTGATCATAGCTTATCTTCCATCCATCCCTTTTCTCCATGCTGTACTGCTGTTTCCCACTGGGAACCAGTGCCACAGGCACCTTTGAGGCTGTGACTAACATATAGTTGGTGACCTTTCTCTTGGTGAAAGAAGTTACATTTGTCCTCTCAAGACTGCTGTATTCACAGTCCCATCTTCTGCGTCTTAACCGGTTCTATCTCAATAGCAAAAGTTCAGTCCAGAAATTCAAGTGTTATGCTCCATTAATATCAAATGTATCCAACACAGTGAGCAATCTGGGGCAACAAATATTTTTTCAGTGTTTGTACAGTGCTTATTGCAATGGAAACCTCATTTAAGCCTCAAGGTGCCATTGAAACAAATAACGTGAACATTAAAACACATTTACTTTTTGGCAATCAAAAACTGAGATACTCCTTTTTTCACTCATAGGTGCTTCGAACAATGATCTGTCCCCTGAGAAACTCTGCTAAGCTTGTCTGCAGTTTTATTTTGGAGATTATGAGTCAAAACCCACACAAAACTAGTTTCTGTGCATGTAAACTCAGCTTTAGGAAAATAATGTCTGAGCCATAAAAAACAGAAATGGAGAAAAGCTGGGAGCAAATTTGGTTGAAGATTAACTGTTGACATTGCTTCCAAAATTTAGTGACCAAATGACGCTTCTAACATCACGTACATCTTTGTGAAAAGCAGTTGCTTTCTGCAGAAACTTTCCACTCTTTTATGAAAATGCTAAGTTTGCAGTCTTTTGGCTAAGACTCAGATTTCTGTGAGGAAAGTAAGAAATCTCTTGACCCATTTTGATGCAATCTGTTTTGGTTTCAATCAAGGTGAAGCTATGGCCATTGTTCTCTTTCCTACTTTGTTACTCAGACAGGATTGATCATCTGAAATGTGCTGCAGTGGTTGTATGGAGAATTTCTTGGGTCTGAAAAGTGTTAACCACTACCAGGTGTTTTCTGATGGAAAGTTTCTTTCTCTAGATGCTTGTCATGCTTAGCACCGTGCTGCTAGGATTTCACTGAGAAGCCATCAGGAAGGTGCAGGCTGGCTATCAAGCATTCATTCAGCTTTGCATGCTCTGAAACACGAGTACTACTGAGCGCTCATTTCCACTCATCCAGCTGCTAGAAAAGATACTCTCTCCATCTCAAGCCATTGCTTTACACTGCAAATCAAAATTGTTTTTTTAAATTACATCACTGTCATTAAACCTGCTGGTGGTGCAAATCCTGAACAGCCATGCCAGGACTGAACACATAACTGTGTGATGAAAAGAAGATGCCAAGGTGTGGATGGAAGGGGTTAGTTTACTTTACTAAGAGGACTCCAGGTGAGTGCAATTGCCCGCGCTGGGACTGGCTGTACAGTGCTTTTCATTGTCACAGATGGTAGGTGTTAGATGATGCAATGTGTACGGTGCCAGACAAATTACTTTTTTAGCTCATTCCTCTGGAAACAGGAGAGGAATCTGAACTGGATTTCTGTGCAAACCTGGAGCAGGAGCTGCAAGCTCCAAACCCAGCTGAGACCAAAGCAGTGAATGGGCCCAGTCTTTCAAGTGGAGGCAGAGACTTGCTCTGGGGAGAGGGAATTACACAGAAATTGCCTGGAGTTTGGAACAAGTCCACTTAGTTTTAAATTAAGCTGTGGACTGGGGAACACTCTTATTCAGTGGATGTAATGAACCTAAAAGTTGGAAAAGCCTGCTCCTAAATGAAAACCTTGATACAACTCCAGCAACCACTATGACCAAAAGTGTTAAAATGGCATGGCAAAAGTTGTTCTCATAGCACTTGCAGGCCAAGTTGAAATTAAAAGCTGGGGGTGGAGGGTTGGGGGGAGGGAAGAAGGGGTCGGCTTTGGGCTTTTAATTTTTAACTTATTTATTTTCTTGTTTCCCGCTCCCCAGCAGTATTTCCAATCTATCACTCCCGTGGTCAAAATGGCAAGCTGGAAGTCAGCGAGGCCGAAGTTAGAGCTCTCCAAACTCTGACAGCCAAAGGCGACCCGGGCAAAAGCTGCGGAGGACGTTTGTACCTGCGGTGGCAGCTGAACCCCGCACCTGCCGGGGTGTAGGGCGAGGCGCATCTCCCTGCCCTCGGTTCGCCCTCTCCCTGGGTGATGAAGAGGAGGGCAAGCTGCCTGGGCTAACAAGCCCGATAGGAGTCCTTGGGCTGGCTTCGCACCGCGCCACCGGGCTCTCCCCGGTGCGCTCCTCCCGCGGGAGCTGCGGCCGAGCCCCAGAGGAGCGGAGAGGAGCGGAGAGGAGCGGCCCCGTCCCGCCCCCCGCCCAGCCCAGCCCAGCCCCGCGGCGGGGGCGAGGCTGCCCCGCGGGTGACCCGCCCGGCGGGCGCGGCCCCTCCGCATCACACGAGGGGGCAGCGCGGCCGCTCGCTCTGCCCCGGCGCCCGCCTGCCTTCCCTCCTCTCGCCGCCTCGCCGCAGCCCGGGCTCCGCCGAGTCAAAGCGCGGATCAGGTTCCCTGCCTCCAGTATAAAAATCGCGGCGAGAAACCTCCGGCGGGAGAGAGAGCCGGGGCGCGGGCGGAGCGTGAGGCGGCGGCCGGCGAGCCCGTCCGTGGGGAAGCGCAGGGACGCGCGGCGGCAGAACCAGCCGCTGCTCACCGGGGACGGTCGCGGCTCGCCCCTTTCAGCTGCGGGAGAAGAGCTTTTTGCCGCCCGAAGTAAGTCCGAGGCAGCGGCGGGTGCCTCCAGCGCTTGTTCCCCCGGGGCAGGGTGGGAAGCGCTTCCCCTCGTTCCTGCCGTGGCTGCGGGACACTTGCCCTAGCAGGGCTCCGCAGAGGGTGGCCGGCCAGAGGTGCCGTGGGGCTGGGTGGCAGCAGGGGGGCACCTGAGGGGCGCACCTGAGCCCCCGGAGACCCCTGGCCGAGGGGCAGGCGGGGGAGAGGTCTGGGAGTTCCCGGGAGCAGGAACGGGACCGCGCTTTGCCGGGTGCGGAGCGCTGCCGCGGCGGCGGCGCTTCGGTCCCTGGGAGCGTTTAAATGCCCGTGCAGGGCGAGAGGGACAGGGGTGGCGATGGGTGACGTGACCCAGCGGAGAAGGGAGGCAGGAGCACTCGGTCAGGTCCGTTTCGAGAGGACAGAAGGGCAGCGAAGTGACCCCAGAGCGGCCAACAGTTACCCTGTGCCAGGAATGTCCCGGCTGAGACTCGGGAGTTTAAATTGTACCTTCAGACTGAGCGCTTCGGCTGATCTTTTTCTTGGGACTTTGTCTTCTTATCCCTAGTTTACTTTTGGTGAAACAACTAAATCCAGCAAGTGCTGATAGATCTATCTAAAACTGCCGTCGTTAGTTGGTGTCTTCTCCTTCCTCAGGAGGGATAGGTTGGGGGAAAATCTGAGTTAACAACGGTGAAGACACAGTCTCCTGTTTGTTGAACCTATGTTATTCTGCAAATGTTTCATGGTCTCCAACCTTGGTGCTTCGAACTCCTTACCCTCCTTTTTTCTCTCCTTTTTAAAAGTACAACTTTTCATAGGAGAGAGGTAGTATTCATTCTTCGGGAGCTTATGTGCTCCTCTTACATCTTCCAGTTGGCTGTCACAGCTCTCTTCCACACCGCCAGTGGCTTTGCCTTGATGGTGAATGTCTACTGCACTTTAACTTAGTGGTACCCTCGGGAGCTGGCTTCTAGGATGTACACCCGAGAGACTGGTTGGGGAAATGTTTGTGACGAGTTAGATCTTTCTCTGTGACATAACCCTGCAGCTATGGGTAGTGGTGTTTTAACTGGATCCTGTTTGCTTGAAATGACTTGTATTATGGTAGAGGAACGCTTTTCCTGTGGCTCATCACCTCTTGAGTTGATGTCCTTTCCTTGTTTTCCCTTTGGGCACTGGTTGTTTTTGGGCTTTTAGCAAAGCTCAACTTTTTGGACAAGAAACAGACTGTGTGTGCAACTGACTGTATTAGGCAGAAGGAGGGAAGGGATGAAGAGAGAAAAAGAGAAGGAAAATAAAAATTGTTACAAAGAAATACTCGGGTTTTTAGGTGTTCTGAGCAGTGTTCTTGAGCTGATTACAAAACAAATTTAATGTTTCTCTGTGTTTGTTTTGTTTGTTTCTATTTAATTTCCTCCCTGCAAAGGTATAAGAATTAAAAAAAAAGAAGTCTGAACTTTTGATCATGAGAAATAGTTTGAAGGGAAAAAGGAACACCAGTGTATTTGTGACAAAATTTGTTAATTTGCCGTAAGAATTAAAATTTGGAAGTGCATGGAGACGTACTTCATTGGACCAAAAAAACCCAAAACCCCCATGACTGACACCAAAAAGCAGAAAAAAAATTCCTTCTGCATAATTTAGCAACTTTTGCTAGAGAGAATGAAAGTGAAGATTTAATATACTCTTGTCTCCAGGCTAAGCTAAACTCTTCAGTGATTTTTTAATGTATGAAGCTTTGGGTGAAACTGAAGGACAGAAACTCGCCAACTTTGCTCCCGAGCCAGCTCTTGGGTGGGGAAAAAGAGAAGCCAGCAACAAATCTTTCTTTCACAAATGGTAAATATTCGTTCATAGTGTAGAAGTGGCCTAAGAAAAACAGGTTTTTTGCAATTATCCAGATGTCTATCCCTAGTTATTTGAGATGCAGTCTGTGGCTGATGCATCCCTTGCCAGCAGAAGGTTTGTCTTACTATAGTATTACAAAACATAGTGCTGCTATCCCAGTACCATATGCCTGAGCTCTACGCCCATACTGACGCTGGGGACACTTTGGAGGCTTATCTTATTCCTGACACAGTTGCACTGATGGATGTGTTGTGTAGATTAATCTTTCTGCCATGAATGTGAATATTATTACTTAGCAAACTTCCAGCAGTCATTGCTCCAGCAAGGTAGTTCCTTGACATATCCTCTATTTCTTCTTGATCATTTTGGGAATGGTTGTTCTTGAGTCCTCACATAACAATTAAAAATAATCCTTTACAGGAGCTCTGAAAATGCACTCATTTAACTCATGGTATTTTTATTTCTCTGTGTGTTGGGTTATTTTGTCAAGGAAAATACAATTTATCTAGTGTTATGGTATAACAAGTGTTTTAGTGTAAGACCAGGGCATTAGGGATGGAGCTGGCATGGCTCATTGCTTCTGCTCTGTTCAGGCCCCCTCATTACCTACATTCCCAACTGTGGTGTTTTCTGTGGGAATTGGTCTTTAACAATGTATGCTTTGCTTCGATATTTACAACCTCTTGCTGATCAGTGTATCAAAAGCATTTTCATTTAGAGGATGCATTTCAGGACTTTAATTGAGGAAATCTCTTTGTTTCAAGGCTCCATAATAAACCTTACAAAATGCTGTCTTTGAACGAACTAGGTCACTGTAACGCGTGCACACATAGAGTGATTCTCATCTGCGTAGGGTAGCCGACACTCGCTTGAGCCCTGTCCCTGGTGAGCTTGTCCCTGATTTATCCTTCTTGGACTGGCTTGTTCACAGGGAGCTTATGCTGAAAATTCACTGCTGGAGGTCATTCTCCATTCTTGGCATCTCTGGCAGCCTTAAGCTTAAATTGCAGCCTCGTTTTCTATCCAATCAATACCACTCTTATGTCGCTGAGTTTCCATGGTGCCCCCAATCTTCTGTCTACATATTGATGTCTGACAGCAGGAATAGCATTCTGTGTCGCTATATATACTTACTAAACCTGTCAAAACTATTTAGGGTCTGTCGCACTAATTTATATCCATATCCTGATATTATTTGTATCTGTTGAGCTTTGACTGATGGAACTTGCTGCACTAAGGAATCAGCCCCAACAATGCACTCCAGGGATGGCTCAAGGGATGGATGTTTTGAGAAAGGGGAAAAAGACTTTCTTCTGGAGTAGCTGGGGTAGTCTAGAATCCTTTGAGCACAATAGAGTCATTTTGAAAACATCCAAGTCTCAATGGCTCCAAGTTAATGCTTTGGAAATCATTCTTCATTGTGCTGCTCTGAATGCACAGAGGGTCCTCTCCAATGGAGCTGTGGAGAGGAAAATAGAAAAGTGGGCATTGTCAAGTGCTCAATGTGTATTTGAGGGGAGTTGGGGGAAATTTGAGTCAGTTGTCTGACATCAATTTCTTCAGCAGAAGCACTGTGAAAAAATGGAATTAAAGGAGCCAGCAATGTCTTCTGTAATGTGGATGTTTTTGTTTTACTACAGTAAGCCACAGAGCAGTCGTTGCGTAAGAAATGGCATGGCGGTGTCTCTGTGGACTGACAGCAGCAGTGAGGCCCGATGAGAAAAGGCAAATCTTCTGTGTATCACTAAATTTCAGGGCACTGACTACTTGTTACTCATGTCAACAGTATTAGGCACTAAATAAAGACCATATAGATTTTTAGAAAATTTAAATATGCTTTGCATACCATTGGTTTTAGATTGAACAGAAGTGGTTATCAGCAAAGAAACTCTTTAATCCCACTACCTTTAACATGAGCTTGATCCAACCCATGAAGTAGGAGCGGGCAGTCAGTATGGAATTCGCTACTTAATATTTTGCTTGTTCTGAGTTGCCAGAAGAACTGATCTTGGGATGCCAAGTTTGTCAGTACTTTTCAGACCCTCTTCAGGCTCCTACAGTTTTTTTCCCTAGTGAAAAGCAAGGATCTTCAAGACTTAAAAGGACCTGTTTCAGGTGGTGGCATTAAAGTAGTTCAGTTTGTTTTCAGCAGTGGTTCACCTTATCATGGTGGAAAGGGTCAGTAGAACTTCACCTAACCAGACACTCTCTTGGCCGATATGTCTCACCTTCTTTTATTCCAAGGAACAGAATCACTATGCCATTTAAAATATCTGGCTCTACCTTCTGCAGCGGCACTGTGATGATTTTCTCATTTTTTAACTTTTTTATTTCCTTCCTTGTCTATATGTGTGGGAGTGACTTTCTAAAAACTGTAGTCGTCTTGCAGACTGCTTTTTCATGTCTTTCAGGCTGAAGATTGAGAGAACACAGCTGTAGGCAGTTTGATGGGAGATGAGAAGGGGGAATGGGAATGTGATAAAGAGCAAGCTGTATTCCTGATAAAGCCACCGGGGTATTTTCACCCTCGCCATCCCTCCACGCCAAAAAGCCCTTCCTTGCCTTCCCAGAATGGCACATTCTGGTTTCAGTGGGGATGACCTCTGGAGGTGAGGAGTTGAGCTAAAACTATGTCTGAGGCAAAATCCAATTCATTAAGTACAGTACATTAAGAAAAATGTATTAATGTATCATTTTGGGCCTTAGAAGCACATTACTTGGCAAGTGCCACTGATTGCATGGCAGCTGCAGCAGAGGACTAAAGACTTTTAGAGCAGAAGAGCATTACGGGAGTTGGGTATTTTCTGATAAAAATAGTCTTTGAAAAGAAATAGTGCATGGGGCTCCAGCACACTGCCATTTAGTAAACTACAAAGTTCAGTTTTAAACTGGGCCTTTCTCCTTTGAGGCCTGCCAGCACTATTTCAGAGCTCATTAAATGTTTCACGAGAGCATTATAAAAATCTTCCTTCCTCATTAGTTTCTACACAGTTTCAGCATAGCTTGGACCTTGTAAACATCCCCTATTTAGTTGTGGATGAAACTCGTCAAATGGCTGTGGGGGAGAAAGAGGAGAAACTCTTTAATACCCCAGTCTAAATCCTTGTTTTGACACTGGTCTAGAGGTAGCTAACCACATAAATGAAACAGAATTTTGCCATCTTCAATCAATATTTTTGGAGTAATTCCCTATCCATACAAAAACTCTCCCCTCAAGAGTAAAACCAGACAGAACAATTGGGAGGGAAGATGAGTCTGGATGGGCTCTGCTTTCCTTCTGAAAGCCTCATCTACACACCTGGGGTGATGCTCAGATATTTTAGGGAGACTGGTCCAGCTGAGTGGAGGCAGGACAGGACTATGAGGTAGAGGTAGGCTGATTCTCAGGCTTGGGTGCAAAGTTGGTCTTGGTCTTATGAGCTCATTAAGGCACAGAGACAACTCTGCTGTTGTCTTCATCATCTGACTTTGCTAATTGCATCTACCTGTTGCTTTTTCTGTCCCTAAGGATTAAAAAGGCAAAAAACCAGATAATTTGACTCCATGAGTGCATAGGAATTCCTTGTGTTGACACAAACAGTAAATAGATATGTATCTGTGGAAGCCAGAGTGTCCCTGCACAGAAATAACTGAACTAACTTCTCAGATTCAGTTCCAGTGGATATCATGCACAAAACCTGTTTTGTTCTCATGTTTTTGTTTTTGGTTTTTTTTTTTTTTTGTTCTCCTCAGAGCCGTGTGAACAGTGGCATTAGTTTCATAACCAACTAAAGATGATATGACTCCTGCATTTAAGGCTTCCTTGTTTCTACAGGATCACTAGAACAACAGATTCATTTATGTATTTATTTATTTTTTTAGCTCTACTCCTCACACATCATGTATCTCGAAGTGCAAAGGAGCCTTAGTAGTGCAATGCAAATGTATGCACCCATCTGTAGCCAGCAACAGAAGGCTCACAGTCTGTAGCATCTTTTCCTCTGTGATAGGAGCATCCAGAATGCGCTTAATACATTGTGTAAGGGTATTTCTTATAGCAAAAACTTTGTATTTAAAGATAACTATTTTAGGTGTTCTTTTTGTTTTTTAGCAGGTTTACAGCATGTGAGCAACAGTGGGAAGAGTAACATTGTCTAAAAATGCCCATTTTAACATTTCTGTAATGTTCATTTAGTCACTTTGTCAGGTGGTAAAGGCTGGATCTCTTGAGGAAAGTCTATGGTCTTTGAAAGTAAAATAGGAAGTGATATAGAAATAGCCTTGGTAGAAAGATGGCATTTTTGATATGGTGGTGTCTGTGCAGTGGTGCTACAAAGTTACAGCTTGCTTTGAGACAACCCAGCTTCTTCCATTTCAATATTTAGCTCTTTTTCAGCTCACTAGAAATAATATTCTTCCTGTCTAGCGGAGATTAATATTTAACCAGGCACACATCCTCCAAACATTATTCAGGCAAAGTTGATGCTTCAGCAAGAGCTTCATCAGAATAAGGAATATATCATTCAGTCTAAGATTTAGAAAGAGTAACTCCTCCTTTGTTTTGGTAAAAAATTCTTCAAAATGAGACACAAATGAGCTATAATGCTACAAAATGGTTGTGACTTTTTGCACTTGCAGCAGAATCTCATTGATTTCATTGAAAGTGCCTTTGGAGTGAAGTTATCTTTTAGTAAATGAAAGATAAATCAAGAGATTGTCCTGATAGTCTGCCTTAATTCTGGTAGAAAAACACTTTGTTCCTTTAGCTCAAACAATAAAAATTACATGTTTAAAAGTAGCCTCCCCACCCCATGACATTAAACAGAAATAATTTGAAATTCTTTTTCTGCTCAGGATGGTTTCACCTGGAAAACCAGTCTTTTACTGTAGGGACTTAGCTTGTTTTTTGGTGCTGAAAAGCCCCTGAGATGCCGTGGTTGCTTCCCAATAGCTTGTGCCACCTGAGTGCCTGGTTGTTTGCTTGGATTGCTGCCTTCCCAGAGGCCAGAAAGATGTTTTCCTTTGTGCAAGAGTCACTTGCTTTTATTAGAAGCCTGTCTGGCTGCAGCTGATATGCAGTAGGGACGGGTGGATGGAAAAAATCTACTAACCAACAGATAGGATTTTCAGCTGTCTTCCAAAAATGCTGCAAGCTTTGATTCAGGAACTTCATGTAATTTCACTTACTAAATCCTCACTTTGCTAAGCTGTCCCTTCAGCCCGTGTTTCTTGTCCGATTTGCGCGTTGTCAGATGCTTTTGCTAATCTCTGTGGTTGATGTTTGCTTAAGTGATTATTTGGCAGCAGCGTGTGAGCAGGCGTGTGTGTGTGATTGCTGTTGGCACGGCAGTTGGTACGAGATGGCATTAGCATACTTGTTCCGTGCTCTGGGCCTCCTCCACTTCTAGGCTTGTTTATGCAGCAGAAGGACAAAAAAATCCCCCACAAACCAAACCAAAAACCCCTGCAAACCAAACCAGAAACCCATGTGCAAGCTGGTTACGCTACGGTGATCCTCTGGCCAGTTTGTCCAGAGATCTGCAGAGTTCAGAGGAGCCTGAAGGTTGCTCTCATTTTCCTTCTAGTACTAATTCCAAACAGACCATCCACCAGCAGAGGATTTATAAAGAGCTGCAGGGATTATGGGCTGCCTAAGTAGGGGTATCTACATTGAATCTAGTCTTTGCTGTGCTTGCAAATACCATGGGAACTGTGTTTATGGGGTGGTAAAGAAGAAAAGGCAAGCTCCTCTCCCTTCACGTTCGCTAGCTCAAGAGGCTGTCATTAAATGGGACATGGGTTTTAGTTTGTTTTGGACTGATTAATATTGAGTGGTCACTGGGATTATAGGTGTATGGGTTTTAAGAGGTGCTGTTCTCTTCCTTCCATCACTTCTAATTTGAGCTATAATCTTTGCATGTCTCGTGCATTGTTGGAACATCTTTATGGGCCCTGAGTTACCTTGCTGAGAACATTGGGATTTACTTAGACAAAGTAAGTGTAAAAGTGTGTGTGAAGTCTTTGCTTGATCGTGCAAACTTAATTTATAACTGTAACATAATTAGTGGAAATAAAACTCTGATGACACAGTATGGGTTCAGGTCCATGCCCTTTGTGAGTCGGTGGGGATGAAAGCTCTTGTGATAAGTTTTATAGTGATACTTTTACCATGGGGCCTTTGACAGCTTCACTTGGTATTTTTCTGGACACTTGTTTAAGCATGAACTGCTCTTGTATTAATTTTTTTTTGTGAAGTCAAGCTAATGATGAGCTGGGTTTCTCCTCCACTTTCCAATGTAAACTGCTTCTGTTAGTCCATGTTAAGAACCATAACTTTTCAAGGCAGAATCTGGGCCGTGCATAACCACTGGCTGAACCTGTCCCTGAATGACAGTCTGGTGCTGTGAAGGTTCTGGGTTTATCCTGATGAGAGGTGGAGGCTGCCATCTTCCTGCTGGGATCAACCCCTGGTTTTGTCTCTGAAGGGAGAAATCTCTGGGCTTAACATCTGAAATGTTTTATAAAGTTGGCTGAAAGCAGAAATGTAGGAGAGAGGGCAACATTTTCTCTCTCTGTTCATAACTACCTGCAAAATTGGTCATATTTTCATGATGGAAAAAAAATCTGAAGTTCAAAAAGGGATGGGAATGTGAGGAGAAGTGTGTGAACTTCCTGTTCTTACTCATAGTATTGATCCAGAAAAGTTATTTTGAAGCTGCTTTCAAAAATACAGGCATTTCCAGTATTTTGCAACTGAGTTAACATTTACAAGCACCTTTTCTTACGTGGTGCTACAGTGTCCTACATGGTCCTGGCCTTTCTTTGGCTGCTTCTCTGTGCCCAAATACAGCACCTCTGTACTAATTTTCCCAAAGGGTGAGAGATTTTGAGAATAGCTGTAGGTTGAATACTGCCACACAAGACAAGGGCTTGAAAAATAAAGGTGGCATCTGACAGCATCTGCTTTGTTCATTTAATTGCTATGTACTATATTTTAGTTTGAATTATTTATGGCTATGTCTGAAAGTCCTTTAAATAAGAGCCCCTCTTTCTGTGCTAACCACAACCATAGAGGTTGAGTGGGTATGGCAGGCGTGTGTTTTTATAGAGAAAAAGAGAGACATGTATAGAGACTTTACCCTGACATCAGGCTTTACACACATACCAAAGGCAAGTCTCTGCTTGGAGAAACTTTCAGAACTGTAGGAATGTATAGCAAAAATGTGTTAGATAACTTTAGACTTACTAATTGTGCAACATGTACTGTAAATGACAAGTTCACATCTTTATGCATTGACACTTTCAGCATATGCAATAAGGCTCTGATTCCAGTGGGATTTTACCAACTGAGATTTCTCAAGTAATTGTGGGTGGGAATTTCTTGTCTTATTTAAACTGCAACAAACAAAAAACTCAGAGCAGGAGAAGTCTGTGAAGTGTAAATTATCTGTCTTAAGTCAAGAAAAATTGAGGTTGAAATATTTAATCTAAGGCTTATCGAAATGGAAATTTCTGAGTTACTGAATCCATGATTTCTCTTCCAGGTCAGTGGAATTCTAGTTTGTATCTGAACATTTTCAGCACTTAATGGGCATTGAGAGAATGGAAACAAGAACTTAGCCTACATATGAGATAGACACACTGGCTACAGTAGACTCTTCATGATGCCCTGTGGTGTCCAGCTGGTGCTGTTCATTAGGGCATTTTTATGATCATGATGTCTCATAAATAAGTGCTGTAGAATACAGCAGTGGGGAATGAGGAGCATTTTCTCTAATTTATCCTTTCCTGATCAGCTTAAAATTTTCTTCAAAGCATACCTTTGAGAATTAAAATCCAAGCGTAGTATTTATAAACATTTTAAATAGTTGCAATAATTATAAGTTATTATCAAGTTGTCTATTACAACTGTTTACAATTATTTTGTAAATAATTTATAATTGTTATTTACAATTATTACTACTATTATTGTAGAATTGAACAAAAATACGAACTTGATTTCATTTTTTTTCCCCAAAACTTCTGCATGTCCTTTTCAGTTGCCTCACAGGACATGGTGTTTTGAATATTTTTTTCCTTTTTTCTTTATTTTTATTCTCTCCATATAATCATAACTTCTGTTGCAAAAGATATTTTAGCCTTTGATCAGTGCCCTTAGGAGAGAATAAGCATGGTTTTCACTGCCTGATGCAAAGCATGATTGGTATGAAATGAAAGGGATATTTTTCTAATCTCATTTATATCAAGTTTAAAAACTATATTCTAGGCCTAAATACTTTTTGGAGTAGCAGAACTTCCAAGCTGTAGCTGCTGATCCCAGGTGAACTGTGATTTCCTTGCTCAGATTCAGGTCCCAGTTTTGCTGCCTTGCAGAGCTGAACCATTGAAGACAGAAAGTGCTTCTGTAGCAGCAGCTGGGTCAGTCTGTGAATTAGGCCTAGGTTTTCCCAGGGCATGGATCATGCTCTGTGGGCAGCAGCCCAACTCTACATGATGTGAAAGTGGATGGAAGAGCATAGGTCGAGTTCTCTAAGACCAGGCTTATGCGGGCTCCTTAAAACTCTTTGCAAATATTGTTCATCTTCCTTAGCTTTAAATGTGGACAGATCTGAAAGAGATTTCCTCCTGAACAGATAAGCCACAAGCAATCCGTTCTGGTTTTGAAGATGTATTTTCATTACTCTGACTAGCTGAGGTTTCCTGAATCTTAATTTTGAATTCATTTGTCTATAATGCCCTTATTTTCATAACCTCAACTTGTCTTTGCTTTAATCTCTCTTCTATTTAAATAGTGCAGTAGGTCACCTTTCATAAATATTGCACATTCTCTCATGTTTCTCATTTTCAGTAGCCTTTTACGGCCCCATGCCTAGTTCTAAATCAACAGAATATTTCAGTTTCTTTATTTCTAAGCGTGCTCACAATTCATGCCCTTATTCTAGCAATCACATTTAGCTGAAATTTAACCCAGCATTCTATAATTATGTTATAATTTCCACAGTCAAACATTTTCTTTCATATTACAGTTTAAACTTTTAGAAGTGCTGTTCCAAAGTTTTGTCTACTCTGGAATGACTCTTTTGCTAGGCACAGGGATGTGACATCATCTGTCTCCAGAACATTTTTGATGTCTTGGAGTTAGTTCAGTAGTTGCTGGTGTACAGTGATATGAAAGCAGATATATGACTTCACTATGTCTGTGGTGGATTTTATCTGGTATTTGTGCTGTCCAGTTGCCTGGGTAGTTGTGAGGACAAGTTGGTTAACACCACGTTATATGGGCACTGTGTTTTGTGGCCTTGTTTTCCATTCTTTCTTTCAGATGCTTCACAAATGCCTTCTGCAACACTGATCCTGAGCAGTACTTGGGGTGCTAAAACATCTCCCTTTTGTACGAAAAAAAATACTATTTTTCTTATCCTGGGAGTCTCTGTTCCTTGGCTGATATTGAAAGAGTGACAGGACCTTTCTTCTTGTCCCAAGATGACAAAGCTCTCCTAACAAAGTCTTCGAAAATCTGAACAATTTACATGTAGTGAAAAATAGCCAGGATATGTTTTTAAAGCCTTTTTGTAGGTTAGTGAGGCATGATTTATCGTTGCGAAAAATGTGCTTTTTTAGACTTCTCTAGTTTGTGGGGCTCCTGGTTCAGGCTAGCTGGTTCACACTTGCCTTTAACTGACTTTTCTCAGCTCTGGAAATGCAGTGTAGTGCAATCAAATTTCTCGAGTAGTTTCTTTTTTTTTCATTGGCTTTATTTTATTTCCCCTAACTGTGTCTGGCAGTTCTGCCTCCAGTTCTTTACCTGTGTAACCCTGGGGTTTGTGTCTCCCTTCCCTGCTTTGAAGTGAAAACTGAAGACGAGGAGCCATTTAACTTCTGTGCAGTCTCTCTTTCTGCCCTCACTGACTTTGTGTCAGGAGAGTCTGCAGGACCCACTGGTTCTTCTGGAGTTCCAGCTTCCCATGTGCTTAGGGAATGCCTTATTACTTGTCACTGTCTATTTGCTTCCTTGTTCTTCAGCTGTGCTCTTGGACCTCTTAATCTCCGTTTTACATCTCACCTGCCAAAGTTGTTCTCTCCTATTAGTTTCACTTGGGCTGCATTTCCATTTCCTTTCTCTTAAAGACATTCTGTCAGTGAATAAATTCTTAAACTACATTTGCGAAGTAATTTTGTTTTCTTTTTTCCCTGACTGACCAGAAGTATCATCAGTGATTGCACTTTGGCGTCATTTCAGATTATCTGTGCTCATTCTTGGCATGCTTTTTGAAAGGACAGCTCTTAGGGAACAGAAAGAAGCGACTCCCACACTGTGATTTTTAAAACCTGGTTCCCTTAGAACGGGTAGCCTCCCAGTCATACACCATAATCAGGCTGTAATTTTGGTGTGAAAATTTCAAATGACTGTGAGAGAATTCTGTGTTTACATCCTGTGGAGATGTATCTGAACTGTCGCAGCCCTCACTTTGGAAATTGGTCTAGAAGTGGCCCTACCTAATTCCTTAATAAATTCTTTTTCATTGTTTGGGACTTACTCCTTGTAGATTTTCCTTTTGCAGTCTTCAAACTAACTGCCACCATGTGAATTGGTTACACTGACAAGAAATGGTTTATAAAAATTACTGCACTTTCACCTTTACTGAAAATGGTAATGTCGTCATTAGATCACCAGCTATTTCACTTTGATCAGCCTTGGTCTGAATTGGAGACTTGTATATTATCATCCTCAAGACTGTAGCTGAGAATTTCTCCCCTTCTGTACCTCCCTGTGAGGAAAGCCTGAAAAGTCCTATTTGTCCTTCTGACTACTTCTTCCTTAGCTGGTATGTGTGCAATATTGTATATTTTTACCTTTTAGAGGAATTCTCTCTAAGCGTTTTATCTAAAAGCCTGATCCAAAGTATCTGAAGTCCACCAAAGTAACTAAATAAATATGTAAAAAAAAAAAAATGTATATACGTATATAGGCTCATTGTGATTTAGACTGGCTGTATAATTTAACAATTTGTGTGCTCCTGCCTTTTTGCTAACATTTGGGCTAACTGTGCTCCAGGAAACTGTTCATGATGTTAGAAATGTGAGCTAATTGCACCCATGTACATCTAATTTGTTGCCCTGATGCTTTTCAGCTGTCGTAAATGGACAATTATTTTAAAACAAATATGTTGTCAGAAGTGAAATATCCTGTGAAAACTACCCATTTGCCCTTAAGTCTAACTGTGTTCAGTTCATCTGATGCTGTCTTAGTCTCCCTGCATCTCACAGAAAATGATTTTAATATTAACTTCTCATAGTAACACGCTTCTAAAATGTCTTTCATTTAACTCCTAGAATTATTTGTATTATTTTCAAAACTGCTGTTTATTCTGCCCTCTTCATCCCCTTTGTGATTCCTGTTAGGGAAAATCAAGACTTAGTAAGTCAAGGTTGAGGGTACTTTAATGTTATTACCTTTTAAATATGGAATCCCAAAGCAACTCTTTTTTTGAAAGGGAGGAAGCTTTTGTTTCAGCTTTCATTTTGGACCTATGCTGCATGCTCAGCAGTGGTGGGGAGGGCAGGGCTTGGATATCTGCCACTGTGCTTGCTCCTCAGCAGAAGGTCATGTGCAACCCTTTCCCCAGGTTGCACTCCTGTGCACAGATGGAGTGAGGGAGATGGGACAGTAGTGTCTTATCACTAGCTGATGTCACAACAAACAGTCTCAAAACATCTCTGTGCATCTTTCTTTTCTGTTTTAATGCATGCCAGCATCTTTTTAGCAGGAGAAAATCAACTTATGCAAACATATGCCACGAGCAGGAAAGGAAGGCTATTTCATCAGGAAGTATGAAATGGGCTTGTCTTTAACAGTTGGTTTTCTCTCTTTGTGCTAATGAAACAAGATTTATAACAGTGATTAGAAATCACAAAGGTCACCCAAGCCATTTTAAATTCGTATCTTTAGAGAAAAGCATCTGTAAAGAAATATATGAAGAGGAAAGAGGCAATTGTGAGCCTGAGCTAGGCAGCGCTGACATGTTCTTCCTTTTTATCAAACTGGTACGTGCAAGTTAGGTGCATTGCCACTTGTCAGCCCTGCCTCTCAACATTTCCATATAAGCCTGTTAACTGGATTGGGCTGGACTTAAGAAAGAGCTCATTCCTAATCTTGATGAGCTCAAGTGGCTTTTATGGAGGGTGCTGTGCATGGGCACAAGGGCTGAGTGTTCCTTGCCATCATACGAGTCACTAGATGTGTTACAGGTTTTGCTGTGACACACACAGCACCAGGAGTGGCAGAAGCCAAGTGAGCCTGCAGATAACCTCCTTCTTCTAATGATGGAGCTTTTTGCCTACCACACCTCTGAGTGTAGCAAATGAAGGTGTGACAAGTAGCTTTTATTTAAAGTCAATCATTGTTTAGGTGGGACTTGAGAAAAAACATGCCTGGTTTGAATGGTGCTCCGCTGTGCAAAGGCTTTGGAAATGAAATAACTTGACCTTTCTTAATAGCACACCTGTGTTTGACATCCAGCTGCTAATGCCACTGGGCTGAGCTGCACAGTTAGAGGATTTCTGGGGGAGGGAAGAGTTTAAGTATGCTGATCAGAGCTCAGTGGAAATGTTTTTGTCATATGACAGGGAGAAACGAGGACTGCCAGCCTCCTGGGACTGGAGTGAGCCTTCACCTTGGTCCAGTGGGTCTATGGGATTCTCTCCAATGGAGAGAGTTTTTCACAGTAAAATGGAACACACTGTCCTTTGGAGTTAATAAAATGTGCACACATAAAATTTGGAAATGTTGTATGATAGCAGAAGCTGGTCTAACAGCAGTTTCCATATGCTGCCAAGAATGCTGAGTGTTCATCTTTTAACCCAGTCACTCCAGGACAGCCGAGCTCTCGTTGTGGTCTGTATGGGTGGTTTGGTGCACAGGGACTAACCTAGTTACTGTGTGCTTTCAGTTATGACTCATTTTGGAGTGAGAATTTCTAAGTGAGAATTGGATGTAGTGGCTAAAATGTGCTTGGCCCCATTTGGTGTTACTTCAGCATCTGCCTCTTCGGAGGCTGGGTTGGTTTGGAGCTGGGGAGGCTCCTGAAAGAGGCAGAGACCTCTCAAAACATTTGACTTTGTGATTCCTGGAACATCTACCATAGCTGTAAAGGCAGATGAAGGTGGTGTCCAGGAAAGGACCAAAGGGGATTAATTGCAGGGTGCTCTAAACCTGAGGAGGGAACTTTGATATGCTGTGACAAACCTAGGCAGGACATGCTGGGAAGTTCCCTGGCCTAACATTGATTGGAAAACAAGCTGCATTGTCGTGCTCTTAGAGCCTTTTCCCGGGGCCAGGCTTGGGACAGCTGTTGGGATGGTGGGGTGGGAAAAAGGGCTCCCACACTGTGAGGAGCAGTGGATGCTGCATAGTGATTAAGAAATGGTAGGAGTACAGGGACACTGAGGACTGCGGTAGCAATGCATCCTTTTTTTTATTCATCCTTGTGGCTAGAACAGGACTGTGAATACTGAGGAAGTGCTGTAGGATAAGACACATGTTTTTATGGAAGACTAAGGGCAAGAGAAATGAAACAATGCAGTGTGAAATGCTTTGGCAGAGTTGTGTGTAGGAAGATTCCATTTTGCTTGTCTGCAGCAAACTTGGGGTAGTTAATAGTATTGAATGCGGTGGTTTTTTTTTTTTTTTTTAAGGTTTTCTTTTCCTCTCTTTTAAGCAATGTATTTACCATGTAAAGGAAAACAAAATGTTATTCATGTATATAGTACCTTCCAGGGAATTGGGAGGAGCCCAGGGCAGTTTTCAGTTGACACAGATTTATTTATTCCTGGCTGAAAAATCAGTTCCTGAGATGCTGTGGGATGGTCCCCAAGCAGGTGTGTGATTGGGCTTTCATGAACTTCCAGCTTCTTGTGTCATACTGTCCATTCAGAAGATCTCAGGACATTTTTAAAAGCTGGTCATGATCTGGGCCCACTTCTGATTGTTGTCTCCCATTCTGTTTGCTGTTCTAATTACTTTCAACTTGCAGTGCCTGAGCATTGAAGATAAATCCCATCACAAATTGTGTGGAGTCTCTGGATCTTTTACTGCATACAGAATTGAGGCTTTCTCTTGCTCTTCACTGGGAAAAAGGAGAAAAAAATCTATTGCTGAAAACATACTGGGTTAAAAAGGCAAGAGATGAAATAAATACACCTTATGGTCCCTTGGATGTAAGGACAAGTGGGTGTACTATCAGACTGCAAGGGAGATCAGAGGCAGAGCTCCTTCAAAGACTGTTCTCCAGGCATGAGCTGCCTGGTCTGAAAGTTTGCAGACTCTTTGAGGAGGTTGATGTTATGGGGCTCCTCAGAAGCCTGAGTGTTAAACAGCATCCCTTTCCCATTTTCCAGTCACACGGCTGCATAAGATAAAAGCTTCATCGAACTCCTAAACCTTGGATCAGTCTTGCAAAATCCAGCCAGCCATTGTGAGTGGGGTTAATTCACACCGTCGCCACAGAAGACAAAATGGATCTTTGAAACAAATGTGGTGGTGGGGGTAAACCCATCAATCATGTGAATGCTGCTTTACAGTAATTCACAACTGCAGCTTTTCTCTTGAGCAAGGGCTGGCCGAGTCCGATCAATCCCTTGGCTCTCAAATAGGTCTCAGCAGGCACTAGCTTGCTCCTTGTGGGTTTGTATGTACATGAAAGCCCACTTTATATTAACTCTGTGGAATAGTATTTTTCCCTCTCTCTAAACCCCTTAGCACTAATTCAGTGTAATTATACTCATTGAATACGGTGCTGACAGCCCCACTCCTCCCCCTTTCCTGTCAGGATATTTGCCTAAAAATCGCCAGATGAAGAAAATCCAAAACAATGATGGGATTCTTTGTTCTGGCCTTCCACATAGGTTTTTATTATTTTAATGTAACCCAATGGTCATACTTTCAAGTATTTTCTTTAAAGACTGAAGATACATTTTAATTCTTTTTCTTTTAAAAATTAATGAAGAATTAGACTTTAGTCTATAAGGAAAATGTTAAATATTGCAAAAGTCATTACTAACTGAGCACTGGAGTAATTATTAACAGTCTGAGGCTGCCGAGGACCTCTTTCTACCTTTTTGGGAAGAGGGAAAGACATCAGGAGAAGGCAGGGAGCCTCTTTCCACCTGTTCCTTTTTGTGTCTGTTTGTGTCTTAGGGTTGGGTGACATTTTCCCTGTCGTGTGTCAATGCTGAAAATAATGATGCAAGTGTCTTAGCACAGCATATTTTGGTCCTTACTATCTCCATATGCATGAATGAAACTTATATAGTGGAAATACCTGGAAAGCAGTGATTAGAAAGGATTTTAGGAGGTCATAGGAAGCAGGAATTGGCAGATGAGCTCTGGAGAAAAGTCTAAAACCAAATCGTAGGTATAAGCCAGAGAGGGCCAGACCAGGGTGATGATGGTGATGATAGAGACACCAGGATAAGGCATCCTGTGTTGGTGTCAACATTTTCAAAAGATGCAAAAAAAAAAAAAAAGAAAGGGAAGGAAAAACTCTCCAGCAAACTTGTGTCTGGAGAAAGTTTGCTGTGTGGCTTAAAGAGCTTAGTCTGCCTGACAAACTCAAGAAGAACAGATAACCACATTATAAATATCTCCTAGGGAAGAAAAATTACAAGTACTGAAGGCCTCTCTAACTTGCTGGGAAAAGCTATGATAAGAAAAATTCAATTACAAACTAATTTACTATATTACAGTGTTGATGGTGGGAGGCAGGATGATAATCTCACAAAAGCTTTCCTTAGAAGGCAGTGGATCCTTCATCTTACAAAGTGTAAATGGCAAACGTGGAGTTGTGGATACCAGAAGATTGCTACAAGGAACTAACTTGGGGCTTTTGCATAAGGACATCCATTTTGTCTTGACAGAAGAGTTTTTCTCAGCTTCTCAGAGGTGAAATGCGGTCAGGTCAGGGAAGCAGAAGCTTGCGTTTTAAAAGATAGCAAATGTGTCCTGCTTTTACAAGTAATTGAGTTCCCTTTTTAACTGTAATATGCAAATACTGTAATTTAGGTGCCAATTTGCTTCCTACAAAGGCTGTGGCATGTTGCAAGTCACACCTCTTGTGTTGCCCTTTATCATATCAATTTGTAACTTGGCTCCTGTAAACCTAGTAAAATAGAGTCAAACATCATGTGAGAAACAGAGGGAACAGAGAAACATGCATTACAGAAACTAAAAGGGCCCTTTTGGGAGGGCATTTACCATCAAAATAGGGAGTTGCTTACTCTTTCCTTTCTAAGCATATTTTTGTTGTTGGTTGTTTTTTCTGTTTTCTTTCTGTTTTTTCTCCTGCTTACCTTTCCTTTGTGGAATGCTAGCTAAGTGCATGCTTTCCTTTCCAATCAAGAGAGATTTTCTTGTTAGCAGACAGGCAGGCCACAGCCCTTATTCCTGAAGCCCTGGTCCTTGGGTACAAAAGGTCTCCATCCAAGCATTGTCTTCCTGTTTTCAAGTCTCACCTGTATGAAGCCTCTTAGAAAGGTGAATCTGAATGAAGAAAAACATGCATTTTTGAGATAGGTAGACCGTGTTTAGGTGGGGTGGAGGAGATGTCAGTATTATAGGCTTCCTTTGCTCATGGGAGCACAACATGCTTTTCTAGTCATGTGGATAAGCCAGTTCTGTTTCCAGAATCAAGGGAAATGCTGATTTTCCTCTCATTGAGAAGAACGAAGAAGCTTAGCAGCTTTGAACTCTAGCTCAATTTGAGCACTGGCTATAGCTATAATAAATTGCTGGCTTTATTTAAGAAGATTCTGAAACATCAAATACCAAACAGGATTTTCCCAAATGGGAAAATTTGTTTGTTCCTCTCTCTGAGAATATGGAACTGTGCCAGTCCTTAAATTGTGTAATACGACTTGGGTGGGGAGGACAGGGGGCAAGAAAGCAGAAGTTGTAAGCCTGTGATGTGGAAGGTGGTTATAGTCTACATCAGTTTCACAGACCTTAGAGCAGCCCCTGTTCTCTTTGTCCTGCTTTGTTTTACACAATCATCGTTCTCCCCAGTGAGCATTAGGAGCCATTACCTTTTGTTTTGCCTCTGTGACTAATTTTGCCTGTTTTGATGATTGTGTTGATCTAGTTGGAACCATCTGGTGATTCAACTTCAAAAGGCTGAAACTTCAGGCTGAAAACTTTGGATAGAAGTGCCGGCATTGGCCAACCTGGGTTCTGTGGAGTGGCGGGAAAGTAATTCTGGATTTCTAGAGCTGATCAGATATTTATTCTTGAGCTTTACGCAGGTAGCTCCTCCTGTTTCTACAAAAAGTGTTTTCAACAAGTTGTGGTGTTTGGGTGAAGGCATCTTAATTTTGAACTTTCTTCTGTGAGCAGTTGCCTAGGTAGCAAACTCTCTAGCATAAGAGGGGACTTTTGTTTAAACAACACACACAGTAAGTGTTACCAGAGCCAGATAACTGCAGATAAGCAGGCAGCTTGATGAGATTAGAAGGGCAGCACTAGATACCACAAACAGAGGCATATACATTATGAGCTATTCTGATTAGCCCCTATAATCCTTAAACAGACTTTACTGAACTGTGCCTGGTTGAATTGTTCTCTCTTGGGGCACTGTGTTTTGATTTGTTGCTGACACAGAAGAACCATCCATGCTACCTTTTGAGTAATTGTGAGCTGCCAAGGCTGAGAGTTCAAAGCCTGGAGCACAAATTGGGCAATGGCAGCCAGGAGCTGGTGCTCTTGATGAACAGATGGTGACCCAGAAAGCTGTCTGCTCAGCAGTAAGTACTTAATGACTTGCAGGTGTCCTTCATGTTTGGTGCACTGAAGTTTTTAAGTGTACTGTAGGAAGTTTCTTTGAAGACCAAATGAGGCTTCCCACCTCTGTGGAGCCGTTTGTGGCACAATTTGCTGCTTCCAAAATCTGTCTGTTTAACATAAACAGATGTGCAGCAGAAAGCTGACCTGAACTGCCCTGCAGCAGGAATTAAGCATGGATCAACCAGAGACATCTTCATTCAAGACAATTCAAAGCCTGAGCCTGAGGCCACTAGAGAGAAGAACCATTTAGAGGGTAACTCCTCACTAAAATATTACTGATATCTGTTCTTAACTGTAACACAAGTTTGTTACACCAGGGCTATGTGTTTGCTCTGTCTGTGGAATAGCATCATCCTATTAACTTTTGCCATGCCCGGAATAAACAGGGATTTTTTAAGAACTAGCAAAACCTTTCCTAAGTGATCTCTTTCTGTTTGCAAGCCAGCTTTGAATAGGCAAAGCTACATGGAGGTGGGGAGAGAGGAAGAAGTCTGCAGCTCAGAGGCCTGGGGAAGATGAGGCAAAGTGTGAGGATGTGAGGAGCATCACTGTAGGGTTTCTTGGTCTCTTTCCCCCTCAGCCATGTTGCAGTGCTCTCCCTTCTGGCTTCAGGCTACAAGCCTGTAGCACTACTTGTGGCTTTTCCATGTTAGCAGAGCTGCTTCTCATGAAGGACAAGAGGGGTAGCAGCAATTCTGCATTGTGCCTTCAGTGCTGGCATCCCTCTGTAGTGAGATGTGCCTCACTAGCTTTAATAGGCAATACCTGTGATCTTATCCTTTGTGTGTGGAGGGATTGACTCCCCAATGACAAGGAATGAAGGTAAAAACACCACCTCAATAGTAGGCATTCTGCAGGTGAAAAGGAGTGGTACCTGTGCCTACTTCCATTTTTGATAGATGTGTTTTGATATCTGTGGAAGAGAGATTTGGAAGCAATGGAGAATGCCAGCTTTAGTTTCAGTTAATTTGTATACAAGTTGCCATTTCTATTTTTCTTTATTCAGAAGGCTTTGTGAATATTCTGGGTCCCTCTTACTGTGATTCCCAGGCTGTATATCGTATGTATACTAAAGTGAGTGTTTCTGCTTGTGTACCTGAATTTCCCTCCCTGAGGAATCCTCAGGGTAGCTCGGGCTGGGGCAGGGTATGAGCCACTACAGAGACTAATACAGGTTAACCAAAAGCTGAAGCTTAATTATGAGCTCTAGGTCTGAGCTCACTGGCCAGCAGAGGTGCTAACGTCATTCCCAGGAAGCTTGGCTTGGCATCCAGTTCACTGAATTAACACTGAATAAAGTTTAATGATTCCTGCCTCTCGGGCGATACCTTTTCACTCGAATGCTAAAAAAAGGGAATTAAATTGTGGCCAAAGGATTGGAGGAATGAAAGAGAATCATGCCTGATTAGCTTTCGGAAGGAGGAAAAAGAATCTCACGGTTCAGAATGGTAATCACTCTGTGAGGGGCAGCTATCTCCTGGAGTTATCACTTAATCTCTAGGTAGGCTCTCTTCTGAGTCGTACTTAATGGGAAAGCTTTGGACTGGCCTTCACTGAAAAGGAGAAGTGCATTATTATTTCTCTGTTGGGATAAGGCTGGAAGGCAGTCTTAGGTAAGAATTTGCCTCTTACGGAGATCTGCCCTTTACAGCTTTTCTCCCATAACCATCCCCAAGGGTCCTGCTCGCTTCTGCCTAGTTTTTGGTATGCCTGAGATGAATTTTGATTGGTTATTCTGGGAAGTCATCAATTATATAAATATCCTAATACAATCTATGACACTCTTATCTAATACCTTTGCAAAAGATTCTGTGCTTAGGGAATCACTTGTCACAGCTTGTTGCCTTCCTTCTGTCCTGCTTATCTCTTTCATAAGTGGTGCAGGCAAATAAGCTCTTTGGAGCTGCTGCATTTCAGGCTTTCCTTTCTGCCCTTCTCCCTTTCTTTCTGTCACTGGCATCAGCAAGCTCCCTCAGCTCTATGAGACAGCATGAAGTAGCACATTTTCCTTCATCTGACGTTGGGATACGTGGTGTCATTTGACTGTGTTTTTAATTATTATTGTTTTACTGTGCATCTGTTTCAGATGCTCTGAAAAGAAGGAGCTCTTTGCAGTTGTAGTGAGGTTGCGAGAAATGGGGAAATAGAGGAACACACCAGAAAGCTGGTGCTATGTCTGAGTGAATTAAGCTATTACCTCTGAAGTGCTTTACTCCCTAGTGCTAAAAATTGCTTTGGTATTTGATTGATATCACATATGAAGACAAATCAAGCTGTGTGATGCGGAGGTGATGGGGAGGAAAGGCAGGTCTATGTATTGGGAGAAAAATACTTCTCTCTAAAGTAGGAGATTTGCTGAAGGGAATTTAAACACTAAAAACACAGCTTTCTTTCTAATTATATTTTTTTCCTTTCCACGAGTGGTCCATCCTTCAGACTTTGACTGAAATTTCTTTTCAGGCATTTCTCCCTTCTCCCCTCAAATTTCTATCCTTTTCCTGGTAATCCTTTCCTATGAAATTCTGTCTTGGGAAGGGGCTGAGGAAACCACCCCTGCTCCCCAAATCAGCATCTTTCTTGGTGGAATCTGTAGTTTTTGCAAATGAACTATGTTGCCTCACACCTCCTGTGCTTTTCTTTTTCAAATCACATAACTTCCTGCATGAGGTAACCTTTTCTATCTCAGGCTGTCTCTCTCCCTTGCTTGCTCTGCCTCTGGCTTGCTCTCTGGGTCCCTTGCTCAGTGATGAATGAGTTTCATTCATCTTTCTTTTGGGGGCTCTGTGAAAAGCTTTAGACTTTGCCTGCTCCAATTTTTTCGCTCAGCTATTCATTTCCATGGCGATGGAGAAAGGAGGGGGGTGGCAGAGTGGGTGGCAGTGGGGCCAGAGGTCAAGAGTGGCCACTTTCTGAATTAAAGCTTTGAATTCCATTAAAGGTGACACGTTGTAACCTGGAGTAACTCTCCAAGAACTTGGCTGTCAAAGTCATCAAAGCAAAGAGAGAGGGAGGCAGGAGAAAGAGAGAGATCAGAGGAGGAGGAGGAAACCAAGAGCTTGGAGCTGCTGTCAGGATTACATCTGGTGACTTAATATAGGGGTAGTTCATTTATGTTGCCATACACTGTGCTTCAGTGAGGCCATGCTCCGAAATCTGCATGTGGATGGGGTGTGTCAGCTAGAGCGGATTCCCCTCATCCTTTGATCAACGAATGTAATCTTCTGATTAGGTAAACAGCCCTTCTCCTCTGAGAAATGGGAAGGGGAAATTGAGTACAGATAAGAATCCCAGCTACTTTGGCATTTCACTAGGTTATTTTTTCATTTCTTTCAAAGAGGTGCCAGGAGGACTCGGCCCGCAAAGATGAGGGATGTTTTCTTGGCATCGTACAAAGTGTCCCTGCGTGAAGGTCCTAGTCCCAGAAGACAGCATGTGAAGTAGCGAAGTGTATCAATCCAAAATTTAGATGTTTTAAAAACATTAATTTAGGAAACCACCAATCCCTATATTTAAGAAAAAAGCAAACATGAAAAAACAAAACCAAAATAAAGCCTGCTGAATTTTGACATGTGCAGATGTTTTTTCTCTGAAGGTTGATTATACAGGGCAGGAATTGGAAGGAAGGACTTCATGCCAGGTGTGTTACATTCTGAATTCACATCCCCTCTTTGAATGGTCTCATCATAGCAGTAATCAAGTTGGTGCTAAGATTCCCCTTTTTTTCACTTCTGTGACCTGATGAGTCAGTGGTTCAAAGCAGAATCTTCTGTTAGTTTCCAAGTGGGGGATCTTGCTTCCGGTACTATTGAGTTTCAGAACTTGTTATCCCTCCATCTCCAAGGTTATCCATTTCTTCTTGTACGATGACCTGAGCCTAATGTGAACTAACAGGAAAAGCTGCTAATTTTGAAGTGGATAAGATTTGTCATCCTTGATATCTTGTGTCTTCCATAATGAATGAAAATGCAAAAGTTTGGTTCTAAACTCCTTGAGGAACCTGCTTGGGAACCTTGTCTCAGCATTATGTTTCTCAGCTTGTTAAGTCTGTCTAGATCCCAGAGTGAGCAATACTGTTCTTGCCAGTCCTGAGTATGCCCCTGTCAAAAACTGTGCCGCGTGATCAGCAACCAAAGTTTATAAAAGTCTCTCTGTACTCTGAATCATACATGATATGAAGCCTTCAGCATCCAGGTCAAGTTGGGAAGTCTGGAGAGACTCAATTCCTTCTCATTCCAGGTACTTGAAACTTCTTAGAAAGGATTTTCTTATAATTATGGTTTCTCTGTCTTTTTTGCCATTCAGTAGCATCCCTGAGCTTTCTTGTGGGCCTGTAATGAGCAGCTTAACCTGTTCAAAGTGGAGGAGGATTCTGGGATTTTTATTTTGCTAGAAAAGTGTGGCTTTTATTGCTGGAGGCTGTTAGGGTTCTTGGCTAAAAGTAAACCGTGACAGACTCTTGCCTGCAGACTTTTGCTGTTGGTTTTTTTTTATTATTATGCATTCCTTCATATAAAAAAAAATACATTTCAGAATCTTGTAAAATAATGATCCTAATGATTCTTTTTTGTTTCCGAGTCTGTATTTCCATGGAGTTTTTTTACTGATGTGTGATATATAAGACAGTAGTAGCCAGTAATTGGTCTAGTAATGTAGCATCTTATTTTTTAATCTCAGGCATTTATTCACTTGTTTAAAAATGCAATAATGAGGGACTTGTAGCAAAAGGAACACTGGATTTTTCAGACTAATTTGCACTAAACTCTGCATCTTTGCAATGGAGTAAAAGTAAGAATTGAGGCTGTATATAGTACTACAGGAGTTAAAAACAAGCCACTAGGAAAGTTATTAGAAAAGTTTGACATTCCTGTGCATTTTTTGTTTGTTTGTTTTGGATTTTGGGGCTAGGAAAGATAGGGAAGGAGTAGTTTTGTTTGCCAGAAATACTCTAAACTGACAAGCAAAGGCGGAATGGAGGTTTACATTACTGAATGAATGAGAGTCCTATCAGTCAAATGTGACTCTAGAGATATTAAAATTCCTCTAATTAGGGAGAGAATCAGCTGTGATATGCATTTTTCCGTGCTAAAGGAGAGACTGCTGAGAGAAAGAGCTCTAGCTTTGGAGAAATGCTGCAGCTAATAGAGGCAGCTAAACCAGGGAGGGGAAGAAAGGATCAAAACTGTAACAGCAACCACTGGTTCAGAGGTATGCAAACTCAGGCTGAGGGACCCCAGAATAGGCAAGAGACAAAGTGAATGGAGAATAAAGGCATAGGAGGCCTTTTTACATGAGAGGTGGAAGGAAGCAGTGCAGGGACTGAGAGTGGAGAGTTTCTTTTTTAATAAGGAAGATACTGGCCTACTTTAGCACACTCAGACTCTGTTCGGCAGCACATGAATAGGGGAGCTGCTATCATGTTTGTAATTGTGGCATTTGATGGGAGATCTCCCTGTATCTGCAGGATGGCGAGTTTGATGTAGCATTATCCCAAAGAATGGGTGCTGTGAGCTGCCTCAGGAGTAGCACTTGTACCAAGTGTGCTGACCGGTGAACCAGGGCTATTCTCTTTTTCCTCTTAAGAGATTTGTCTCCTTTTTTAATCTGCTTTTGTTGTTGAGATGCTTGTTTGGAACAAATCTGCTCCAGCAGGATTTTCAGTTCTGTTATTCCCCTATTCCACTCACCTGAAACAAACAAAAAATTAGGACAGTCGAGAGAAAGCATAGAAATTTGATTTGCTGCAGAGACTTGATTTATCTATTCTGCTATCTTTGATCCTCCTTTTCCAGGTACACTTTCCTTCATGTGACAGTCTCATAGTTTCACCCTCAAGGGTGTTGCCTTGCTCAGTCTTATTCAATTTCTTTGTATTTTCATATCTGCTTGGAATACATTCTTCCCCTCTCTGTGGCAAACCCACTTGTTAATGTTGGCTCTGCCTTGAAGAGCTAGTGCTAAGAGAAAGCTGACTTAATTGTGTGTTATCTGAGGAGTGAGAGTACTGTTCCTTGCAGAAGCTGTAGTAGGACAGATTTGGTATAGCACAAGCGTTTTTCTTTTCTGTCAAGCGATTTTGAGAATCAAAATGCAGGAATACAGCATTTTGCAAGCTATAATAGTTGTGCATTCCATTTAGAGGTGTGTCTTGCTGAAGAGCAGACATGGCAAAACATTAAATCACAGGGCTTTTGCCTCCCTAGCTGGTTGAATCTTGACTGTAAAACTTGTTAGCATGGATGAGGTGAGGAGAAGGGCATGCACTGTGTGTTATCTTAAAAGAGAAGGGGACAATTGGTACTAAATTAGCTTTTTACTTGTAGGAACTAAGGGCAGCAGCACTGCCACTTCAGCTGCCGTCTCAGTCATGTGCAGACACTGACATCTTGATAAAGTTTTGAGTCTGAAGGGACAATGTTCTTGCTCCTTCAAAGAGACTTGATTGCTGTGTAAGACAACCTGGAGCTGCAGGGAAATTGGTCCCCTGCTGTGGTTTATACCCAAGTAACACTTAAGACTGCAACACTTTCTAGGCATCCTGCGTGTCTTCTTCGGTCATGGAGCCGGGAAGCCAAAGCAGCCAGGGGCTAAATTTGGTACGAAGGCATCTAAACCAGAATTTTCTTTGCTTTGGAGGAGAGTTCAAACCTCCAGTATATGCAGAGGAATGGTTCGATGATTTGTGCAGTCTGGGTGGTGTGAAGAGGTCCTGATCACATGAAGTGTTTAAATACAGCTTTCCTGAAACCTGTGAGGATGAATTGCTGCTAGGAAAACTGGCAAGAGTGTCCTGGAAGTGCTCTGCTGTCAACTGGCCCCTGAAATGGCTTGAACTCCTGGGATGGTTTTGTTCCTTCCTGCCCCCAGTCTCCAGGCTTTTTCACTAAGAGCCCTGCTTTTTATTTCTAAGGTTATTTCTGGGTCAGTGAAGATGAAGATATAATCCTGGAGCCTTGTGAGGTAGTTACCTTAATCATCCAACCTTCTTCTGGCAGAAAGCTGCTTACAACAAGCCTATGCTGTGGCAGGGAGAGAGGTGGAGTCAGAGGAAATAGGGTGGCCTGGATAACAGGTCTGGAAATAGGTGCTGGAAATCCCACTCATCTGACGTAGAACTCCCATCGTTAAATCTCCTGACAGCCTTTGGCTTATGTAAATGTTTAGATGAGGGGGAATCAAATTACTCCAGTCTTCTAGAGGTTGAAAGTCTGACATCTACGGGTAATTGTTTTTTCAGTTAAATGCTATAAGGTTTAGTAGTAACAGTTATTAAATTTATGTTTCCAGCCTTTGAAATCTTACAGGGTGCTTTTTTTAAAGTCTAACCCTTAGTAAGTTCCAGTATAATTAAGCTGTCGTCGTCTTGGCTTGAGAAGACAATCTTTGGAAGGATTTATTTTTCTCCATTTTCTTCACCGAGTTTCAGGGCACAGAAACAGGGCCGACTCTCAAGTGCTCTCAGGTGAGCGACTACCTCAGTTCCTGTGTCCTCAGCCCAGATGGCTGGGCTGAGCTTCATATTCAGAGACTTTCTTTATCAGTCTTCCACCTCAATTCACAGCCTCCTTGTCCCCGTGTCTCCTGGCCCATCCCATTCCTCATCGTTATTTTCTTCCAAGTCCTCTCTTGTACCATCTGTTTTAGGCCTTTGCCATCTGTAACACGGTCCTCTACCCTGTAAGGGTTCAGAGTCTTTACCTTGAGTGACAGAGTTGGGACTGATTGTTTCTCTGCTTGGTGTATCTAACATATAGCTTTTGTGCCATCCCTGTCAGCTTTTGGAAACTTTCTCATAACATGTATATGAAATATCTACTTTACCTTCTCCCTTCAGGAATGAGTAAGACCTTGAGTGACAGGGCTTGTGAAAGCAGTGATATAGTATATTTGCTTTTTAAAGTATATATTTAAAGGAATTAGTAAACAAGGGATACAGACAAATGTAAATCCAATCCCTGTCCACTTCTCACTGTATTGTGACTGAATCATGACTTTTCTCTTTTTCTGGAGAACTGCAAACCAGGCAAATGTTGACTCTGAAGAGATCAAGCAAATAATTTCTACTCTTCTTTGGTTCGTGCTGTTGTAGTAGGAGGGCAGATCAATGGAGTGAAACAGAAGCTGGATATCTGCCCTGACCCATAAGGAAACAGGGTCCTAGGAGTGGAGCAGGACAGTGATAGAACAGGCGCTGTCTTTATTCCATCCGTTCCAAGGGCAGGCTGCAGTTACAGCGAGTCCTGGTTGGTGTGGTAGTGAGGATGTATTGCAGGTTGCTGTGCATCAGAGCATCACAGTAACCAGCAGTGCTGCTCTGGGAATCTAGGAAGAGCATCAGACTAATTTTCTCATCACTTTTGGCTGATGTGATTAGCAGTCAAGGCTAATTACCTGCAGGAATGCTCCCTCTTGCCTCCCTGGATCCATACGTGAGAAAGCTGGTTGTTATGATCCTTGGCAGTATAAGCTGTTCTTCCTCCTTTCTGTCATAGATGAAGATATAAATATTAATGAATTTAACACAGGGTAATGCTTCATCCTCTTTCTTCGATTTTTCTTCTTTCTGTGTTCTGTGTTGTTTTGTTTCTCTTATTGCTAGAACAAGGAATGACTGGAATGTTCTCAGAAGCAATCTCATGCATACATCCATTACGCAAATAGATACAGGTTCTCTTTTCATAGCAAAATGTAAAAGTAGAAAAGAGCCAGCAGGTATCAGTACATGAACTGGTATATAAACTGTATCACAAACTATCCAGAAGGAAAAAACTAACATGGCAAGGCTGGATTTTGGTGTCTGAACCCTTGCCTCCTGTGGCGGCACGCATCACTGAAGGTGCGTTCGGCCTCATGGAGCTCATTGTTCAGGAGTGGGATTGAGAATCGTTAGGAATGATGATGTACAGGGAGAATGAAGAGTGTATGACTGAGATCCATAAAGGCCTGCTGACTGAGTGGTAGCTTGGGGGCTGAAGATTGTGTGGCTACAGTAATGCAGAAAGGTAATGAGGTAAGTTAGCTTATAATGAGCCCTATGAAGGCAGAGATTTCCAATATTCTAGCTACTCAGGATGGAGCTGAGCTACAGTGATGTCTAGCTGTATTTAAACCACTGCCATGTGAGAAATTATCAGCACTTGCTGAGCACTGAGCAGAGGTACAAAGTGTTCACATTTTGTGAATCCAGGTATCTCACACACCAGTAAAGTCCCAAGTCTCTGAGGACTGAATATGCAAGCACTTGCCTGATTAACCCCATCAGCACAGAAGGGTGCCAGAAAAATATGATGGAGTTGGTGAGCTCCACACATTCATTAAAGGCAGCAAATTCACTTAGTGTGGGTTTTTACTTTCTAAAGCATGCAGCCTTACAGACATGAACGCATGATCTTATAGTTTTATATGTGAGAGAAGATCCAGTGCTGGGTCCATTGAAAGTTTTGGGCTTTGTTTTGTTTTGGCTTGATTTTTTTTTTAAGATTATTATTTTTATTTTTGTAGAAACTGAGATGGGAAGGGATTATGAATGCATGAAATTTTCCAGTACTTTAGGCTTTGTTTGCAAATGAAACAGTTTTTGGCTCTGCTTTCTCTTGGCATGTAATGAACAACAACAAATAGCATAATTTTCAGAAAGTTTTGACAGTGGAAGGTTGTTCCTTGCCCTTCTGTCAGCATTACTCTTTCATTTTCCAAATTTCATCGGGAGTCATGGTGCCATGAGGTCCAAGTTGAATGTAAGTCTTTCTGTTCTTGGACTGTGCTACCTTACTCATGCCTTATTGCAGTTGTAACTCGAACTCGATCCTCATAGGTATTTTCTCTGATAGGGGCTAAAAGTCAGTCTCAGGAAAGCTTAGATACACAGTTTCTTTCATGCAAGATATTTTGAAAACTACACTGGACTTTTTCTGGCTTCTTGTTGGCAATAATTTCCAAATGCAATTATATGGTATAATTATAAAGAGAACAAACTATTTTTTCCCCCCTTTCCCTATTGGCAACATTTAACTCAAAAGGAGGCTGTATGTTGCCAGAGTCCTCCCACTCCAGTCCTGTCCTCTAGGGATTCTGCATATTGCTTTGGAATGCACCAAGACCTTTTTTTATGGGACACCCACACCCTGTGAGAGAAAAGAAAGATCAGCCATTTGATACTTTTCCTGCATTGGTTTTCTGACATTGCTATGAAAAAGTATCAGGGATATACTGTGACTATTATATTTGTGGCCATTTGAAACCTTGCAAAATCTTTTTTTTCTTTTTTCCTTGTGGTTGTTCAGGACAGGACAGTGATCACATGGAGATTTTTCACATTCTGAAAAATCACCAAGCATTTTCTAATGTAAATCATGAATAGCTACTGTTGTGGGAAAAAAAGTCAACTTAATCAGTTAATCAACAATATAATCAGTCATGATGCACAGTGTGCCCAAAGATAAAGAACAGTCTTAAGTAAAGTTTGCCTTTGCTACTTAAAATATAAGTTACAATGTGTTTTAGTTTGGAGTTTTGGTTTTTTTTTTTCCTTTGAATGGTTGTGCTTTAGAATGTAAAATAGGGAATGAACCTGAGTGTGTCTGACTTTAGAGAATTTTATATACATTGCTTTGCACGTTGGATCACTTTGCTGAAATATTTGCATTGTGATTTATTCCCTCAGTCTTAAATTGGAGCGATCATCTGCATCACTGGCCATAGTGACCACTGATAATTCCAAAAAACCTGATCACTGGTGGTGTTTTGGAATTGTTGCATGTTTAGGTGTCTCCTGTCATTACAAGAATGATTTTATGGTTTGGCATGTTGTCCAGTCATTGGTTCAAGGCGAGTATAAAACATTAATGGACCATTTTGCCTACTCACTTGAACAAGGATAGATAATTAAAAAAAAAAAAAACAAACAAATGCAAAGCAGTGAAAAATTGGGCTGTTGCTGTGAATTGTATTCTGTAATGTCTGCCTGATCCGTAAAAGTCTATTTTGGCATCTAGGTAGACTCTGTATTTAAGAATTGATTTCTACATAAGGTGAACCTTATCACCTTTCTTTTTTGATATGTATATAATTCTTATCTTCCATCTGTCACACTTTCAGTACATTCTTCCCAATTTCATGTCTGAATGCTTTCATATGTAATAATGCAGACCTTCTATTAGTGTTAATTTTTCTACTTTGCACACTTTGTAAGCTGAAATTGCTAGATTATCAAACCTTGACCTGTGGTGCTAACCTCTTTCTAGAGATCAAACAGTGTAGGGTGTGTTTTTTGTTTTCATTTCATGTGGCTGGGGTTGAAAATTTTTAAGTTAAACCCCAGCCACTGCTCTTGGCTTGCCAGTACAGGGAGAAAAAAGAAGCAGGAAAAGGGCAAAGTGCAGTCTGATACTTTGGAAATGCAGTATAATGAAAAGGTGAAATGTTATGGTGGTAAAATTTAATTAGCTGTAAGATAAGAGAAAACAAATCATGACATTTATTTTTAGGAAGAAGCCTCCCACAGAGAACTCTGAATACCTTACAGGGAGAAGCAGGCTAAAGGAGGCTTTTTAGAGTATGGATATTCTCAGTAAGCAATGAAGCAAGAAAGTATCTTTAGAAACTGAGGTGTTTATTATTGTTGTTACTAACACTACCACCCATGAAGAAAAGTGGGTATCTCTCACAGCCACTAGAGACATAACAGAGTTGGAATCCTAAGAAAACCGGGGATATAAACAGCTGCTTTTGCAGACTAGAAATCCTGAAGAGAATATACTGCATGAATTTTTGGTGGAGGAAGGAAAATGAGTAAAATGTTAAACTGAGATTGAAATGAGAGAATCAAGTAGAGAGTGAAAAGGGAAAGAATGGTGGGAAAAGCAAAGTTAGAAGAAACCCAATAAAGGACCAATTAAGAAGTGCAAGGGTAGACTGTGGAAATTAGTATAAATGGGAAAGAGCTCTCTTTTTGCATTTCCTTTTTATCTGAAACAGTATTTTGCTAACTCTCAGCTTCCCGTATATTAGTCTGAATTAGCAGATGTCCTGATTCTCTGGATGGGGTCCCATTTTGTACAGCATCAAACTACAGGATGCAAAAGGCCCTGCTGTGTCTTTTACATGATCAGCAAGAATAATAGCTGAAGAAATACAGAAATGGGATTTGTTGTCTTTATCTAGGTCATATGAGTATAATTAACCCATTGCAGGTAGCTGTGTTCAAGCAAGTATTTACACATACAGGTGTGCCCATATGCGTGTAAATGTGTGTGCATTTGGTTGGTTATACCAAAAGTCAATAAGACAAGGAATAGTCAGCAAATGATAGATGATAAAAAGCAGGAATGGACAAAAAAATTTGCTTTATATCATAGTGCTGCGTCTAGTTTGCCCTTTTGCCATGGTTTAAACCCAGCTGGCAATTAGGTACCGTGTGGCCACTAGCTCAACTTTTTCTCCTGTGGGAAGGGGAGGAGAATTGGAAAGAAGGTAATACCCATGGGTTGAGATAAAAACAGTTTAACAACTGAAACAGAACATAAAAATTATAACAATAATAATAATAATTGTAATGAAAAGGGAGACGGCACAAAAGAGAGAAATAAAACAAAGAAAAACCCCACGTGATGCACAAAGCCATAGTTCACCCTCCACTGACTGATGCCCAGACCAGCCCTGAGCAGTGACAAGCACCTCCTAGCCCATTTCTCCCAGTTTATATACTGAGCATAATGTTCTGTGGTATGGGACAGCCCTTAGGTCAGTTGGGGTCAGCTGTCCTGTCTGTGTCCCCTCACAACTTCTTGTGCACCTCCAGCCTGCTCGCTGGCAGGGAAGGAGAAGCTGAGAAGTCCTTGACTTCATATAAACACTACTTAGCAACAAGTAAAACATCAGTGTGCTATCAACATTATTTGCACGCTAAACCCAAGGCACAGCACAGTACCAGCTACTAGGAAGAAAGTTAACTCTATCCTAGTCAAAAGCAGGAGATCCTTCCTTATTCTTGTCACGCTCATCCTACATCAGTCCACAGTCTCTGTATTCATGGCTATGAAGAGATTGGAAATAGCACTTGGGTCTTCATCAGGAGATGCCCAGAAAGAAGTTGGTAGAAGTTGTATATAGCAGGAATGCTGTGTGTTGGGTAACACCCAGTTGGATGTGACAGTCGTGTGTGACTGATCACTCTTGTAGGTACCAGAATTCAGCCAGAGTTCACCTACATTTCAGCTTTGGCTTGTTTAGATGTGATGTGTCTATGTGCACTGAATCTGTGCAGTGTTTGGGCTCATAATGGTCTGTGGCTGTTGCTGCATTGGGAAAGGCTGAATAAGTCAACACTGGCCCTTGTCTGAAGCAGTGCTAGCCCTGTGGGGGAAAAGAAAGGCTTAGGAATAAGCATTCATTCACTATTTCATTCCTTATTTGGTAGCAGGATATTCCCTTATGGTAATTAGTACAGTGTTTGTTTAAAAATCATCCTCTCTAGCTCAGCCAGAGGGAACTTTTGCATGAGTAGACAGCTTAAAATCCAGCAGAGGGCAATGCTGTATTGCACCTATACAGATACTGCAAATGAGTCTACTTCGAGGACCCTTGTGTTATCTTCCCTAATGAGAAATCATGCATTTAATTTGTGGTAGATTATACCAACCTTGTGGTTGGGGTTTTGCAATAAAGTCCTGAGGCACTTCTGGAAAAATCACTCCCATTGGAGGTAGGTGTGTTGCCAGTGTAAGAATGGACTGATTACATTTCAGGTTTGAGCTGTGCAGAAATAAACCAGTAAAGACTTGTCATAACTTTTCACCAAAACTATCAAGAGTTAACATCCCCCACCTTTTCTTCTTTCCTTCCCCCATCCCTCCTCAGTACCTGCCTATTAACTTCAGCTATTGCAGCTTTACTAAGGCCTTTTCCCCCCCATCAGTATTTCATGCAAATTCACAAAAATGAAAAATGACAAACTCAGTAGTTAAAATAGATTGTGTTCTTGGGAGATTCATTGAACCTGAATTCCTTTTTTACAGAAATTGTAAAAACCATGCATACCACAAGACTTTTCTGCTTATTAAACCTCTGGGAAGAAATTAGAAACAAAGAATCAGTGGGAAGAACCATTTAGAGTTACAAATATATTCAGCTCTCTAATGCCTCATGAAGAGTATAAAGAGCAGTGGAAAGCTTACAAGGTCTGGTGCATTTCCAGACAGCGTCAATTTCAGAGGTTTATATGACACTGATTTCATTTGAGGTGGATGGCACTCCTGTTGTCTCAGGACTCTTGTGTGTGTAGTTCTGCTGTAACTGAAGAATCCAGGGCCTTCAGGAGCTCTTTGCTCTGACGAGGGTCCCTGGGCCCAGAGAGGAGCCCATGAAATTGGTCTTTCAGTCACACACTAACTCGTCTTTATTACTACTGTGGCAGCTCACAGAAGTAGTACAGTCCCTGGAAAGCTGCTTTTGCCATGCTAGTCTCCAAATTCCTCAGTCAGCAATAGCAGTAAAGACTTTCAGTTAAGTTTATGGGAACAAAAACAAAAAGTGTTCACAAGGGATTCTGTCTCGAGTAAAGCATCTCTTTGAGAAACCTTGTGTACTTTTCCCATCCTCCGAGGTTAGACTATTCTCTGGAGTAACCTGCAGAGTGTATGTGTTTTTATCACACTTTGTATTTTTTTCCTGTTCCTAATTCCAAAACAAGTTATCAGTGAATTCTGCATCTTGCAAGCCCATTTGTTCTAGGGGACTGGCTGGACTTATTAGGATGCAGGGCAGAGAATCCATTTTCTGCGGTTTGCATATTTGATTATAATTGCAGAGAGCAAAGGAGAGGAGAGGGTGGAGGGGATGAGGATGTGTTTTGCTGGTGCTTACCTGTTGGGCACTAAGGATGGTATGATATTGAGGGAGGGTATACTGGAAGGGAAGGAACACAGTGTAAAGCCTTACTGATCTGAACCATGGGTGGTACTCCTGTTTGCATTTAAATATTGGTGTCTTGGAGAATCCAACTTGTACAGAGAGAACTGGCTGGAGAAGAGCAGACAGATGACATCCTTGCTTTGTGTGAGGAATTCATGCTGCTACTCCTGCCCTGGACAGGCGTTACATAGAGACATCCAGCCTGGGACTGGCAAAATGCTGTGATTGATAGTTTATACACCATTATTGTAAAGAATAGAAAATCAACAACAAATTAAATGTTAAGGGGTTTATGACAGTAGATTACATGAGGGAGGTAGTTGTGAGTTTTTCAAACTGCAGTCTGGGATTTATAACTAATCTCCTGGCAAACTGTTTTTCTTAATTGATCTGGGGAGAAATGACTTAAAATTCAAAGTCTGGAGCCAGTCCCCTCACAAATTCAGTGTGTATGCGGTACCCTGAGTGGCACAGACTGCCTGCTGTTTTCTAGGAGAACTGTGGTTCCTGGATCAGAGCTGTAAATCCCATGCTGTACAGATAAGTGTCTTGAGCTACCTTCTTGCTAGATACCAAGGCAGTGGAGCAGCCAAGTTGTGTCCCAGGAGGAGGAGCTGTCTCAGGTGCTGTCCCTGGTCTGTACCTACCTCAGTGAGAGTTTTAAGGTGCTTTTGTGTTTTGGGTCCTGTCTGTCCCCACCAAATCTAGCCCCAAAATGGGTGTTAAAAATGGATGAGAAAATGATATTTATTTGTGTAGTAAACAACAGGCTATAGATGCAAAGAAGGATGAAGGCAGAAAGACTGCCCTGGCTTTTCTCTTCAGTGAGAACTAAAGCCTCCAAGTGTTGTTTATAAAACAAGTCTCAATATCCAGCTTTTCTTAAGTCTTTAAGAGTGCAAATATAGCTTGCAGCCAAAGAAATTTCATTGTCTCCGCTCTGTGGCCAAGTAAGTGTTTTAATTATATATTTTTTTTAAGGACATTCGGACTGGGTCTCTGAATACCAAGTCCCGTCTGAGCATGAATTCAAATGACTAAGGCCTAAGCCCCTGATAATAAGGGTTTATTAAGGAAGCACTAACAGAGCTGAACTGGAGTGGGCTGAATGGCTAAACCGAAATAATGGGATGCTTGTGGCAACCAGAAAATGATTGTTTATTGGCATAATCCCAGGATAAACTTCTGCCAAGAGCACACGGTCTTTCCTTGCCAAGTTCTTCATATGGGGAAATACAGTACTGAATTTCTGCACGTATTAGCAGTGCAGAAGACTGGGAGAAGTGGCAGTCTGCATGAGGAAGGGATAAAAATGTACATCCCAAATGGTGTAAGCAGAGTGATCCCTAGAGCTCCACTCAGCAGCAGGCTCTAAAGAGACCACCTGGGTTTAGACTTCAGGAGCATGGTCTGAAAAACATGGATTTGGCTATGGAGTTCTATTACTTGAATCTCTTAAGTATCCCTGCATGCATCATGCAGAGAGCAGAAAAATTTGGACCTTTTTTCTAAAAATCCTGCCTCTGTGATTGTTGAAGTGCTTACAAGCAGTTTCTTTCACGCATGACAAACAGGGCTCTTTCGCAGCTCTGCTGGGAGACACGTTCTCAAGAAAATTCTGTTGAATAACACTTGGCAAATATTTTATTCACTGAGAAAGGCAGTTACACAGCATAGCTACACATGAATGCAGGTTAAGTTTAAAAGTTTGTGGAATAACTGCTGTTCATACAAGGAAGAAGAGAGGCTACTCTGTATCATACTGCCTTGCCCTTTTCTAGCAGTCTTTTGAATATGATACTTAGTGAGGGAGTCCTGATTCACATCACCTCTCTGTTGTTTTGGAGAAGATTTTTCTCTTCAGCCCAAAGGTGGCATATCTGAATGCCATAAATGTTGTCCTGTGAGGCACTTTATAGTGGTAGTTTCCCCATACCTCCTGTGGATGATAAACATGTGGTATAAAATATTTTAATATTCCCTAGGGCATAATAATGTCACCTTCCAGGAAAATGTCTTGGGGACCATCAGAAATATCTGTAGTATAAAACAAGTCCTCTATATGGGGGATTGAGGTTCTGCCTGAAAAATCTTTGAGCTGTAGCTAGGGCTGTTTACAGGAGTAGGAAGCAGTAATCAAAAGATCAGCTATCAATTAGAGAAGACAGCTCTTCCAAGATTTAAATTTTTTTTTTTAAATTAAGCATAACCATAAATTATTTTTCTCTTTCTTTTACTTTCTGCTGGCAAATTAGCACAAAGATTGTGTGACTAACTGATTGTTCAAAGTTCCAAAGGGGTGGTTCTCAAAGAGCTTCATCCAGAGCCTGGTTGCTGTGATGTTAGGTCCAAAGTTGAAAACCAGTCTGGTTTGGAAAGATGTGGAAGATTATATTGTCTGGAAAAAATCAATCAGTAGATCAGCAAGAAATCTGAGCTTTTCTCAGCCTGCATTTTTTTTTTTTTTCTTTTTTACTTTTAGTTATTACTGCATTTGGATACGTGGCATAGATACAGCTTTTAAAAATTACCTTATTTATATGTTAATAAGAACTCAATTTGAATAAAACCTGCCTTTCAGCAGTATTTCAACATCCTCCAGGCTGTAGCCTCCCTTTGGAGGTCAAAAATGCCAACTTCTTCCTTCCTAAATGCAGTCTTACCTTTCTGGCATCTCCTGGCTGATTCTGTAATTCTGTGATGATACAGTATATCATTAGCATGACCTATATCACACAAGTCTACAGATTCTGGACACCATTAAAAAAACACAAAAGAAATAAAAATGAACTAAAATATCTCTTTAGCCATTGGGATTTGGAAAGACAGTTGTCTAGAAAGCTTTTCACGTGTGACCTGTTGCATTTTTATTTATGTGAATCTTGAGTAAACTGAACAGTAGTTCTTGGGTTATTTTGTTATTCTCAGCTTGCTATTAACTCTCTCTGCCAAAGATGTCTTAAATGTCAATGTTTAATACTTATTTTTTTCTTCTTTGAGTATCTAGTTCTCCTGTTTGGACTCTCAGGATAATGGTGGGTCTGGTTCATCCTCCTGTTAGTTCCCAAAGTCTCCAGTTGTCTCCCTGAGATTTTCTGGCTCCTACTTGCACATTGAGTACTGAGATCTGTGGCAGATGCAAAATGAAGACAATGGGAACAGTGTGAAATGTGTATTTGCCTGCCCACATTTTAAGAGGAGTTTCAGCTTTTCATTGCAAATTTTGCATTAGTGTTGCTAAATGAAATTCCAATTTTCTGATTATTGTTGTGTATTATCTTCCCATCAAATAATCTGTTAAATACTTAATAGTATAAATAACTCCTCCATTTTTTTTCCCTTTGTGGTGTTGTTTTATGTTCCCCCAATGCTAGAAATTATTCTTAGTTTCAGAGACATAGATGGAATAGAATATGTGTCTGGTGTTGGAAGGACATAGCTTCCCTTAGGAACTCTCACCTTCCACTGGTTTGGTGAATGCTACCTTCCAGTTTAGACAGAGGATATTTTCCCTCCCCCCCCCTTTTTTTCCCTCCCTCCCCCCCCTTTTTTTCCCTCCCTCCCCCCCCTTTCTTTCCCTCCCTCCCCCCCCTTTTTTGGTGTTTTCCAACCTAAAATATTCTATGTTTCTATGAATTAATTGCAGAACATGAACTGTGGGCTTTTGTCTTTATTTCCTGGCTGGTGTCACACTGGAGGGCATATGAGTGTTGGAGATGCTATTTGCTGACTGGCAAAGATGAGATAACACATACTCATACACAACTGCTGCCCTCTGCTCACTGTTTTTGGAAGAGAAGGATTTAAAAACACATTCTAGTCCTGTGTCACAACAAGGCTAAAACACAGATTTCCTTTCACATAGCCTTTGTTTCAGTTTATTTAATTTTTTTCCTAATTCATTTTTGCACAGCTGTCCCAATGCTCTGAGATTTGTCACTTGAAGCAAAGAGACAATTTTTCTGAAAAAAAGTATAAATGGAGTCCCTTGGAAAGATTAACAGGGGGCATTGGTGAGACGCCCTTTGCTTTCAGCTTAGATAGTTGTCTTATTGTACTGCATATTTTGGAATGTCATCTGAAGGGACAGACAGCAAAGGGGATGGAGTCATAATGAATACAAGAAAAAAGATGGATTATTTTCTTTATGAGTATGGAGTATTTCCCAGAGCCTGATTTGAAGTAAAAAAAATAAAACAAAAAAAACCAAACCAGTGAAAATTCTCCAACCCGACAGTCATCTCAGACAAATCAAAACTCAGGTATTTGCCAAAATTTGTTTACTTTTGCTGAAAGGTAGTTATCAACGATGAGGGGGTTCTGCTGAGTCTGGCAGCTTTCCTTTAGCAACATGCTGAGCCACTGGGAGTTGCACAGTGTTCCTGCTGCTCTCCTCTGCTTGGGGGAGTCTGGCTAGCCTGCTCAAAACCTGGAACCATGGAGGCATGAGATGCAGGAAAGTAGAGCAAGCTGCAGCTGATGCTGGATAATAAAATTATCCCCTCTTCACATAATCATTTTTATTATGGATTTCTCAGTGTTCTTTTAAAGGAGGCAAGTGCTATTATCCCTGTTTCATAGATGCAGAAGTGAGGATAGTGACAGATGCTGTGATTTGCCTACTGCCATTGAGCTGAAAATGTCTTCATTGGGGCAGAGGGAGAAAATGAAAATACAGTGGAGGCATCTGTTTGGCTTGTACAGTACAGCTGTTCATTATGCAAATCATGTCAGCTTAACCAGCTCTCAAACCATGATTCATTCACAATGGTGGTGTGACCACTGGGACTGTGGTGACACCAAAATATAAAATATATCTGCACACAGTTTTTGTCCTCACAGTAGTAGTAATCATCTTTGGCTCTGCACCCAGTTACAAAAACAGTTGTACTCCTTGATCACTCCTTTTCTTTTTCCTTCCTGTGATACCCATAGGACAGTGTTACAATTGCAATGGACAGGAAAATGAGGCTTCATAAACGTGCTCTGTTTCAGTGAATGAGTTTATATGAGTGAAGAAAACTTACTCTTGGATAGACAGGGACAATGGGAAACTCTTTTCTGCCTCTGTTCAGCAAGTGGATGGGAATATGCTGCTCCTTACTCTAACAGTTAAGAGTACTCAAATTAATCTCTGGTAGATGAAAACACATTAGGGAGCCAAATAGGTGTCAGCAATATTCTTTATACCAGAATGCTCTCTGTAATAGTATTTATTTGCCCTTTTCTGGTCTTGTAGTGTCGTGGTAGTGGAGTAGTTGGGATCTGGTCAGAGGCTTTGAAAAACCATGAGAAAATTCTTTGTGTTTTAACAATCTCAGGTAACCAGAAGATCATTAGGTAAAGCAGAGCCACTGTCTAGTTTGGGGTGGGAAAAGAGGCAGAAAGAATACTGTTTTCCTGCTGCTATCATCAAGTAATTATATCTTTTGCACCTTGGGGGAGCAGAGTTGAAAGAGAATAGAGAGAGGGGGTTTACCAGTCATTGTGGTACTCGTGACCACAACACAAGGAGAGAAACAGTGATGCAGAGGATGCATGGGAGAGTTCAGTCACAAGTCTGGCCTCGCTAACACTGAAGCGAAAACCTTTGGAGGGAAAGGAGGTCAGTCTCCTGTGGTCTTCCTGGTGATCAGATCCAGGAGTGTGTAATCTTATCTTTAGCCCTGGAGAACTGAATGTCTAAGAAACCAACTGTGATTTCATTGGTACTGAGACAGCAGCTGTGATTGTTGTGGAAAGAGCAGGGAGGAGAGAAAATTGCAGTAACAAGTGGCTTGAAACGTCTTTTTCAGTTAAGATCTGGAAATATAGTAGAATGAACTGAAATATGAGTTGCTTTGGTTAGGGTTTTTGTTTTGTTTCTTCAGCCTCTCAGCTGGAGCAGTGAGAGTGAAGGTTAATAGAAGAGGCAGTTGCAGAGGTCAATATTAGTTATCAGTTCAGAGCCCAGACTTGCTCAGGCCCACAAAGAGCAAAAGAGAGGAAGAAAATGTGTGTGTTGTGGATGAGAACAAAATACGAGCTTGGCGAATGAGAGGAAACTGATTTCAACAGCAATGTTCATTTTAAAAATCTCATTTCTAAGACAGTATTTGAAGACCAGGGCTAAAAAAATGATCTCTGTACACTCACTGGGGACCAACATAAAAAATAGCAACCACCCCTTGTACATGAAATAAGTGTAATACTTATTTTGAAAGCACAGCATGTTTTTTCTTCCCTTTATAGACATGGCTGTTTTCTTAACATCACTTTATGGTATTGAATGGGGTTTTTTGTTGCTAGGTTGTCTTTGTTTTTTTTCCCCCTCCTCAAGTATTATTGTTTAGAAATATTAGATGTGTTCCCTAGGCTTTCTGAAAAAAAACCCCACTTTTTAAAAATCTCATGTTGGAGGTCTGGAAAGAGAGAAGCATAAAATTTTTAATCCCCTTGAAAGTTTTGGCCATCTTCACTAGATTTTTAATTCTTTGGCCATTTAACCATCACTACTGCCTGTTGTGTTTGTTTTGCACTATGTTTCCACTTACTACACTTTTCCTTCGAGGAAGAAATTATTTGCTACCATTATATCTCGTTCACAACTGTACTGCGTGAACGCTAAAATTCGACACCCAAAATGACACCTTTTATTACTGATTCATTCTTCTGTGATCAGATAAAGACTTATAGTGACTTGGTTTGGCAAAATTTTGCTTAAAACTTGCAATAAAGGAATTGCACAGTTGTTGGTGCTCCCTGAGAGAGAGAGCTGGCTAATGAGAAGTCCAAACAGAAGTTCAGATTTGTAGTTTGGATGTCATGTTGCAGAAGTATCTGTAGAGTCTGCTTATGAGAAGCAGTAGGATCCTCTGTGTAGCTTGTGTAAAATGATGTTTTTAATGGAAGGGAATGCAGTTGTATAGTAGTGAGATGGTAAAAACGCACATAAATTTATTTTAATTCACAAGAATGCTTTCAAAGACTTGCCATCCTGTGGAAATTGATGTTCTCCCATGAAACACTTCAATTTTGGCAAAACATTTTGGAAAAATGAAAGAAATGTTCCTTCTGTATTTGTTTGTACCATCCATTTCCTTGAGTCTTACACCAGTCTAAATTATGCTCAGCATTTAAAGGCAGAATTCATATATTAGGGGTATCTGTTATCAACTTGGACTATTAATTTATGTCTGGGGAACTAGAAATATAAAATATCCATGGTATGTGTGTTTGCCTTAGCCTGATGTGAGAGACAAATATGCTAAGCAAATATCAAAGGCTAGGGGAACGGTTATCCACAACTTAACTGATTACTTTAGCTTATTTATTTGAACAAAGCTAGATGGGATGTGTTAATAGGTCATTGTTTTTTTGATTTTTTTTTTTTTTTTTGTTTGCATGTTAATAATTTTCTTCAGTCATGTAACCCTTGGTTCCTGACTTCTTCCTATGAGCTCACTGACCTCATTGCTCATTTTTCTGGCCCTTAATAATGTCCATGTTGAAAAGAGAACATAGAATTGGTTACATGTTGAAAAGTGTTGTCCCTGAGCTGCACACTGCAATTTTTGAAATTAAGCATTTGACTTGGGCTTATCAGAAGGGTCATGCTATGATTTTTTTGTTCCTTTTTAGCTAACTGTTTAATTCTGGTTTGTTATTATGGTACCCTGTGCTACAGCTGAGCATAAATGCTAGTTTAAAAAATACAGAAAGTTTGCCAAATATAATTTCAGCCTTCTAGAGCTTTCTCACTTCCCTCTGGCTGATCTGTAGCCACAAACAGATAGTTACACTCAATTTTATGTTTTTCAAATTTGCCACTGTACTGCAGAATAAATTGCTGCTTACCCAACTCCTTCCAGCTCTGGCTCACCTTGAAGCAATTGCCTCTTCCCTCTCAGCTGCTGCGTGCCAGCTTTTCCCCTCCCTCATGGAGGGAGAGCATTTCTGGAGCTGCTTCCACGTGTGGTGGCCCCTCTCTATACCCCAAACGGAAGCAAAGCAGAGGAAGGAAAAAAGAAAAGCAGAAAAGTGCCTGCTAGTTGAAACTCCCTGCTTCTCTTGCTATTTTGCCAGACAGGACAACCAGTCAGCTGCACTGGGTTGTGTGTTTTGAAATGGGGACCTGAAGGGCTGTTGCTGGGATGCTGGCTCTGCTCCTGGGCTGAAATGCAGGGACCTTATTTTTGGTTTCCAGCATGGCTTTGGACCATCTTGTTAGCACACAGGCTCAGAGTACTGACATCCACTGTTTGGTGTTACTGATGGAACTGCCGAAGTTTCATTACTTTGGGCAAAATTGCAGTGGCTGCAGGTCTCTGAATGAATATTGGGGAGTTTTTGATACACTGACCAACCCACTCGCCCCTACCCTCCCAAGTGTAAAATATAATTTAATTACTTAATTTGTCCAAAGAAGAGAACTCAGTGTTTCATCATTGTCCTAGTAGGTTTTCTTTAACAAAACCATTCTGAAAGATCACTATTGTTATAAATGAGATTAGGACATGGTTTTTCAGCCAGAGAGAGACCATTTGGCTGAACAGTCAGTTATTATAATTAAGGGTTCTTTCTTTCTTTAAATCTTGGCTCAGTCTTAGACTTAGACCACTAAGGCTATAGTAATATAGTAATAGTTTGAAATTAACACAGCATTTCTCCGGTCCATGAAGGTGCAATGAAATGATGGAGGGCAGCAAGTTGGCTCAAGATTTTATGCTCTGAGAAGAGTTTCGTGATCTTTACTCTTGAGAAAGTATACAGAGTAATGGAGGTGATGTCTATGTCTACTTTTTATTCTCAGGAAAGGAAAAGTAAGGTGAATGAAGACTTTGCATTGGATAAAGGAATGAAACTACAATGACAGGGTAGACAAGACAAAGAACTAAATTAAACTGTGAACCACAGTAGTCAGGGTGGAAAGCAGTTAAGGAGAAGTTGGAACCTGAAAGACATTTGGGTGAGAACAGCGAGAAATATCAGGTGCAGACAGCCTGGGAAATTAATTGGAGAGAGAGGTGTAGTACTTGTAAATAAAAATTATTGGGTTAGCCCCCACACACTCTGTAATGGTAGTCATGGCTGGTTGATAGAAAGTCCAGAAAACATTCAGAAAATAGAGAAACCATAGCAAAGGAAATACAGCTGGAATTGAATGATATGCACTAAATAAATAAAAGCAAGCACTTGGTGTACTTTGTTTGTTCAGCCTGGAGAAGAGACTGAGGAGAAACTTCCCTTGTGGTCTTCAGTGAGGGGAAGTGGAGGGGCAGATACTGCTTCTCTTCACTCTCATGATCAGGGACAGGACTCGAGGAAACAGCCTGAAGTTGGTTGGAAGAGGTTCACGTTGGATGATCAGGAGGAAGTTTTTCACCCAGAGGGTGGTTGGGCACTGGAGCAGGCTCCCCAGGGAGGTGGTGTCAGCACCAAGCCTGACAGAACTCAAGGAGTGTTAGGGCAATGCCCTCAGGCACACGGTGTGATTCTTGGGGTGTCCTGTGAAGGGCCAGGAGCTGGACTTTATGATCCTGATGAGTCTTTTCCAACTCAGCATGTTCTATGAGTCTATGATACATAAGATAATTTTGAGTCATATGAACCTTATCTTGGAGGAGTATGGAAAAACATCTACTAGCTTTGTGTTGTCCCAAAGTTGGATGTGGATAACTTTAGTTAGAAGTCCTTGTGTAATTATGCATGGGTAGAATAGAAAGAGATCTTTCATTACAGAAGGGTTTATCTTTCACAACTTAAATTAGAAGGTAAATGGGACTAATAGGAATAGGGACTATTTATTTGTGGATGTGATTTCTTCACTACCTACCACAGGAGTATAAAAAGTTGAAGTATTTTAGAATTTAATTCAGTATAACCTTGTATCTCATCTTAAAGCTTATTCTTGAAAATACCCACTTGTATCAAGTGTTAAGTTGATTTGCTTTATGTTGCATAGGAGCATGAACATAGATTCTGATTAAAGTTTTAAAAGTTGGCATTTGTGAAATTAAGTAAACTGGTGATGTGTGTTGGACTAATGCAAGTTTTTAAATAAAGGACTGATTCAAATTTATTTGTATTAAAGTAGCAAAAAAATTCCTCTAGAAAAGGAGTGGGGAAAAACGCTGTAGAGAGGAATTCCATGTCTAACTGGGGATCAACCCACTGAAGTGCTATTATGACCTTGCAGAAATTTGAAAAAATGGTAGTGATCATCCTATAAAGTAGTGTCTGGAAAGTCCAGAAGTGGAAGATTGCTGAGACTCACCAAAAAATAAGGTGGCTTAAATCTTGGAAGGGAAATGAAAAGGAAATCTAGATTTTTATTTCCCTAGTATTGCAAATAAAGACAACAAAGAAAATGTGTATGTGTGTGAAGGAAGAGGGAACACGTTACAGTTGGAAGATTATGGTTCATAAAGGTCTAGATCCAGAAGCATGTGAGCATTTGCCTCAGTTTTCTATATGGGAGATCAGGTAGGATGTAGGGGCATGTACCACGTGGTGAATGAGATAAAGACTTGGAGAAGCAAAAGATTCTTCAAGTGTTTCTGAAGTAAAACTCCCAAGAGCCAATTGCTCTTAATTTCTCTTTTACAGAGAAAACTTGTGTTTCCATCTCTGAGTACTGTAAAAATGGCATTTGACATTTCAGATTCATTAAGACCATTAAACCATGGATCAAATTTTATTTCCTGCTGTTGTTCCTGACTGGAGCTTAGCAAATAAAATATTTACATTTAAGAAGGGGGAAAGAAGCACATCCAGGTAGCTGCAGACATATTCATCTGCCCTCAATGGACTGCAAAGTAGAGCAGATTTTGAATAAGAGAATAATTTAAGAAGTGCAGTTAAATATTAAGTTTCATTAAACACAGCATGTGTTTACCAGAAGGAGACTGATGTCCCAAACTAGCTCATTTAAAAACTGATTTTGTAGATGTGATTAATCTGGCACTAATCAAACTGTAATTTATTAAAGTATTTGTTGTGGGACTTGATGAGAAATTATTCATTCAAGCAGGAAAAAAGAAGGATTAATGCAAAAGTTAGTTCTAACGTGGACAAGGAGTTTAAAGAGGACTTAAAATGAGCAGTGTTTTGAAGAAAAATAATGGGTTGTAGGAACTTCTTAAGTCTGCACCTGGGATTAATTTTTATTCTTGGTCATGGGATGAAAATAATAGTGTGTGAAGCTGGGAGTCATAGCTATGCTCAAAATATTGTTTACTGCAAAAGAGGAACCATACCTTTTCTTAGATAGTTATATTAAGCCAAAGATTTATTGTTCGTATAATTTAAATCTTAATGATCTAATCCAAGGATTGTTATTAGTGCAGGTGTAATTACTGCAGAGAAAAATTATATCTATGCAGGTGTTACAGTAATGTTAACAACAATGCTACCACCACTCCACAGTTAAAATTGTTACACACAGACTTAGATTCAGCTGCTTTTCCTGATGTTATACTGACCCTTCCCCAGCTCTTCTTGGCCCCCAGGTTGGTGATTTCATTGTGGTGGTTGTGGTGACCTGTCATCATCTGGGGTCCTTGGCCAGGAGGATGTTCATGTTGCTGGTTTCTTTTTCCTTGCTTGAGGATCAACCTGGGGTTGGTTTTTTTGTTTGCTAGCACACTTTGATGCTGTTCTCTCTTTTTTCTTTTGTCTGCAGTCATGTTATATCCAAACTTCCTAGAGTTTACACCTTTTAGGTATATTGGAAACTATTTCTGCTTTCTCTTTCTTACCCCTGTATCCAGTTTTGTCCAGATCCATGTCTGTGTTTTTTTATCTGACCTTGGGACAATTGTTTATAGCAAGTGTTTGTGTCTCCACTGTCAAGCCAGTGCCCCATCTCATATCTTCCATATCTGTACTCCTCTACAATGCATCCTGTGTCTCCACTTCCTAGGGCTTTTGCTAACATACCAGCCCTGCATTTCCTTATAGTACATTATCATAATAGGGTTGTAAAACCTGTGTGGCTCCATACAATGACAAAGAAAACTAAATCAAATCAGCCACAGCTGGTTGGTCAATTAGAAAAAATGCTGTTGCAGCTAAAGCAAATGTGACAAAGCTGTGGACAGGCCAGGGAATGCTCAGAAAGGGCAAACCTTGACAAGCCTTGGTCCAGAGCCCTGGCAAACTCACTACAAAGCCTGTGGCCCATCATTAGCAATGGCAATACCTTCAGTATTGCTTTACATGCAGCTTAACAGTATCATCAACACAGCTGGTGTTTGGCACATTATACTGGAAGAGCTGGAGGATATGGGCAGGTTAAATCACGTGAGAAAACCTGATTGTTCAGAGTGGTAGTTTGCACTCATATGGACTAATAATAAAATACTAGCTTCTATAATCTGGGACCTTGCCAGTTGCTTTGGAAAGAACAGATGAAGGGAAGGTCTTGTGCATGAAAGTTATTAACAGCAAAAAAAGGCACCTGCAAAAGGCATATGTGATCCTGGGATGTGCTGCATATGCCAGCTTCAGTCAGGCTAGGAAAAATAAACACTGGCTCACGGATACAGCTTCATCTGAAATTATCTGCTTTTTTCTGAATGCTTGTGTTTGGGAAAGACTTGTTCAGGTTCAGGAGTACCTGGGTGTGAATACCTGTGTGAGTGCAGATAGAGCCACTCTGGCAAGCTTGACTTGCACTAACAGAGATCCAGAGGTCTGAGAAGCACAGCATGGAAATGCCTGTGCTGCCTTGGGCGACCCATTTGAGTGGATTGTAAAATCAGGTTGTGGGTAGTGTGGGATTTAGAGTGGGAGGCTCAAGCTCTGCTCAGAAGGTGCTTAAACTGCAGCCATAGAGTGACTTCTGCTTGATTCTCTTTCTGGTGCTCAACGTGTAATTGAAACCATGGATGGATGGTTGATGAAGTCATTAATTCTCTGATTGCCTGCCATTTTTTAATTTTCCTTTCATTTTTACTCCCAAGCAGAGATTGACTGTGAAATCAACTGTAAGACTGAAGTAATTCCTATGCCTTGTTTTTGCTGCAAGAAGCTACTTGCTGTGGTGTATCTCAGTTGGTCTTCAATTTCACTTCATTATACACTTCATGATTTTTTTACTCTCTCTCTTTTAGTGTTTAACTATCATTAACTACTTCTCTCTTCTCTCTTTCCTGTTTTGGTGCTCTTTACATGATTACTCCTCTCTTTTCCTCATGTTGTTCCAACTTCCCATCTAAAATGTTCTAAGCTCTCTTTCTCTCTCTGTACCTTTTCTATCTTCTGAAGTTTCCTGTAGCAGCCCCAACCCCAAATATCTCTTTTCTTTCTTTCACTTTTATCTTTGTCTTTCCGTGGTTGTGAACACCACTGCCATTTGTTTAAATGCTGCTACCTTGCTCTGTTTAGGGGCTGTCATACATGATTTTAGAGATGCTTTCCTTTCTTGGCACGTGATTTACTTGTTACCATTGGTGTAGCCAGAAGACTCATTACAAAAATCAAAATATCCAGGAGCAGTCCATTTTGTATGTAGTGTAACACTTTTTATTTCATTTTCATTAGAAGTTTTGGCAGTTCTTTAAATCAAAGGTTGAACAGGAAACATTATCAAAGAATCTAATAAAAAGGAAAAACTGTCACCTTTGAATTTTGAAAAAGTAAACCAAAAAGGACAAAGTTATTTTCAGTAGAATATATTGTTTGCAGAAAGAAGTCCGGTCTGGTGAGTTTTTATCTTAGTCTATCTTTTAACTGCCAACTGAAATATTTGCAAGAAAAACTGAAGATTGGAGTCAAATACTTGTTGGTAGATGAAATTTTCTGGCCTTTTGAAAAAAATACCTACTATTTCATGAGTACTACATATGGGCTGTTTGTAATTTTGTGAGAGCACCCACCTTTGCTGTTACCATGTGCAAAACAGATAGATGGCTTTCTGTGGTCTACTGGTTACATCAAATCTGAGGTGTTGGTGTGTTGTGAGGCAAGGCGTCCATTTGTACAGCATAGCTTTTCACGTGTTGGTATAGGAAAGGCACTTCAGGGAGCAGCCTGGGTCTCTGCAGAGAGACAAAATATCTACATCTCTGCAGGTTTAGTGTTTGCATCAGACATTTGACAAGTGTTTTGGCTGTAGGGAAGTCTTGAGTCTTAGGAAAACATGCTGTATTAAGGCTCTGTGGGGTTTTGTTTATAGACTTCTGAAATGTTTCAAACTCCAAAACCCAACTATTTCTCCCATTTTTTTGCTGAAAAGAATGTCACTCAGATTTAAATTTGAGTTCCTTTCAACTTAATATGAGGCAGCTTCCCTAGTAACAGTTATCCATGACTCCCAGTGGCTGCCAGCAGTGGCTGCCAGCAGCCTCTGGGGTATGTGTGACCACATCCCAGGTCCCTGGCGTGGGCAGCAAAGATTTGGAGGCAGCCCCATACCTTTGGCCATCTCTTGTATTTGGTGGCATCCTGTAGAGTAAAACCACTAGTGAGTGCTCCTTTGCTTCAGCTTCTGACACCCGCAGGCAGTGACTTGAGATTATGAAAGTATTTGTATCTCAGTCCACATGTGTTTCCATGAAAGCACTTAACTCTCTCCTTCAACAAAGGATTCTGGTGAGTTGATTGGCAGAGATGAAGTGAGAAGACAAATTATAGTGAAAATGGGATGTTAGGTGATATGCAGTGTTACTGGTGGGGAAGCTCCCCCGAAGGAAAGGGACGAGGGACTGGGTGTGGAGTTTGATTTTTTTAATAGTATGCAACTGTGTTTGAATCATAAGACGGTTTGTGTTGGAAGGGACCTTAAGGATCATCTAATTCCACCCCCCTGCCGTAGTTAGAGACACTTTTCACTAGACCAGGTTGCTCAGAGCTCCTTCCAACCTGGCCTTGAACACTTCCAGGGATGAGGCTTCCACAGCTTTCTTCAACAGGGTAACCTGTTCCAGTGCCTCACCACTCTCACAGGTGGGAATTAGATATTCCTAATATCTAATCTAACCCTACTCTCATTTTGAGTTCATTCCTCTTTGTTCTGTCACTACATACTCTCGTAGAAGGTCTCTCTTCATCTTTCTCGGGACCCCCCTTCAGGCAGTGGAAGGCTGCAATTAGGTTACCCCAAAGCCTTCTCTTTTTCAGGCTGAACAAACACAATTCTCTCAGCCTTTCCACATAGAAGAGGTGCTCGTTTGATTATGGAAAAGCAGTTTGAAGTAAGCTGAGCTAAAAGGCAGGTTGCATATTTAGTTTTTAATTGCTTATTTAATGTATTTATTAATTTGTATATCGATTTTATTTATTTAATTAATTTTCTGTGAAACCTGAGAGTCTCTGAGTGGAAACGTGTAGCAGAAGAAAGGGAAAAACAAACCTGAGCTCTCTGGCAACTCATGTGCTTACTCTGGGCTCTGTTTGAGTTTGCTGGAAACAATGGTGGTCCTTTCTTTTTGAAGGGAAACGATACTTTCTTTTGAAGTAAATGAAACTGGTGCTAATGACAGCTCTTTCAGACATTTGAATGCCAGGTCTCTTGTAGTCTTCAAATAAACTTTATTTCAATAGACCCATTAAGTTGTCTCATCTGACTTCTAGAATGATATTAAAGCCAGATACTTGAAAGTCTCTGTGTTTGGGATTCCTCTCATGTTTTCCATGTCAGTTATAATTACGTTGCATTTGAGCAAGAGGTTGCCAGCAGAGAATACTGAGGAGTGCCAAATTAAATTTCAAATACATTTTGTTCTTTGTTCGTGTTGAGAAACATTTCTCCTCTAAGGTTGGTGTGCTCAGCAAATGAGATCAGGCTGCCATTAAACTCTCTGTAAATATCAGTCTAGCTGAGTTTTAAAGGCCATCTTAGTGGCACTCTTACACCTCCTCTGAAGGCTGGTGTAACATGAACATCGTGGGTCCTGGTTTGAAGAAAAAAAACCAAAAAAAAAAGTGAAATTGGAGAAACCTTCCTTTCATCCAAGCAATCTCTATCTTGGTACCTGGCTGCCTACTAGAGAGATGTCCCTTGGAAAGGGAGAGGTTGCTTATTTTTAACATATATATTGAAGGCCCTGTGTTCTGATAAACAGTGCCAAAATGAGACAATGCAAATCATAGGAATGGAAAAGGAAAAGCTCAGAATGGCTTTTGGTGACTGGTTAGTGACTGATGCTTCACCCCCAAGCAAATGTATTTAATGCCTTTTTTGTATTTGAATATTTGCTTCCCAAATCCAGATTCTGGGTTCATTAGCATGCTGTGGATAGCCTCTAGCAGTGTGTGCAAGTCCTATCTCTGTGCCTACTTTGCATATCAAACAATTAGCTTAATTTATATTATGAAGAGACACTAATTGGAGGGGAAGGAAGAAGTAAGTAGCAACATGCCAATGACAATTAAGATAATGCATCACATCTCACCTATGTAAGTTTTTGTGAAAGAAGCTCTTTTCAGATGTCAATTAAGCCTAATAAGAACTTGAACCCTTGCAAGGGGGACAGTAGAGTATTCCCTACTTCATATGAATTGGTAAACTGAAGAATGAATTGCATGTTTTGCTTATTTTTACACACCAGAGGTCAGAAAAGAAGAGGGAAGTTCCAGACCTGTCAGGATCTTTGATTCTCTAGCAAGTTTCTAGAAGACAAGCAATAGTTACAGAACTTCCCATGGCAAAACTCATCCAATAACATCAGTGATGTAGATCAGGGATTTGGTACACAGGCTGGAAAACAGTTAAAAATCTCCGTATTCTCTCTGGAATGAAGATAATTGCCCATTCTTGCAATAGCTAATTATGTGTGACCTGCTTGTGTCTTGTGGTCCTGAAGCAGAGCTTCCCAAAAATGCTTTAGTTGGAGTCCCACTTTTTACAGTCTCACTAACCATTTTTTTCCTCTCTGACATTGATCTGCAGAATGCAACAGCAACAACAGCAACGTCGAATGTTCACAGCTGCCCTCCTGGCACTTATTTTCATTCTGGCCACCGTGGGTACCACTGAGGCTGGCAAGAAAGAGAAACCAGGTAAGGTCCAGTCTAATTTGGAGTTAATCCCCAAGATAGATAGCATGTGTGGGAGAATGTCAAATGCTTCTGGTTTTGTTATGAAATTCAGGTCATTTGTTAACCTTTTGACATTAGGGCAGGATTTGTGGCTGTGATGTGTTCTGTGTTAAACAGGGAAACAGAAATTGGTTTCCATGTCAAGTGGAAGCTTGACAGCCCCAGAGGCTGGAGTCCTTGGTTTATCACACACTGCATATTGCAAAGCAGCTTAAAATGTGCTCCGTGAGTAGTTTCATGCTTGACTTAGGGAGAAGCAAACAGGAGTGGTGAAAGAGCAGTTATATCACTCGTTCAGTGTTATAAATGACAGTGCTACACTGATGCTGTGTGATGTGGAAATCCCCTGACAAAGAATTGTACTAACTCGCTGTTGCACAGACAGCCAGACATTCAGCAGTACTTGCCTTCTGTCAGTGATGAACTCAGACCTCATTATAGGAGAAGCCAGCCTGGGGTGGAAAATTCATATCTGTCAAACTTAGTTTTGACATTTTTTAAAAAACATATTTTTTGGTGCTTTTCTTAAGGTCTTATTATTTTCAGGCTACTTATACACCAGATAATATGAACTGCAAATCTATCAGAATTAGTGTTCCCAGTAAAAAGAAAGGAACTTTTTAACCATTTTAACTTTGTGGAAATAATGAGAAAAGGGTAGCATAAACATGCAAGACCTAGAAGAAAAATAATTTTTTATAAGTATATTTAGTATTTAAGTATGTTGTGATATTTTAGGGGCCTAAGTAATTATATTTGTGAGCCCTTGGGTCTGATAACATTGCTGTCTTTTCTCATAAGACTTGGGCTTAAGGATCTAAATAAAATCATGATCCTTACATTTGTCCCTGAGCAACAAACCCACCTGAATTAACAGCACTTTGAATACACTTCTCCGTGTAGCTCCTTTGCCTTTGAAGTTTTGTTCATATTCTGATATAAAATGTGACATGGTATAGCAAATCAAAAGTTAGCATCCCCCAGCTGTTCCCTGAAGGTGCTCAAATCCTGTGATACACAACGTCAGCACATACATTTCTCATTGTTTGGTGTACAGTGCTTCAGCTGGAACTGAGGATATACTGGAGACAGGGGAGTGTCCTTTCTGAGTGAGAGCCCTCCTGCATGTTTTGGTCAGAGATACTTGTGGGTTTTTAGATTTCTGAAGATGAGAATCCACTTGAGAATATCCAGGAGGACTAGTAAACATGTCAGTGGGGCTGAGTTTGAGTGATGATCCAATGATCATCATTGGACTCAAAGGGGCTGACTTGTCTCTGCAGAACTGAGAAGACAATGTCAGACCTTTTGCTTTTAACCCAATTGTGTTACAAATTATTGCTTATTCACCCTTCCAGGTGCTGTTACTTTGATTCAGTTTAGAGAACATCTCCATATGCACTGGGTACTGACCACTTCTCTTGCTTGGTTCCTTGTCTCCATCCAGAGAAAAAGGCGAAGAAGTCTGACTGTGGGGAATGGCAGTGGAGCGTCTGTGTGCCTACCAGTGGTGACTGTGGCCTGGGGACGCGTGAGGGCACTCGCACTGGCGCCGAGTGCAAACAAACCACCAAGACTCAGAAGTGTAAGATTCCCTGCAACTGGAAGAAGCAATTTGGAGGTCAGCATCACCCTCTTAAGGGATTTACTTCAGCTTTCATTTTAAGTATGGAGCAGGAAGCCTGTATTTTCTGCTTAGTTCTGCAAATGTCTTGGCGAAGGGGTTAGTCCTGTGCTTCAGGTTCATCAGGACTAGAACACGCAAGGCATCAGAAGGCAGCTTCCTCAGAGCTCCTCTGCAGGGAGTACTTATAACCTACTTGTTGTAAACTCAGCCTTCCAGCATGCTGAGATCTGCTCTGGGTGGTGTTCAGCCCTGTGTAGGGCAGTATTGCAGGTTCCCAGCTGTGATCCTCTGCCATGGCTATCACAGGCTTTACAGTGTGTGATGTGGAGCATGCCTGTGTGTGCAGTGAAAGGAGTGAGTGAAGACCCGTGTATTTCATTTTTATCATTCAGTTCATAAGGCTCATATGTAACAGTTTGGGAAGATACGTCAGATCTGTCCTGGACAAGATGTCTGCCCAAAACTCAAATTTTTTTTACAGAATCACAGAATTAACTGATTTGATTACTCTTGCAATCTTGGCTTTTTTTCTGGTAAGCAGCTTGCATGATTTTGAAGTTATTGTGACCTTACCAACACAATCAGTGCTACAGTTTCAGACTTAAGAAGTTTATGGTTGCACGTACATTCTAGAAACTGTTCAAGCCTTATTTGGTAACCTCTGGCATCACACAAATGGAGAAACAGCCATACAGAATGTAAATGACATTTCTCGCTGCCGTTTCTTTCTTTTTCTTTTTTTTTAATTGTTTATATTCACAGCTGAATGCATTTTTCTTTATATGACAAAAATGCGATATCCATGCAAAAGCACAAGGATTAAATTTTAAAACATTGGGGAGGGGGGAGACTGCAATTACCACTGCAAACAATCTTTAAAGTTTTCTTGGGATTCTTTTCCTCAGCTGTACGTCTTTTTGTCTGTGAGTACCAACTGCCTGTGATATCCTAGTAGACTCACAACATTTTGGATTTCACACTCAGTCATTGTGTTTTAAATTTTGCCTTTTATTTCCTTGCTGCAGCGGAGTGCAAATACCAGTTCCAGGCCTGGGGAGAATGTGACTTGAACACGGCCTTGAAGACTCGAACTGGGAACCTAAAGAGAGCCCTGCATAACGCTGACTGCCAGAAGACTGTCACAATCTCAAAGCCCTGTGGGAAGCTTACCAAACCCAAACCTCAAGGTAAATTCCATTTGCTGAAACTGCATGATAGTTCATTTAAATCATTGGGTTTGGGATGTCTTGTCCTCTTCAGTGAGAGCTCAGTTTTACAGGGTATTGCACTTTCATGGCCTTTCCTCATCTCTGCACTGCTCCTGTCTCTCAGTGCTCAGGCAGGGAATATTCTTGAGCTGGATAGTCAAGGCTGTCTCACACTTGAAAAGTAAGCTGAAGATTAGAGCTCCAATTTTAACTTTAGACCACCTGTACTGTTACCAGTTTGCTTACACAACTAGACTTCCAGAGTAAAGATTCTTTTCATAACTCACTTGTTGATGGGAACAGAATAATAATAATAGCATGAAAATATACCCCTCGATAAAGTCATCTTTTATATAGGTTTTGTTTGGTATTGAATAATGGCTAGTTGGAAAAAGGACTGCTTTCCTTCTGGACAAGTAGCATTGAAAGGATATTCTTCTCACTGAACACTGAAATATGAAAATGTTGTTCACCCTTGGGGTTGTTTATTCTTTATTCAAACATAGCAGGAAGGATAGTACAGAATGTATATGTCGTATTTTTGACTGGCAGTTTAATTCCTAGCACACAGAAAGACATATGCCCTGCATTTGTGTTTCCAGGTGGCCCTTAGGAAAACTTATTTTCTTTGTAATAATTTGTGCCTTTTAATGCACTCTTTTGTTGGAGTAGCAGGTGTTATGTGTATAGGATGATTTACAGTGGGAGCTAAAACTGTGAGATCTTGTTTGAGATACAAAAGTAGTGTGTTTTAAGTAGACTATAAAAGCTATGCTACCCTGACATTGTTTACTTAAGACCAGCAGAGCAGTTGCAGGCACTTTGTGTTAGTGCATGCACCCATCTGCTTTGCAGTCAGTGTGGCTGTGACTGGCTTTCCTTGCACACTGTCCATGGAGTTACCAGACGAGCCTAGAACCTGTGTAGATAGTGACAGGCTGTGGAGCAGCAAAATTACAACTAGATTTTCAGAGACCACCTGGATTGGTTGAGCTGGCAACAATAAACATCATTTAGGGATTGAAGCGATTGGATGGGAAGGGCTTTGAGGTGTGCGATTTTATTGTGTAGCAGTTTGGGGGGGCAGGAGGTTTTTTTCATGTTTTCGGGGTTTGGGTTGTTTTGATAGGCTTTTTTGGTGGTTTGTTTTTTTTTTTTTCCCTTCTGAGTTTCAATGCCTAAGTAGCATCTAAGAGTTTACTGAATGAGGCTTCCTGTTGTGCTGCCAGAAAGCCTCTGCCCCTGGAGCCTCTGCCTTGTCCTGCTTCCACTGAGTCATATATCCATATTCTGTCAATGGCTGTCAGAACAGGGGGAGAGGGAGACAAAGCAGAGCATTGATGCAGCATTGTTTTATGAGAGCAGTGCTCTTGGGTGGTACAGGCTCATCTTCAAGTTACAGTTTTAAAGGCAGAGCTTGAGAAATTGCTGGATTGGAGTCAACTTTAACCAATTCTAGATTCTAGGAGTGAGTTACAGCTGAGACTGAAACTTGGATTGGGACTGACTGCAGCAAAGTTATGGGGTTTGACTTAATTAGGAGACCTGAGTTCCTTTGATTTGAAGGAATGCAAAAAGAGAAATAGGTACAAATGTAGGTTTTTAATCATAATAACTGTGGGCAGAAGTTCTGCTCTCCTGATTTGCGTTAGAAATCTCATGGCATCTTCCTGTGTGCCACCTGCTCATTCATCTGCTCTTGGCATTAGTAGCAGCAGCAGGCATGGGAGTCACACACACACAGCCTGCCGGGGCTCTGAGCTAAGTCCATATTGCAGATCTGTGGGTATAACTACATGGGAGCTACACTGGACAGTGTGTTGGCACCAGTAGGAGGATCTAGAGGAAGAAATTAGGTCAAGCAGATTAGTACTGTGTGAAAAGTTTTGCCCCACTGAACTTTATTTCTGACTTAAAAATCGGAGTGCTGGCATGTTGGCTGGAATGAGTGTTTGTTTTCTTCCTGAGGTGAAGGAAAGTAGAGGTTGGAGGTAAGTACTAACCCACAACTAGATAAAGGAAAAGAATTACACTGTATTCATTCTGTAGCTAGAATCTTAATGAGTTTCCTTCTTTGGATATGAGAAGTAAGAACTGGATTATGGCCTGAGCCCTTCAAATGGTATACAGTTATATGTTAGGCTCCTTTTTCACCCCTAACTTTGCATCAGCGCCTCAAGACTATACCAGAAAAAGCCCATGATGCATTATTTGGAAGCAGCAGGTTATTATCTGAGGCAGTGTTGCAAAAGGTCTATGCTGAAATTCAGCTAGATATCTGAATGCTGGTCAAGGGCTTTCCATTCCTCCCAGGATTGCCTGGAGTAGCAGGGCAGGGGCTTTCTGGCATTTGGGTGCTCTGGCAGCAGAGCAGTCTGTCAGGGGCTTAGCAGTCCCAGGAATGTGTTTTACTGTGAATGGTTTCCTTTCTGACTGGTGTGTGCATCAAGAGCGCATCTCTGACAGCAACAGGCTGAGAGCACCAAAAGCAGGTGTGAACTGACAGAGAATATTGCACTGAAAAATACCTGTATATTCAGAAAAAAGTGTTGTTTTTGTGATTTTTCCAGACTAACCCCCTTTGCAGTGAGGTGAAATTTTTTTTCTGTTAGGTTGTGTTTGTAACCTCTCCATTACATCAGCTTTCCTTTTGATGTCATATTGTAAATAAGGTCAGTAAAAGCCCCTATTTAGTTTCTCCAATCAATGGTAGTTTTATATATTTTCTTTTACTTTTTTTGTCACTCGCCATCTTTTAAAGCTAAAACTTCTGACTTAAGTATTTGTGTAAGAATTTACCCACAATAAGAATACTCAACTGCTGGACTTAGCTAAATTCCTTCTATTATTGCAAAACAGCTTTTGTGATGAAGAGACTGGATTTTAAGCAGTATTCTAAGCATGTCCTCTACAGGTGTGTGTTGAAAGAAGAAAATGTTGTTGTAATACTACCTTTATTGCTCATTAGACCCACTAAATTAGCTAAAAAGAATTTTAATTTTGATCACCTATTGCATGGGGAGTACCTTCGAAATTCTCCCTAATTTAAAAAAAAAAAAATTAATGTGATTAGTTAAGAACCCCAGAAACTGTGTGGGTAAGACAGGTTATCTTGTCTAAGCCTGACCAATGAAGTGTTGTGTGTCAAATTTCACCTGACATGTTTCCTCCATGTGATATGGTGTCTGAAGTTCCTCCTCACCTTGTCTGTTCTTTGAGGAAAATGCAAATTGATTGATCTTAACTGTAGATGCTGCTCTACTGTTGCTTACCCACCTTTCCAGCTCATCAACACATGGCAGCTTTGCTGATAGGATGAGTCTCTCCCCTCTCACTTAACGGTTTCTAAAATGACGGCTGTTCATAGGCGTTGGATCTGTTCTTAACACAAAGGAAAATTATACTTGCAAAAATATCACAGGGTTTATAATTTTACAGATTTGTTGATAGCAAGTATAGTTTGGTTTTCCAGGAACTTCTATGATCTCTGACAAAACTTGCACTAAGTTAAAGCAGGAGATCCTCACAAAGTTTGAGAGTCAATGCCTTCTTCATAAACTGGAGACCTAAGTGTTCCTATGGATTTGTTTTATAGTTAGTAAGCATTCACAGAAAAGCCTTAAAATATTTTTTAAGCAGTCTTCATTATTTTGGAAACTAAAAAAATAAATATTTGCTTCTTAGCAACTGCTCTGTGTCAGTACTTTTTACTTCTCAGCAGCTGTCTTATGGATTACAACTATATTTAAGGGTGAGAGCAGATGATGAACCAGGAATTTTAATTTTATCTGGCTTCCTGACAAGCTCTTTTCTCCATAGCTTTGCTCACATGTTCTCAGACTGGAAGACAGTAGCTTGGTCCTGGGCTGCTGGGCTAAAGTGTAGGTATCACAGGATGAAAAACATCTTTCCTCCTTGAATATTGTGCATTTAGACAGAGAGATTGTCAGCAACATAACAATGATGTCCCAGGCACCACGATTTGTTGTGCATTTAGTCCACAAATGCGGTCATGAGAAAGCCTGTCCCAAAGTCTGGAAAGGATGAAATGATAATTTTTATCATGAAATCCCAGTGGAGGCAGGCACCTCTCCTCTAGCACACACAATTGCATATTGTAATCAGTGTCTGCAAGGCTGCTGTTGCTGAAGGTCTCCCTAAACTCTCCTGACAGATGTGACAGACTGGGGCACTTCTGTCAAGTGGCTGCTCTAATGGCCAGCTTGTGCTGAGGAGCACAAAATGCTTCCGACATCCTCCATCTGGTCTAGTACTTCACACCCACCCAGACTTGACTGATGCTTGTTCAGGTTCCAGCCAGCCAGAAAGCAGAAGAATGGGGTATTGTCAAGATTGAGGAAACATTTTGCTTTAACTGCTAAGAGACGAGGAATTTATTTTCATTGAGCTGGGTTGCCTGATAGACTTTTTCTTTTTACACTCTTTTTGTCAGTCTCATTCTTTCTCTCTCTCTCCCTCTCCCCATAACTGTTGTACTTTCAGATATTTATTCTTCTGATTAAGATAAAGTTAAGTAGAATAAGCAGTTTGCCTGCCCTTTCTGCAATGTACCCTTCATTTTTTTGAGTTATGCTCCTTTCTGATAACTTTTTCACCTGGCTATATTTAGTTCTTTTTAATAAATCTCCCTTCCCAACTCTTGATCAATTTACAGTATATCACATCTATGAGTTACTTTGTCATGCCTCAGCTCAGTCCTTGCCACACAGCAAAACTGTGTGCTGAGGTTGGCAAACATTAACACTGCTCACACCACTGTTGTCTTTAGTAATTGGGGTGCCAACCAAAGATCACATACTCCAACATGCAGTGTTTTGGAAAGATTTCCCACATGAAGGCTAGACCTAACTGAGTTGTTAATAGCTGTAATCTCTTCTGTATGATTTGGATCAGGTTTAGCATTTGAGAGCATAGCAAGGTGTCAGTACAATTCCCTGTGTTTGGTGCAGTGTGAGTGCTACTGCAGTGGATGACAGACTGCACTCTGTATTTTAATCATTTCATATAATTTGAAGAGTTTTACTTCAGAGTTAAGTATAAATAATCCACCCCACCTGGTTTCTTTTATCTTTATATCTTTACAGGCAGCAATTAGCTAATCCTGCTATCACTCCTTGGAGCTTAGGAAGTCTAATTAAAAGGAAAGTAGTAACTGAAAGTCAGAAAGGCTAAATGATCTCCCAAATTGACTAAGTATCAGTGGCAGGTCCAGGCATGCAGCTAGTAGCTGCTGCTCCCTTTTATCATGGTCTGCAAATAAAATTATCAGAATGTGACAGTTGACTTCAAGGTGAGTGTCTGAACTGCAGCCTTTAATTAAGGTCTTTGGTTTTGACGTCGGTAATCCAGTGGACTTCCATCAGTGTTAAACACCATTTTACCTGGGGTTTTCTTAGGGAGCTTGGTGTCAAATCATAGAGATGAGCTTGTGTTAATGGGCAGGTGTATCCCTGTCTTTACTTTGGTAGCAGGAAAAGAAAACAACCTGTGGTTTTTGAGCACTCCAGTGACAGATTCCTACCTGTAGGGAGAACGTCTTACTTGGAGTGCACTGCCAGAACAGACTGACCAGCTTTGGCAGGATGACTTGACTGCTGGTTGTTGCAAGGAGCTGACAGTGGGGTATGAGTGACTTGCTCTTCTGATATTTGCTCCTCAGACAAACTGGGTGCTGCACTGATGAAATTGGACCACTTCATTTTGCATGTTGGACAAGTTGCTTTTTCTGGGCTGCCCTCCCTCAACCTTGCCTTTGTGCAACAGCACAAAGAGCAGCTGGAGGGGACACAGAGTGAGAGGAAATGACTTGTTAGGGCTGCAAGTTTCTTTTGTTTGAAAGATGCTGGTGTCTCCTGTTTTGGCTTCGCAGTCATGCTGTATCTCCCTCTGTAGGTTTTAGTATTCCCCATCTCTAATGTAACTCATTAGTCGTGCAGGCATGCAGCTAGTGTAATAATTAGTATTACAGGAGGCAGAATAATAGAATCTGCTCAAACTAATTAGTTATAAAAATGAGGGATTTTCTCATATTAGGAAACAGCTGTGATAGTTAAAGCAAAACCTGAAAGGCAAAATTGGGAGGTTTTTTTCTGTTCTAAAGGGTGAGACAGGTTTATTGAAGAATGGCCCCTGGCACTGACCAGGAGCCTGTAGTGAAATACAGTGATCTGAGCTCTGTGGGACAGGACACTGGAAGTGTTTGCCCAGTGGGAACAGCATAGCTGGCTGTTATTATTGTTGCTATCATCATGATTATTTGTATTGCATGAGTGCCCAGAGGCCCCAGCTGAAAAAGGGCGCCATTGTACTAAGCACTGCATAAACATTGTGAGAAGCAGTTTTGCCATGAATAATTTATGCCTTATGGTGCTGGGAAATGTGAAAACCAAGAGGAGAAACAGTGGTCCAGAGGGGCGAGACTGGGTACTAAATGCTTGGTTGTGTTTCCCAGTGCCCTGTGCTAGTCTGAGGACAAGGCTTGTGTTTCAGGATGAAGTGAAACTCACTGGAAACTTTAGGCTCTGAGACAGATCTCTGTCATTTGGCTCCTTGCTGCCATAACAGGAGGAAATATGATGTTTCTCAATTTCAGTGGGAATGAGAATAAGCTATATAAGAAAAACAAAACACAATGGTGCTTACAGTGTGGACCAGCCTCAAGCTGCTTATAAGCTGCCAGTGTAGCCCATAACTAATAAAGTTTGGATGTCTTTTAATGGTGTTTTTTCTGGTTCCATTTCCTTAGGTTTCTTGGAGGCTTTGCACTGTAGTTTCCCTTGAGACTGCTTTTGTACCTTTGAAAAATTTTCCTGTTTGGATAAATAATTTGAATGCCTTGTCAGATCATAGCATATTATCAATCTGATTGATAATATCAATCTCATTCCAGGGAGAAGGAAATGCATGTAGGAGAGGAAGAAAAAAAAATTTTTTTAAACGAAATATTTTTCAATTTTTTATTGTTCTGCAGCTTTTATGGGTGTTTTTGAAAAGAAAAACATTGGGATGTTTCATTGAAACCTAAATCTCCATGTTTTTCTGACCCCCTGGTTTGTATTTCAGACTTTTTTTTTTTTTTTTTCTATGCTGCCCCAAAAGATGAAGAACTGGATTTGACAAATTCTCATTTAACCGTGTTGCACCTGCGGGTGTTTCTTTTAGGGTTAAATGCAGGCCTTTGTGGGCGAAAGCTGAAATAGTCTTGTGTGTGTCAATTCTGTTAGGTGCTCATTGTCTCATTTTCCTGGCTTGTGAAAGCAGCCCAGCCTCCTTGGCATTAGTTAGTGCCCTTGAGCCATGAAAATGCCTTAAGCTATGGGATTTGCTGTGATAAAAGGTATGCCATCAGCAAATGTTTACCCACATTACTGTTCCCAGCAGTGACACAGAGAGAAAGCCTTGTTCCTTCCATTCTGGCCTTTTCCTTTTCTATTTCTTCACTTCCTTTCCTTTCAAGTTTTCGGGTTTTTTTGGTTTTTTTTTTCCCTTCTTTATCCCTCCATCTCATTTTTCACATTGCCATTTCTCTATCTTTCCTTCTATCTGTGCTTACTGCAAAACTTTTGCAGGCAACTCTGCAGAGTCTGAAGCACTGATCAAAGCCAAACCAGTGTCCTGTGCCCTGAGGGTAGAGCTCATCTAGGGCAGATGCAGGAAGCACAGCTGAGAAGGGCATGTGCCTGTTTTTCAAGAGCTAACTGAATAAAATAGGTTCTCTATTCACATTGTACCACAAATAACTTTCTGCTAAATAACATTTTATATAATATATATATATTTATATACTTGCATATAATACAGATCTCAGTTTGACATGTGTGATCTTTTTGCTGTATAGGTATATACTAAAGTCCCAATGGATTATTAATGCTCTCTGTTTCCAGCAGTCTCCTGCAGACATGTGAATGCAGAGAGTAAGCCCTAAATGTATCAGTCTGTGCCTGCACCTGTCTTGCTGGCATTAAGAGGGATCTTGTGTACGGCATAGATGTCTGTACACAGAGAGGGGGCTGAAGAGCCAGCTGGGACTGTGTCCCTCTTGTGCTGAGCACATAGCATGATGAAGAACAGTGAGAAGGTCCCTACCCTACAGCAGCAGCAGTGGAAATGTACCCGAGGTGGATGAGAAGAAGCCGACTGCAGCACAAAGTGAACTACTTCTGGAAATCAGTTAGCCAGACCCCTTTAGAAGACTCCAGCTGCAAAACAGCCTTGGTTTGAAAAGTTTATCCATTGCAATCTTCTGAATACTTACTCTTAATATCTAACATCTTAAGGGCTAACATAGATGTAAAGAAAATGAGATGAAACTTTCATGTTCTTTGCCTTCAGGCTGTTAGGCCATCTAGCAAAATCAGAAATTGCGGGTGTCTTTGTGGTCTTTTGAGTGCCTGTGCATAGGCAATTTTGAAACTTTTTCTCCCAGATATTTGAAGGAAGAAAATCATCAAAGGGAAACCTTTCTGATGAAAATCCTTGGTTTCAGCAAATTATCTCATAAATAAAAGCTCCCTGTAATTCCTGTCTAGTTTAAGTAAAGATGTTAAAGGAAAGGTTTTAAAGGTCTTACATCTATATGTCAGATTCAAGAATTGGCTTCTGACTGTCTAAGATAGTTTCAGGTTTTGTGGCTCATTTTAGAACAAATTGGATTATTTTTCCCTTACATTTATTTCTTCTTGAAATTCCAGTGAGAAAGAAAAATTATTAACACACTTTCTGTGAGTGGTGACTTAGTTCCATTCCTTTTTCACATATGTTAGTGTTTGTTACAAACATAAATCTGGCTATTTCCCATTCATAACACACTTTGCAGCATGACTTTCTGACTTTAGTGGGGCAGCTGCACCCTTTAGGTTTAAACCAAGTCCATCTTTTGTTCAACTGGGAACAAATCAAAGTCTATCCAAAACAAAACTTTAGCAAAGTGAGAAGCAGAACAAAACCTAATGGAGAGGATTAAGCACAAGTGTGAAGAAATTGAGGAACACAGATAACTGGAGAAAGCTGTTAAGGAGCACAGGCTAAAACATAAGGCATATAATCAATTGTAATCTATTAATGAAGTAAAAGTCACATCAAGGTGATTGATGGATTGGAGAGGTGCCTTCTGCTGCTGTTCACATGGTGGATTATTGCTTTTTTTCCCTGTCCAGTAGAACTGTGTTTCTCAAAGAGGCTTTACAGAAGAATTCATTATGGAACAAAGTTTCTATCATAATACAGTTTTTCCTTCTTAAACATTTGGAATACATAAATGCTGTATATATTACAGGAAAATAGGAAGAAAAGGATTTAGATAGCCATGAAAAGTTCTCTTTCTCTACAAGAAAAAGAAATACCACGTTTAAACGGTCTTTGGAAATCCAGGGATTTGTTTTTACAGTCATGGAAATCACAAGATAATACAGTTTCTGTTCCTAGAGAGGAGTGTGAATCTCTTTAAGGTGAGATTTTTTTTTTTGCCAAGGTATAAAATCCTTGATTTTACCAAAGTAAAGACTTCTCCATTCCACAGGCATTGGCATTTCATCCCCAAAATTCAGAAGCTCCCTGCACACCATGGCATCATTGCCCTTTACCACCATAGCAACTTGGTGCTTTGGGAAATTTGCTCTAGTGAGAGGTAGAGAAGCCTTTCTAAAACATGCCTTCCTCTGAGCTTAGTAGGACTGAGTGCTAGGTCCTGGGAAAATTGTATCCTAAACATCTGATGTGGAATTTTTTTTACTCTAACCTTCCATCAGCACAGTTTTTGCTATTTTGAATGATTTATATTGCTTTTGGGGACACTGCTCGACTTCTATGCACAGGAGTTCAGCAGTGCCATGAGTGAATTGTTACCTTCTTTTCAACAAATGAAAATAAATACCTGCAAATCTTGGCTTACAAAGCTTGACTTCCATTAAGATGTAATTATACCTCCCTTTTGTGCCTTATACATTAAGAGTGGCTTCAAATGGTGTGTGGCTCCTGTTCAACTAAATTACTTTCATTTGCTGCTTGCGTGGTAAGAATGAGGTTCTGGAATAAAGATGGCTGTTTAAAGAGGACTGCTGCAATTCCAAATTGCATAGAGAAAGTTCTGCTAATCAAATTAATTTCTTTACTCAGTAAGACCCTGACTGGAATCTTTGTTACTGGCCATCATGGGCCCACAGAAGTGAGTCCAGTGCTTATCCATGACCACACAGTTTTTAATCCTATGAGTATGTCTAAGGTTTGCAACAATTCATAGGGCTATTCTGGTGATGAATGATTAGATAATTCAGTGTCTGTGCATTGACACACTTTGCTCCTGCAGGGCTGCTTTTTTTTAATCTTGCTGGAAGTGCATGGGTTCCAGGGGGAGCAGAGTGGCTGTGCAATGCTTGGTTGTTGCACACTGCAGGGACTACCAGGCATTTGGAATTTGCTCTTTGCCTGTGCCCTGGTCCAGGATACTTAGCCTGGCTGAGCAGGTCCCTGAACTGACCAAAGTCTGCTCTTCTGAAATCCAGGATTATCATCTTGCCTTTTGTTTTGCTCTTGTCTCTCTGGATCCTGGATTCTAGCATAGATAGGTCATAAAGATGCCTCCAACTGGTGTCTGGCACAACTGAGCCACCCAACTTGAAAGCAAATAGGGCAGTGAGTAGATTCAGATGAAAATTCTGTGTGGGCTGGTGAGAACCTGAGTTTCATCTGGGTGAGTGGTTTTACTGTAGTGTCTCCCTATATTTTTGGTAGCACTTGTCTGCAGCAAACACGTTCCCTGAAGGCAAAGGACAGCTGGTGCACAGAGCCATGGCTCTGCCTGTGGAAATACTGCGCTCAGTGGGGTGGGTGAGGTGAAGGAGGCTGCTGTAGGCCCAAAGCGCCTGCAGATGGCCGGGTTTGCTCAGGGTAGTCCCTGTTCACTGGGCAGCTTTTCCTGCTTCCTTCTGGCTCAGTGGTGAGTGTTTGCAGCACCAGTGGTCAGATGTGGAATCAGCTCAGTGGCTTCCCCATGATAAAGGCTGTCTCCATGGGACTGCTTAGTGGGTCACTGTAATTTCTGATGGGACTGCATTAAGATGCCTGGTAGGAAAGGGCTGAACCAAAGGTCTCAACATCCGATCTGTGCTAACCTGAACTGAATTTTGATAATTTTCATGTACAGAACAGGAAACTGAAGGCGACTGTTGGACACAGTGTGTGTAGGGAATCTTTCCCTCACTTAACCTGCAGCTGGCTACAGCTGATGCTGGAGTGTGGGCCTGTTGAGCTGGCAGATAACTGGCATTGTACTCTCAGCTGGCCAGCTTTGGAGCATGGTGACCCTTTTGGTCACGCCTGGTTACTCTGGGGAGGGTAGCAGTGGCAGGTTGATGTGGTTCCCAGTGTGGCTGTGTGAGCTGACCCAATAGCATGTCATAGAAGTGGAAATAGTAGCATAGGGGGAACAGAGGTGAGGACGATAAAAGCCTGAATGGCACAAATGCAAAGAGTAGGTTGAGAAATTAAAAAACATGAGCAAAGTGCATCTTAAAGCAACTTTATATGTTGTTAGCCACGGGCATACCATCAGTCTGTACCCTGAGCATAATCAAAACAGGTAGAGTGTAGCTGTGAACAGACTTGTACATAGGTGTATGAACATCAACATTTTCATGGGTCAGCACATGGGTACTGGTGTCTGTGGTAGGAATTTTAAAAGAGCCTAAGGGCTGGGAAATATTTGAGCAGTTTTCTTTTTTTCCTTTTTTTTTTAATATTTCCACAATTCTGTGTATGCATGCCATTTCATGGAGCAAATATGCTGTGCATCAATACAGATTACCTGTTGGAAAGATGAAGCCGTGGTGGTGTGGGTACTTTTAATGAGGGAGGAATTACATCTAGCACATGACAGTTTTACTCCACTGAGGCCCAAAGCAGAGTCACTTGTCTTTGTAGGTAGATGGGTTTGGCAGTTTGGATGATGTGCAAATTACCACAAGGTAGACAGCAGGGAAGAATTGAGAAAGGAAGAGATGTGGACCCACAGGGATTAAGTGCAAATGGATAAACAGTGGGTTGTCTGGTACCTCAAGTCAAGTGAGGATGGGGACCTGGTGCATTCACACAACTCCAGACTGAAGTTTTCTCCTGGTGGTGATCTCATTCCTACCATGAGCTGCACAAACTCTTCAGCAGTGTCCTGTTAGCAGTCTGCCTGCATTTATATGTCTCCTTTGCGTGCAGTAAATTTGGTCAAAGTCTGCATAGTGCCCTTCTGCTTGTGCTGGGTCTAAATGAATTTCACAGATTCCAGTGCTGGTCTGATTGATAAAATGTCACTGTTTCTTTCGGAGAAAGTGGTGTTGTGTGGGGAGTACAAAGTATGAGGGAGAGTGCAATCAATAGAGAGTCCAGGAGGGTCAGTTTTATAGAGAAGCAAAATTAGAGGAAGTGGAAGATGTGGGAAAGAGAGGTTGAGGGGGGATACAGGAAATTTGTGGGGGGGGGAAACTTTAGCTGAAAGCAAATTAGATACTAACTGAATGAAAGATTACTTTCTCGAATGACAGGTTATGAAATAGTGTCAAATTTTGTGAATAGCTCCAGACTACCCAGTCAGATACACATGCAAGCACACACACAGACACATGCAAAGGCAGGGGGCAAAAATTAATTTTCAAATGAAAACAAATTACTTCTTCTTTTAAATTATTATCCCTTTGAAAGTTAAGCAAATTTTTAAGGGAAAGAGATTTTAGAGTAGATTATATGACTAAACAAGTATTTTACTTTGCTTTGACTAAAGGATTATTGGAAACAATTTTTGTCTTGTTGTAATAGGTGAAGAAAAAATTTTAGTTTGAAACACTCGGAAAGAGGAAAAACAACCATCAGAGAAATGTGATAGTCTAAGTTTGCCTTCTGCTGGAGGTACTTGGCCCTATCCATACCTGAAAGATGTTGGTATAGTTGCCTTGGTTTTAATAAAAACAAAATGTTTTTACCACAATTGGTGATTCCTGGACTGACTATGTTGTGTAAATGAGTCAGAGGGAAAAGAATCATATTCACAAAGAACAGTACCACCCTAAGGGCCAAGTGCTTTTCTTCTCATTCAAGGTGATAGTTGTTATTTAACCAGAGGTAGTGTTCATGGCAGCAAGATTGGCGGAGTTCAAGAAGTGCTCTCAGGCAACATGGTGTGATTTTTTTGGGTGGCCCTGTGCAGGGCCAGGAGGTGGACTCAGTGATCTTTCTGGGTCCCTTCCAACTCAGCATAGTCTATGATTCTGTGATAGCTTTGCTTGGTTTTGTTAATGAAATCTGGGTTAAGGCAAACCTGGGTCTGCTTGCTTGCTGTTTTGGTTGCAGGACAGATGCTTCACAGAAGCTCTGTTTCCATGTCTCTGTGGTACCTGTTTTGCTGTTTTGTGCTGATACCAGTAAGGAGTTGCTCATTATTTTCCCTATTACAAGGTGATATGTGACAGAAAACTACCTAATCCTCATAATTTGTTTTAATTTTTAGGTCCCTCTGTGAATTTCTTTTACCTGTAGAATACCACACTACCCTTCAGTACAGTGAAAGCTACGGCAGGTGGTAGTACAAGACATAAATTTTCACTTGTACCTTCACATCGTTCCCTTATTTATCCCAAATTAATTAGAGAAGCAGGTGCTCCTTAGTCCTTTGATCATTTCATCAGTCCCAGCTGGCTGGACAGGCCGTGCTCCCATGACCCCAGGCCAAGCTTCCATTGCTTCCCGAGTGCACATAGGTGTCTGTCCCAGGGGAAGGGGGAAGGGTTGGCAGTGGAGGAGCTGAAGAAACAAGAGAGCTTTCTCCCCATGCTCTGGAGCTGCTGGCACATTCAGAGAAAGCCAAAGACTAACAATGAGACAGAAAGGAAGCAGGGGAAGGGTATATGTGTGGGTAGTGTGTGCAACGCTTTCTTCCAGCTCTCCACTGAGCTGTGACCCGGTTTCTCCAGGAGATGCCTGCTGTTTTCTTATTTTCCAAGCAAGTTCCTGACACAATGCTTTGCATGCCAAACAGGGTCAGCTCCTCAGATAGGGAGGGTTCTGAACGGAACATGCAACTCCCTTTCCATCTTCTCTACTGCCTTGGCCTTTCCTGTTATTTTTCTTCTTTTCCTTCTCTTTTCCCTTTCTTTGCTCAAAATGAGGAAACAATTCTTATGTGCATGGAGAAAAAAAAAAAAAAGGGGGAACTTACACGGGTGTTAAATGAAATTTATTGCAGTGCCTGCTAGACACTAATTTTTTATTGTTATTGTTCTGTCTTGACAGAATCCAAGAAGAAGAAAAAGGAAGGCAAGAAACAAGAAAAGATGCTGGATTAATGGAGTCAACTTGGGCAATGTGAGAAAGGGACATCAGCAAACATGATCAGTTAACAGTTTCATTTATACTTAGGCATTTTATCCTAAAATTATTTATAGCTTAATGGTACCATAGAAGAAAAAAGCAAACACAGAAAAAAAAAATCCTTTTTTTTTATTACTTTAGTATTTTTAATGTATAACCCTAACAACAATTTTTAGAGGCCTGTAATAAAGGACTCCAAACTCATTTAGAAAATTATGTCTATTGTATATTGAACAATATAGAGGTTTTTAAAATTTTTTTTTTGTCAAGTCTTGCCATAGGTCTCAATCCGGTAATTAGTCCATGCAAGCAGAACCTGAGCCTGTGTGGAGCTCTGCTGAAGCCAGTGGTACCCTGTGTGAACATAGCACTCTGGCTGGATGCATTTATATTTAAGATTGGGACCTTATATCTGAAAAATTGAGGCCTGCTTCTTAATTTCTGATCACATCTGCATAACTGTATGAAATCGAATGTTTAAGGAAAGGATGGGGGCATTTTGTTGAGTATTTACAAGTACGGATTTTTCTTGGATGTGTGCTTAATGTTCATTTCAAAATGTCACCATCTACAGGTAAAAACCAGTAACACTCCTTTCCTTAACCATATTTTGAACATTGGCAGTAAATCTAAAATCTTTCCACAATTGGACATGAAAGAGTCCTAATTTTTCATGGTCTTCTAGCAATGATTTTTCAAAGTGGAATGATGACAAAACTTTCCACTTTTCAGCATATCAGTGTTGGTGGATGGTAGTGTCCTCCATTTTACCTATAAAAGCTGAAAAATGCTGTATTTTATTTGTTCATTTTGATAGAAGGGAGAAAATCCTTTTTATAAAAGATCTAGTTGAAATTGTTGTGATTCTGCCTGACCCAGCTCCCTTTTGTATCAGTGGCAATATTCCTGTTGATTTTAATTATAGCTGGTTAAAAAATAGTATGTCTGGTGGGAAATAAAAGGAGAAATCTGTTTGGAAACCACCAGACGTAGTTCATATTTTTGACCAAAAAAGGGACAATTTGTGGGACCTGAAACCAATAGGAATGAAATTATTTTTGGTTTATCTTTTAGTAAAACAGAAGGGAAATATAAAACCAGTACCTTTTGCTTTCTTCCATTTTTATATAAGCAAAAAGACCTTGGAAAAAGCTCAGTCAACATAAAAATAGTTGTGATTTTTTTTTTAATATGGTCTGCAGGGGGAAAAAAAAAGAAAAGTTATAACCAGCTGCTTTTTAGTTTGTTCATTTTTAATGTAATTTAAATGATTCTGAGTCCTGAGAGAAGTCACAAGGTATAAAAAAGATCTGACAAATGGCTGGTCTGTCTCAAGGCAAAGGGTTGTTTAACAACCTGACAACAAGCAGACCAAAATTTTTAGAGGAAACATAAGGGATTTCAGTGCCCAAATTAAGTTCAAAATCATTGCTTCTGAATTCTAAATCTTAAATTTCAACAGCAAGAAATAAGCTTTGCCACTTGTGCAGGCTGGAGGCTTGCCTGCTGGTCAAGAGGAATAGCCTCCTTTGTACTCTCCTGCATGGTACCCACTGACTTCAGTGAAGCTGCAGCAGGTTGTGTTCATCGGAGTAAATCACATTTCTCTCTTGGGATTAGCTTGCAGACAAGCAGAGTCTCTTTTTTTTCATACTAACATCACTCCCTTTTCTATGCAAAAAGAAATTGTAACAGTTGCAGAGCTTGCCCTCTATTTTCTCACCTGGAGGGTATGGCTGATCTGGACTCACGGTGAGGCAAGTCCTTCTGTTCCCAAACACTCCTGAAGCCAGCTAGCCAAGCCTGCACATAGCTTAAGGTAGACTAGCCTCACAATTATTTCCCAGACTCCTTGGGTGTGTTTTGCAGTCTGTGTTGATGTTGTTGTTATTTTGACTATGCTGTTAGACATACCTGAGTCCGTGGTAGAGTTAAAAATGTCCCCCACGTACGGTGGATGTGCAATGACCAAATCTAAAATCGTAAATGCTCATATTTAGGTGGTTCTGGGTGCTATTTGGTTTGTTCATGGTCTAATCAGGTCTACCTGTGCTTGTGCCTCAGACTTAAACTAATGGTTTGGTAGGTCTGATTGAAAGCAAAGGGGGAAAGGAACTTTTTCACTCACCAAAGGTTTGTCTGTCTAAATGCTGCATCAGTTCACTTAAAGTGGTTTAGCTTTGAGTGCAAACACTGTTGCACCACTGTCTCACACTGGTTAATCTAGTCCATGTTTCATAGGGAGCTGGCAGGAAATGGGAATGATGCTGAGACCAACACTTTGACTATCCTTTAGCAAACCTTAGATGTGACTTCTTATTTCCATCTCCGTGAGTATAAAAAAAATGAATTCCCCTGTGTTTCCTCTGGTACCTTATGGTCCTTTCATTTAACTGCCCATCTGGCTTGTTAAAGGAACATTCCTAATAGATTTTGAAGGAAGCCAGTCGAGTTCCTGTGGTGGCATAGGGCCCTCAGGGAGAGAGTTTACAGAAAACAAGGAAACAAAATATATCATGTTAGGACCAGAGGAAAATGCAGCAAAGGGTGTGAAATAGGAGAACATTTCTTATGTACTACTCAGCCACATACGTTCGGATCTGTATTGGCATTGTATTGTTGACAGCAATTGGAGTAATGGTTACTACAAAAACTTAACTTAAAATAGACTTAAAATGAAGAAAATTTCCAATAAGCCAGAAGAAAACATTCAGTGGAAGCTCTGGCTATTCAGGAGATGATAAAGTAATTCATGGCAGAACACAGAGGAAGATTAAGTCAGTCAGGTCAGCTCTAAAAGGAAGTACCCAGTACCTAACAGGAGCCCTTGTTTCACTGGTGACATTATCAAGAAAGCAAAAGGCACGATTCTGAACAAAACCTCTTCCCACCCATCTTGAGCAGTTTCTACTTCAGTCATTTTGAAACTTCTCCTTACTTGTTTTCTAATCTTCTACCCTTCCTGCTTTGGGAGGGCGAACTTGTCTGACAGTGCTGTGGGAGCAGCTACTTCAGATGAAAAACGTGTTTACCCTCTTGGTGCTATCCTATTGCAATGAAAAATGACTTAGCATAGATGTGCTACTTACCTAGTTTAACTGACAGAAATTTGTTTCATGAATGTCCCTCTCGAGGAGTGGTTTACATCTTCATTTGCTACAGCTGTAATGGAGTATGGGGAGATGATAAAAATCCCCCAAATGACAGCCTTTTTCTGAGCACTTAAACCTCTTAGAAAAGAGATGGTGAGTTGCTGAACATCAGCTAAGGATGAATCTGCATCCAGACTCTGGATTCCAGTCAGCTTAAACCTAAATATATTTGGGTATATCTCACTTCTGTTTCTCTAAGTAAGCTGAGGCAATGTGTCTTTCAGTTAGGCCCGTCTATATCTTGATTTAAAAGAGTATTTGAGGATTGGGACATTTTCTGACTTAGATGTGTCTTCTGGCAGAAATGCCCATGGTGAATGAGAATCATTGCTTGTCAGCCTGGCCTATTTAACAGTCTATTAGGTGCAGCAAAACTTCTGGGCAAGGCTCCAGGAAGGGAAAATGTTTGTTGTACATGCAGGTAGGTACTAAATTGTAATTTACTGATTTTCATCTTCTATTTCCATAATGACATTCTGGGCTTGAACTGTTTTTCAAAGGAGAAAAGTTAGAAGAAATTAAAGAATAACAATTATAAAATGTATCAACAGGCAGCTTTGGAGACTTGGTCAAGAAGAGACAGATAGGAAGTCAGGAAAATTTTATACAAAACTTCTTTTGCATGCTCCTTAAGTGCGGAAGGCAGAGCTACTGGTTGGCACATTTGTTTTTGTGCTTTCCCTGATTTGTGCCTTAATGAAAACTAATCCAATATAAAGTGTTGCAGGAAAGTAAAGTCTTACTCCAGCCTCAAAAGAAAGTGTTCAACTGGAGGCAAAGTCAAAAGGAGACAATAGTATATAGGCTAATGTGAGTGTTGAGGATGGGACAACGACCTGATTTTCCCTCAGTCTAGGAACTGCAGCAACATTAACAATGTAAACTCACCCCTTTTCTAAAGCAATATATTGGTGAGGTGTACGCCATTTTGATATGACACAGCAGGCTTTCATGTCTCCCAAATCCTAATCAGAAGGGGGAGCAGTATGTCAGTGGGGGTAGGTGTCTTGTATTCAATCCATTTTAATTCTCAAGGACAGCACTTCTATGAAGTTGAGGCTGAGTTCTCTCCTTTGCAGACACAGATTATACCTGTTGCCTGCCTTCCCACGCCTATCCATAATTTTTGTGGTGTTCATAGGTTTTCTGTCAATTCTGCTAAGGAACTCTACCTCTCAGTTGAACTTCTGTGGGTGTTGCTGATCTTTCCTCATCCTTGAGACTGTATTCTCCATTTCTTCCTGGATTGTTGCAAAACAGCCCCAGGAAGCTCATACCATCAAGTTCCTCCAGCTTTGTCCTTCTGAAACTAAAAGACACAGTAGCAACTTGTTAATCACTATATGACAATGAACAAGGAAGCGTGATAATGAGCTAGGGAGTCCCTGGATTTGCTGGGAGGGTGGATTGCTGGTAAAACTTTCCTCATAACTCAACCTGGTCAAGGCTTCCCAGGGAACAGAAACGATCAAATGATCATCTCAAAAATTAGAGACGTTGATGCAGGAATGTCTGCCTTCAAACAAAAAAAACCCAGAAAACAGAAAAACACCCTAACTAGACAAATAGTGGCAAGAAGCTGTATCCTTTACCACTGTCTTCTTTTATCATCAAATTACCATCATGCATAGAGTTTCAGGGATAGTGAAAGACTTGCCTGAGCAGGTGTAGAGCATGGAGAGAGCCTCTTCCACCCATGGCTGTTTGCAGTTGGAGAAGATGTAGGTAGTCTCATTCGTAGCAGCATCAAACTTTGCTTTTGGACCAAAACTAAACAATGCTGATATCTGATAATTTTCCTAATGGTCCCTTTCTGCTACTCTTCACAAATGGCCATCTGCCTTGTGGCCTCATCACTCTGAATGGAGCAAAAATCTGGGAAAACGTGAGAATTCAAATATTATTATCTCATTGATGGGTTTGTACAAACCTTTAGCCCTTTCTGCAGTTTGCCATTTCAATATGGGGTGTTATGGAGTCCCAGATGTCTAAAGAACTCTGTAAGTATCTCCTAGCCTTTAAATCACTTGGCTTTGAGTGAGTTGTGTATGAAAAAAACCTGTACCTACAGATTTTACTCCTTTCTTAAAAAATCCACGATGACGAACAAAACCTGCAACAAAACTGAAAACATGTCCAGTGAGTGGATTTATTGATGAGATAAAACAGAGGCTCACAAGTATTCCAGTTTCAGCAGGTCACTGAAAGTTAAAGACTGTACAAAACCTTTAACCCTGAATTCAGTGATGGAAAGCTAGGAAAATGGATAGCCTCTGCAGGACTGTCTTACCCACAGCCAATTTCATTCAATTAATTTTGCTGTTTGAATGCCCTCACTCTAATCTACCTGGCAACAAGACATTATTTAATTTTTCTCATTAGATCGTTCATTGCACTCCCCATGTTATAATTATGTAGTTCCTCTAGACTTCTACAGCTGAAGGAAATGGCTGTGATAGTCCAGAGTGTGTTGTGGTTGCTGAGGTGATCTGAAGCACAGACAGGCTGCAGCTTAGAGCTAGAATTCACCTAATGCAGATATCAGCATCAGAGACAGCAGCTCTCTAAATACACACACGTGCATACTGCATAGATAAATGTACATACACATATGGGGAAGCAAAACTCTAGGAAGGTGCATGCATAACTCTAAATGCGAATCCCAACCAGCGCTGCCACGTTTTCAGGCTGTGGGTGAAATGAAAGAGCTTTTTGTCCTGTGTTGTTATTTAAGTGAGGATACACAAGTAGGATGAAGAGCTAGATTTCTTCCCACTTGCCAGCGCTTCAGTTTACGGATAGCTGTGTCCAAGGGAAATGCAAAACACATGCTAATGAAATGGCCAAAAGGACTTACTATCACAGTGATGTTCTCTTCTGTCACACCAAGTACATTGCAAGGGTTTTGTTCAAAGCTTCAAAGTGGACAAACTGCTTCAGTTAGGTGTGAACATAAAAACATAGGCAGAAAAAGTCTTTTGCTCTGCCAATAAAAACTGAGGAAAATGGGTAAAATAAGATGGAAAACTAAAAGTAAGAGAGAAACCATCTGAATTCTTATAGTTTGAGTGTTAAACTGAAAGGAGAAATGAAAGTCACAATAACAATTTAAAGCCTGAATCTCATGTTCAGTGGATTTCTAATTCTGTATATATCTATTAAACCAGTGCTATATATCTTCTCATGGGTTACTTTCTTTTCCTGTTCCTTTTCCTTTATTTTCCAGTTTGTATATTGATTTTGTAAGCTAGCAGTGTGTTACCTTTTCAATTTTTTAAAACTTGTATGAAAGCCATATATCCATATTGTAGAATGAAAGCATTAATCCTGTAACATCCCTTAATGTTTCCCTTAGCTCTGTGGGATTGTGGGGGGCTCTAGCGAATGTATATGTTTACCAATTGTATCAGCATAATTTACTTGCTCTTAGTGGCGATAAAGAATTAAATAAACTAATACACAGACACATGGTGTCCTCATTTGGTTGTGGAAACCGTTTCTGGAGTTTCTTAAATTAATTCTAAGTGCTTCATGGTATCTCTTTATAGTACTAATTTTCCTTGGCTGTAGGTGTTGCTTGACACACAAACAGATCTGTAAATTCAGAAAAAGTTTTAGTCTGTAGAGGGAAGTCTACCAGAAAGTGACTCTAGCAGAAAACATTTCTTTGGTTTGTGCACACCAAAGCCTGTCTGTCCCAGTTTCCTGGCACTTTCCAGTTCCTTTAAGCAGCTTGTTTCAGTAAACATTTATTTCAACCTGTGTGATATTGACACAATGATGGATTATTACAGATGAAGAATTTGGCTTTTTTTTTTTTAATGACACTATCATGACACACATATCATAAGCAGTGGCAAGCCCTTATTCCCAGCCCTGTCATGCTCAGGTGTTTAACAGTGACTTTAATGTGTGTGTGTTTGGTGAGAGATGATTAAGACTCAAGAGTAGAACAAAGAAGCTACATTATATTAATGAGCTAAATATAATTATGCAGAAATTCAGGTAATACTCATTGTATGTTAATTTCTTTTCCTTTCTTTTAGTTCCTTCATTGTCCTTTTTTCCTAAATTTACTTTGTTTTCCATATCATTTTTCTGGTTTTGTTTCTGTGTCCAACTATTATTTAAAATCCTAGAATAATTAATTAATTACTCTATGAAAACAATTCCATCAGTCACTGCCAAAAGAGGGAGATGCTTCACATTTTTTACAAGATGAGGTGATTGATATAGGCTTCTGAAGTTGTTTGGAGGAAAATTAAGTATTATAAGGTATGAAAACTGACAGTACATTCTTCAAACCACTAATGGACTGAGAAACCGAAATCCTATCCTTGGAAAGGAGACCAAGTATTCACCATTGTTTAATTACAAAAGAAAAATTTTAATTCCTTTTTAATATGCTGCTTAGCAGTTAGTTACATTTTTAGGTTACTGAACAGTGAGAGAGTTTCAAGATGCTCTTGTACTTCCATGTGAGATATCTGATCCTGTCAGTAAACGTGAGCTGCTTGAGGAGTGTGTCAAGTCATGGTTAGCTTCCCTAAGCTCCATCGTGCAGGAGACACAGTTCTGGATTTCTCATGTCCTTCCCACCTCTGTCCTCAGATGCTGACTGAGCTATAAACAGGCACAGAGCTTTTACACCCATTCTTTTTGGCTGGAATGGGTTTTAGAAGGCCATCTCTGATATTACATGGCCTCTTTTTTGCTTGTTATGTATGGAGTACATGAATGGAGAGGACTTCATGCAGAAGAGACCCCAAGTTTGGCTACCGCTTTGGTGCTCCAAACTTTTTGGAATGGTCATTCATTAGGTGAGTGTGTGGATGGAAGGAGGACCGCCAGAGGTGAGTGGGGTGAGATGTCTGCAGACAAGTATCTGCTAGCAGCACAAAGCCACTTTGAGACCCCAGAGCTCATCTGGTGCACTGGTACAGCTGAGGTTAAAAGCCTGTTTGCACTTCATCATCCCTCTGGCCTTGAACAGGATAGACTTGTAAATAATACTCACATGCATGATAGTCACCCTTGCACAGACAGAGACACTCACATCCTCCCTTGCCTTGTAGATGATGAAGCAACACCTGATTTTCACTGAGAACAGAGAATTTGCAAACTGAACTCTTCATGTTCAGGATTAAACCTTCTCACAAAGTAGTAATCTAGGTTTTTGTCCATTATTATCTTTTATGGTGATATGGGAAGTCACCTACATGAGATCCTCTCTGTTTTTCTTAGCTGGTAATAATTGTCTCCAGTGTAACCCAAATGGAAGAAAAAAACCCGCTGTAATCTTGTAGTAAAACACAAGCCTCTTATAAAATCTTCACTGGGAGCATTTCTGAAGAAAGATTATTGCATTTGTGGTCAAATGAGATTAAATATAAATATGGGTACACACAGAGTATCTTTTACACAAAAATATCTTCATCCTTACTGGGTACCCCGAGTTACTGAAGGCTTTGTTGGTACCCAATCACCACTGAAATTGTTGTCTCCATTGGCAGAGAATGTTTTTTTGTTAGTGTTTATTCAGTCTCTGCTTTCTAGTTACACTTTTCATTTGCTGCTTTATACCTTTTCTACCACAGGAGCAAAATATGAAATCTTGGCTCTGAAAAGGTCAGTAACTTTTTTTTGTTCTGTTCAGTAGATAAAGCCTTGCAAGACCAAAACACAAATAAACCCCCAAAAACCTTGTCTTTACAAACAATGTTTTCAATTAATTAACAGATATTTAGGAGTTTTTCTGTATTTGTTACTGGAAGTTCTGGAGGCAGAGTAAGAGGAAAGTGTTTTATGTTGGCAGTGGGGGAAAAGCAAAGATCTTTCCATAATGATAATTAGCTTGCATACTACTGCATTTTGAGATACAGGTTTTTCCACCCCGATACACCATTTTAAAAACCCTACTGTTCCTAATAAAAGAGTTCTGCATGTATATAATTATGTGGGGGTTTTCTGGCTGAAAAACTGAAGCTTTTTTATTACATTTACTTTTAAATTTTTATTATTTCTTACAATTCACTAGAGATTCTCATGGGATCTAGATATTCAACCTTGGTCAAGTGCAGTGGGTGTTGCTCCAGGGTGTGCAGTGGGGCTCAGTTTGATGAAGAGGCTGCCTGGGGATGTGCTCGATGCAATAGGAATCTCCAGCTGGAAGGCTGAACCAACTTCCAGTTTCTCCTCAAAGCTTTTACAGTGGAGGTAGTAGTCAAAGAGATGTAACCCAAGGCAATATTATCCATATTGTTGTTTTTCACTTCCTTTCTTTTCATTTCTTCCTTGCTTGCTTGCTTTCTTCCTTTCTTCCACTTTCTGCCTGGGCTTAGGCTTCACACCACTGACCCAGAATTCAGGGTTTAAGTGATGACCTGGGAAGAACCATGCCCGTGATTTCTGCAACTACATGGAGTCACTCTTGCAAACAGTCTTTAAACTTCTGTGGGGCTAGAAGATACAGGAAGAAACTCTGGGGAGAAGTGGTTTTGAAAAGTGGGAGTAGAATCTCTGATGTAAAGATCAACACAACAAAAAAATGGGTACGTGTATTATAAAAAGACACAAGAAAGGACACAGACCGGGGCACTGAAGAATCCTGTCCCAAATATAGGTCTGCCTGGGTGGTTGCTGGAACTGGCTGCAAGGTAAGCCAAGTATATCTGACATATAAAAATATATAGGTCATATATATATATACACACACATATATTTAGTATATCTGACGAGATACACTAAAAAAAGATTTATGTTGAATTCAGGACCTGATTTTGGATCTATTCCAAATGTGAACTGGCCCGTTTTCAGCATGGAAAAATGTTTTGAGACTCATGATATGATGCGCAAAGATCCTAAAATATGTCATACCTCAGTCCTGTAACAATTTACATGAATGCTGTGCACGTAGTCCTACTGACTCAACAGGACACTTCCCAGTGCCAAAAGGGGTGGCAAGACCAGGTCTCCATTCATCCTTAGCTGGGAGTGAAGTGCCACGTTTGTTCTCTTTGCTGCTGTCCTCCTCTGCTGCCAGGGGTCCATCACAGCCCCTGTATAACTGAGTGTCTCAGAAACAAAACACACACTCCCTCAGATAAAGACTGTTTTGTAAGTAGCTGAATTTGAGCTGGGCCTGGGTTATCACAGCTGCTAGTTGCTGTCTTATCAGGAAAGCTCCCTAAATAAGCTACTGCTCTATCTGCTCACATGCAAAGAAAAAAGACCAGTCAATTTTCTTACAGTGCAGGGTGCCCTGCAACCTTTCACATAAGGGTCACAGTAAACTGGTACAACAGAGTAAGAAAACGACAATGGAAAAGGCAGTTACTTTCCTACTTTGCAGCATTTATGCTACAAGTCTCTAGAGACTTCATCAAGGGAGATGAAAAACAGTCTAATCTTAAATCCAGAAATATACTTTACTTGCTGTTGTTATTAGCAGCAATTACAACAACGATGTAACAGCCATTATTGTGATTTATGCTGTAGTTTAGTAATACACTCTCAGTTAACACCTTTGATTCAGGGGCTTTCACGCAGTTTGTCAGTGCTAGGCATCCACCATCCCTGTGTGTGGGGTCGGAGGTTAATCTCAGAGGCTGTCCTTAAGCTCCCTCTGTAGTCAATGGAGCATGACAAGTCCATTCAGAAGGTGATTCAGACTAGAGGGCTAATTTAGCAAATCTGAAAGATGTCAGAAAGGGCCTCTTTCCTTGCTAGATGCTGAGGGAGCTTAGGGAAATGAAGTGTATGAGGCTGACTGGAGTTTTGCTTGGTAGTTTGCCCTTCCAATGAGGTTGCAAGCTGCTAAACTGCAGGCCAGCACTTCAAAAGTATTTAGGAGTTTATAAAACAAAGTGTCTTAACAGCTCTGAGCACAGGGACGCAAATATGTAAAAGGCAAGTGGATTACAGCCACGTATTGTGGCAGTGAGAGATTTGATCTGAAGTCGCGGTGCAAAACTGCGCTGCCAGATGGAAGGATTGCCCACACAGCACAGCTGAGAGGGACCGGAGAGTGGGAGAGAGGGGACAGTGGAGAGCCTCCTCCTTGGCCCTGACATTGGTACTGAGGAGAGGGGAGGCAAAGTGCCCGCTTTTGTTCCCTTTGCCTGAGCTGAGGGAGGGGGAGGCCGAGCCCGTGCCCCCTGCGGGCTGCGGGCCCTTTGTGGTGCGCAGCGGGTGCGGGGGAAGCTCCAGCCTGCGGGTGAATGCGCGGCTGGACGCGGATGCCCCCGCTTCTTTCACGGCCGCGCTGGGAACCAGGGCGAAGCCGCATTTCTCAACAGCAGGCCAGTAATTCCTGGAAACAAGCGAGCACGGGAAGGGGCCGTGGAGGGAGAATGGGGATGGTTTGGGAATAGCTCTGCAGGACCACTCCTTATCTCGCTTTTCCTGCTGACAGATTTAGGGCTTCATCCCGCAAGGTGATCAGCATCTCCTGAGAGACCTCAAACTGGTACCTTAACTACTTTTCTCCGTGAAAAGCTCATCTGGACAAAAAATCCCTTTTAAATACTTCAGTTGAAAGAGGCTACATAAACTTGAACAAAATTTTCACGGCACCCACAGGTCCCTCTTCTGCACACCCCAGTTCCTCACTTGCTCTCTGTTTGATGTGGGTGAGCTGTCACCAGCCCAATACTCTTCCCCCTGCTCCCATATCAGCAGCTGCACTGGCAGGAGCTCTCAGCCAAATGCCTGGCATGTGGGAGCCTCTGCCAGGACAAAACCACATATTTAGTTCTCTGTGCCAGTGCCAGCTGAGAGGTGTGAACTCCAAAGAGAGCAGGCCTGGGGCTGCAGCTGGCTGGCTGTGCTATTGATCCAGAGGGTCAGCCAGTGTGAGAGAGCTTCAGAAAAACTTAATTAAGCACAGCAAACCAGATAATAATTGAGGTTAGAAAAGACCTTTTATATCATCAAGTCCAACTGTTTAATCTGGGAATGCCACATCTGTGAATTAGAGCAGAAGGGTTGGAGTGCTGAATTTGCCTCATGCTTTTAACACTTAAAGTAGGTTTATAAAAAAGAGAGAGGGTGACTTTTTACACAGGCAGGTAGTGATAGGTCAAGTGGGAATCATTTTAAACTAAAAGAGGTTTAGATTAGATGTTAGGAAGAAATTCTTTACTCAGAGGATGCTGAGGCACTGAAACAGTTTGCCCGGAGAGGTTGTGGATGGGGCCTGGAAGTGTATAAGGACAGGTTGGATGGGGCTCTGAGAAACCTGGTCTAGTGGAAGGTGTCCCTTCCCATGGCAGGTGGGGTGGGACTACATGATCTTTGATAATTTTTGAGGTCCCTTCCAACCCAAACTATTCTCTGATTCTGTCATTCCCGAGATGGTGTTGGTTTGCCTCACAGCCACATCGTGTCATGTTTAAAAAGAAAGGTTGAACTTGCTTTTAAGTTTTTGAGTATGGTTTTAGCCACCTAGTCAAATAAAAAAGCAATCTTATATTCCCTTTTGTAGCAGATACTGTAGGTCAGGCTGTGAGAATTGCTGCCTCTAGGGATCAAACCTGCAGCCATTGGAGATAAAACATGCTGAACTAGGGGACCCATCCCCCAGGTGTGCTGTAGCACACAGGACTATATCCAGGTAGCCCAAACCTTTGCTGTGTTTCTGAAAATACTATTGCCTGTGGATTGGGCTCTTCTTTTCTGTGGGGCAAAACTGACCTGGTCTCTGACCTGTGGAATCAACAGATCTCATGGATCTCTTGACAGGACCAGACAGTCCAGATTTTCAGGGATATTGAAGATTAAAAAAAAAAAAAGGAAGAAGAGAGCATACAAATATTCCCAGCAGAAATGGGTGCAGCAAAGATAAAGCTACCTTTAGACATGCAGAGACACTTTATACACATCCATGGAAAAAGAAACAATTGTGCGTATAAGATTCTGAATTTTTGTATTGCCAACCAGCATGTAATTTAGGAAGCATTGAACTGGCATTCCTAGAACTCACAACTTTCTATTAAAAAAAAAGTCTTTGACACTGAACCTCAGCCATGCTGTGGGAACAAAGCTGGGCAATTTGTGGATGTGATTGGTCATTTTCAGTCATTCCACCCCAGTGCCAGAAGGGATAATTGCTATCTACACCAGAAAGTCAGCTTGAACTCACTATGTGAGGAAAGGACAAAATGAGAATAAACACTGTGACAGGTTCACAGTCAAGTGCACAAAGAAAATGAGCCACAAGAAAACTAAACTTTTAAGCTTTGTTCATAGTTTGGAGGAGGTTTAGCCTGGCAAGTTGGAGAGGTGACAGGATAAGTTTTCTTCCTACACGTATCTAATGCTTGCAGTGCACACCCTGGCCTCCTGCCAGGGAAAGCATCTTTGTCTGAGAAGTTTGTTTTCATAGTCTGCCAGGTAGGCTTGCAAAACAGCACTCACAGAATCAGGCAGACTACTGCTCAAAACAGTTAACAGCTCTGCACCAAGAGATTTCAAACAGATTGCAGGTACCTTTTGGCTTGGAATGAGAAGCTGAAATAAACTCTCTTGCTTAGCATCATTCATGGCTGTAAACACCTAGCAAGATGTGAACATGCCACAGTCATATCTTGCCAAGAGATTAGGGACTTCAGCTCATCTCTCTGGTGGCACCTCTGCTTGGGCTCTGTGCTCTCTGTCAAAGCACATTATGCCTCTTCAAGCTACTTGCTTTCTAATCTTCACCTCGTCAGAAGAGCTGGCTCCAAAACACATATTTAACTGTTGTGGGATGGAACTAAAGGCTTTTCTCCACTCATCAGCTTTCTATGGGTGAATTTTTTTAATTAGAACCTTCCATACTCTTTTCTTAATTGCTCGAATGTTGGAAATATTTAGAAGGAAATCTCGATTTTTTTCTATGCAACTGAAAGGAAACATAGTGAATGAAGAGCTATCACTAGCTGCTTTTCAAAAAAGCTGGTCTGGAAAAGCCCTGAGCCCTGCTTCAGATAGATATCTTCCCTCTTGGGACTCTGGGAAATGCCTGGGTTTGACCTAATCCTGGATATTCTTCACCCAACTGCAGCATCCCAGGGGCAGGATGCTCTCCAAGAGGCATCATGTTTACAAGCAGCATTTGGAATGGCTTTTATTTCCATTTCTTGCTGAGAGTAGGCTGTAAAGAAGTGAGGTGGGATGGTGAAGAGAAACACAGTTGATGTTTTCAGCCTGCTTTGTTTCTTTATCCACTTTGTGTTAATGATGGCCTGCAGAGTTCATTTTCTATCTGGCCCAGGTGGAGAATGTATTGGAGATGACCTTTTTACACAATGTTTATGCTGGTCATACTTTTTGAATATACATATATAGATTTCAATATATAGCCTATATCTATTTTTACATGGCTTATATGTGCATTTTGTGGGTTCTCTATTAAAAACTCAGTGTGTGCTTAAGTTATGGAACTGTTTCTATTCAGGTTGTTTTCACAGTTAAAAATTTAAACAGGTTCAAATAGTCATTGGACAAATTAAATGGAAAAATACACCAAAACTTTCTGAACTAATAAATGCAAAGTTTCTGCCTGTAATTTAAGAAATCTCCAAGATCTAGCTGTTAAGTTGGCAGTACACATTAATTAGGAGTTAAGGGATTGCCTTCCTTGCCCTGAATTTCTTCTTTTCCCTGGTGCCACTGGTCACTGTCTGTATTAACAACTCGTAAGGCTGGAATGATGCTTGACCTCTAGAACTGCCTCACAGTACCAGCCCCACAAAGCAAAACAAGCCAAAAAACAGCAGATAAACCAAAGCTGTTGTGGGACAATAACCAATAAAAGGGAAAGGGATGAGACCACAAAACTTTCTGGCCATGTAGAGGCAGCACACAGAACTTGCTGGACTCCACCACTTACCTGGCTGTTTGCCTTCGTGTTTTTTGTAATGTTTTCAATGTTTAACTGTAAGACTTTGAGTCTCATACTGCAACATTTACTAAACAACATTTCCCTCTGTTTCCCTGCCACAGCAATCTGGTGTCAGTGAGCACAGTGAAACAGCTCAAGGAGAGCAAAGAGAGCAGAGATCCCAGAGGGACCAGCAGTCAGAGGCATTCCCAGGGAGCCTGGCAGTGTGTCCTGCTGCTGCAGACCATGAAGGTGGGGGCTGCTGCTGTCCTTTCATGTCTTCTGCCCTCTACTTTGGAACCCTGCCACAGAATTGAGTAAAGCCTGAAATGTCATGTATCAGTCCTGTATTAGTGCTTTTAAGCTGTCATATTTGTCCTATACTCACTAATATTTTTAAAATGAGCAAATAATTCTCACGCATTTTTTTTCTTGGTCCCACTCTTGTATGAGTCTGTTGTTCCTGAACAGCTCCTACATGCTGTTCTACATGGGTGCTTTCATTACTGGAAATTAATTGCAAGCATTTTCCTGCAGGGATTTGCTGTGTGACTTCTTGGTGGCTTTTCAGCTATGCACTTGCAGTATGGCATGAACTAAGCCTCTGTCCCTAAGTGAGTCTGTGAAACTATTAGAATTGCCTTGCTGGCAGAAATTATAACATTTTCAGATTCAAAAATTGACATAGATGAGCTATTTATTCTAACATTTTTTTTTTTTGTCAGCAAACTGCACTGCTGGGTTCTTTCCAGAGAGCTAACAGAAAAAAGGCATCTGTGCATTCAGAGGGAACCCACTTACAATCTGAATTACTGTTAGTGGAAGACATTTTACACTTGATTTAATGAGAGTTTTTGGTTTTATCTGAGGCTCCATGTCTTTTTGCTTTCAGCTAAATTTCCACTGAGCAACATGGAAGCCTGATAATCAGAGGAATTGAACCATCATGCCCTCATTTTCAACAGTTACAAAATTCTTTATTTGAAGCTGGGAAGTTTCAGTAACAGGTGAACACCCTTGCACAGATAATTATTTCTTATACTCTGAGACATAAATGGGAAGGTTGTCTCTGCCAAGGGAGTGTGCTTATCTTTTTTTATTTTGTAGAGTAGTTGCAATTTGAACCTGTTTATAAGGTGCTGGTGTGTACTCTGAATGCAAACCAGCCATTGCTGACGGGTTGGTATGTCCCATGGCCCCATGAGCAGACAATAAAATTCTACTGCTGTGTCCATGCATTGCTGAAGAGAGCATAAGCTTTCCAGGAAAATGAAAAGATCTAGGAAATCTGGGGGACTACTTGAAGCTTTTCTCTTCAGTTATGGCTAAAAATATACAGTCGGCTTATGATGCAAGTGAACTCGATCAAAAGACACATCATTAGCTTATAATGAAATGATTTGGTCTTCATTTATTTCCATCTTGAATACATCATTACTGATTTTTTTTCATTACTCCCATTCTTTACATTGTCATGCAATTTTCAAGACAGAATGAACTCCATGAATTTATCCCCTCTTACTGCTGTAGCTGTGAAAACACATTTCCAACTTTTAGCTGTCTCTGCTGTTTGAGATGGCCTCCTCCTGCAAACACAGTGACACCAAGACAGACTGCTGTGATTTCCCAGGCATTCAGCAGGAAGCCCAAGTGCTGACCTGCTCTCCCGGCACAACTATCATCTCCTTCACAGAAGGAAAAGGCTAGAAAAAGATCATTTACTAGGGGATGTTTTGCTGCCAGACTGTGCCTGTTGTGCAGGCACCAGACCTTTATTTTGATTTTCCAAAGGGTCCCTGCCACACGGTGCAGTGCTTTCCAGGGTCACTGCTCAGGGCAAATTTTAGCTGGGACAACTTCATGGCTGCTTTTATCCCTCCTGGTCCTCCCCAGTCTGGCCGTACTTGTGGCCGAGCTGCTCTTCTTGGCCACCCTCAGGAGCTTCCTGCTATACTTGCCATCAGGTAATGTGGTGACTTACAGCTGATTTTTGCATCTATCACAGTACTACTCCGTGTCATCTTTACTGGAAAATCAAGTGAAGACTGAGACAGTGTTGGGGGAAAAACAGGGCTGCAAGCCATTGTACTGGGCTGATAAAACCTTAGGCAAGTGAGGGCAAATCTACCTTATCGACTATGAAAAAAAGCCCCACACAATCATCCTAGGCATTTTGCTTAATTCAGTGTCCTTTTTCCATCCCAATGTCATTTGATTCTGACATTTATACCAGGGGAATAATGAAAAAGCTTTCTCTGTGTATATGTCTCCCTAAGATACATCATCTATGAGCAGTTAGATTGGAGACCAGACAGATTGCCCTGGGACACTAATTAATGCAGAGCATTTACTGACATTACATCACATTAAAACCAATTACACTTCCATTACACTCATCTACTTTACCCCTTCCTGTACATGTGCCTGTTGAATCCAGTCCATATTTAATTTGGGAATGGATTAGCTGATGAGGTAGTAGAATCAGTTACTAGCCTGGCATCAAGGCAGTGACAGCCATCCAGAAAACACTTTCTGGTTTGGAAGTTTTCTCTGAAGGGCAGCAAAGAAAAAAGAAGCTGGAGCAAGGCCTGTTCATTAATCCAACTTCCCCTAGGAATGGTCTGACCATAGTTCCCTCATGTGGTTGATTTTCTTCTTTTTTCTATTTCGTGGTAGTGTGGGGTGACTGAAAGCCCAGTTACTGAGAAAGAGCATTTGTGCAATAACTGTTCCAGGATTGAGGAAAGGCTTACATTTGCACAAACTGACTCCAGGAGAACCTGCTTTAGTTAAATAGCAAATGTTCTGGGATCAAATGGATGCTCCACAAATATTTTGTCAGTGGAATTATTCTGGAATAATTCTAATTCTGTATCTAGTGCCCTGTTCTTGTAATTTTCACACAGGGGCAGACAGAAAGGTTGCAGCATCCACAGTCAAGCAAACATGCTGTGCATAAAGCAGGTCTGTGCCCCACTTGCTGGGAAAGAACACACAGTGACAATTAAAAGTGAGGCTCAGAGTTCTCCACAGGGAGAGGAACTGGGAATATCTTAGGAAGGAAGGGATACTCAGTGCTACCAGGGAGGGAACAGAAAGGAGCCCGGGTCCAGGTGGAACAAAGCAGAGAAGAGGGAAGAAAAAGGGTGGTGTGGGTACTGTTCCATCAGCAGTATTTTATTTGCTGCTTAGTGTTAGTCTTATGCACTTCTTTGGCCAGGCTGTTGTTGGTGCCTGGCTTTTTGAACAGGGACAACTGTTAGGTACAGCTGCATCTAGAATGTACAGTCAAGAGCGTTTCTAAAATTGACAGCTGATTTTAATAGCTTGTAGCTTTCAACCATGAAGGGAAGAGCTAACAAAACCTTTTCTGCTAATAATGTTTACACAAGTCCCAAAAGCAGGCTATTCTGTCCTTTCCTACAGTCAAGACAAAATAAACCAAACCAGACTGTCCAAAGAAGGGAGGAATGAAAGAGCTTTTCATCCAGGCTCCTCCCTCCTGTTATCCACCCCCTATTGTCTACAACAAAAAATTGACTGAATCATGAAAGATGGGAAATCCAGCATCACAGATTACAAGGACATGCAGCACGTCCACTTGCTTTATCAGGCAACAGCACAGCCTTCTAGTCACAGCTCCAGCCAGCTCTTTCGGAGCCCTGTTAACAACAACCTGGCTGAGCATGGCAGCTTGACAGGCTGGGCTGACCCCTATTGTCTGGCCGCTGCTTTTCATCCCTGCTGCCATCACTCTGCTGTCCGGCTGCTGTGAGTGGCAGCGGGCAAGGGCCGCGCTTTTGAGCAGAGGAGCTTTCTGAGGTGAAGTCGTGTGCAGCTTCACAGATGAGGGTTTAAGGAAGTGGTAGTGACAAAATGAAGAGATTGAAATTATAATCCTCACACCATTGTGAATTCAGCCACGAATCCAAAACACGGCAGGAAATGGTGCAAAGAGGAAAATGAGCCACTTTAGTGCAGAGTTCAGTCTCATATATTTTTCATTACATGAAATCTTTATTTTTATTTACAGATGGACACAGCTTGCCAAGGGATGAGTATCTTCTGTTTCTGATTTAATGTTTTTAGCTTTTCAGCTCTAACATCGTGCTGGATTTTTATTTCAAAACAAGGTACATGGGAAGGAGGGAATATGTGAGTGGAGTGCTCCCCAGTAAATTATGACTGTATTTGTTTTGTACTTTGAAAATATCATATGGGCATCTGAGACAATTTTAATCGTAATATCTTATAGACTGGCCAAAGAATCATGCAGTTCTTCAGCTACACTATTACATGGATTAGTTTAGTGTGTGTCTCTCCTCGTAGTAGCAAGGCTGCTGCTGGTACCAGAACTACATGGCTTAGAGGTTACCTGAGAGATGTTATAGTCCATACAGGTGGGAGCATGCACTAAACAGGAGATTGCTGAATTCCAGTGCAGTATCAGCCAAAAAGAGCAGTAATAAAGGGATTTGGCAGTAGGCATAGAAAAGACCATGTGAGTTTCAGATGCTGCAAAAATTTCTAAGATGATGGGCAAACAGCAGCCACAGTCATTAGCAACAGTCTAAATACGAGTCTGTGTGAATGATAAAAGAGAAGACAGCACAGAAGTTTCTGCTATTATTAATCATTGTAGAGATGGAGCAGGGAAGGCAGGGAATTCAGTGTCTGGGTTGTTGGATTTGAATGCATGGAGGAACTTGGAGCTGTGACAGTTTGGGAGGGCACCAAGTCGAAGTGTGCCTTACACTTTGCCCTTCCAAGGTCATATTTAAAACTGTAGAGTGTGAATGCACTCGCTAGGAAGCCAATGAGATTTTAAAGCAGTCCAAAAACATTCAAGCTGCCATCAGCCCTGACTCAGAATGGCCAGTGTGCCCAGCCCATCACCAAGCAACTCGGGGATACACGGGGCCTTTTAATGCAAGGCATTTTAGCGCAGTCCAAAGACGCTGTCATGACACATGCCAGCAGTGATTCACTGCCTCTCAGCTACCATGTGATTACCTCCCCCCATACAGTCTCTCTAATTATTGCTTCCTTTAAAAAAAAAAAAATCCTTGTGTTCTTATCTTTCCCATATAAAACCATCAACTTTTCAAAAAAGAGAGTACCTGGTAAAAATTTACTTTTTTTTCACCTTGTCTGGCTTCTTTCAAGCCAAGCTAAGCACAGCTCTAGTGCAGCATGACAAGTCCTAACTGCTGAGATTTCACAGACACTGGGGGAATGGTGGTGGGAGGGAGCAGGGAAATTGTTTCTGTAAGGGATTTGCTGCAAGCTGCTGCATTCTCAGGGGCTCTCACAGATACCTTGCAATTCAGGGAGGGCAGGTAGCTAAAATGGAGCAGAGGGAGACACATTTCAACAGGAAAGCAGTGTAAGAATAGAAAAAAAATATGATGGTAAGTTGTATATTTCAGTGTAAGAAAAGCTGCTGATTTAAACAGCCAAAAAAGTGAAAACTTATTTCAGTAATGAGATCTGCCCCAGGAAAGGAAGCAGGAGGTCCTTGAGTCATTATTTGGTGTGTTTTATTTTGAGGCAGAGGACTTATTTTACTGACTGAAACTGGATTGAAGGATTACTGTGCTACAAGCAGGCCATCTGTCCATAACTGTATTAGACATGATAATGTTCTTTTCTTCGCAGCTATTAATACCATGGCTCCAGTTGGCCTGCTCCTCTGCATCGTCTGCCTGGAGCTGCCTGGTAAACAGGCACTACAAGAGACTGCTCTGTTCCTAAGATAAAAATATTTTACCAAGTCTAAAAACTCCCATTGCAGGGTTAGTGAAGGAAAGGGAGCATGTCTTTTGCCGTGCAAGATGCAAACCCCCGGTAGCTAAAAAGTCTTGTAGCTCAGTGTTCAGCAGCAGAACTGGACCTCTTTACACCAGTGGTGTCATTCACACATTCATTGCAGCAGGAGAGCACTAGATAGGACAGTGCCTTCTTACTTTTACCTTTTCGTATAATTTAGATAATTCTTAACTGAAGAGATTTGGACAGGCATTCCTGATTTGTTACTTTCTTGTGCAGGTCTCCAGCTCCCTGCCAGATGCAATTACAATTGTTGGCATATTTAGGAGGAAAGATAGTGTTTTATGGGTTATGCAACCAAGGTGGGGAGGAGAGACATGATGAAAAGAGAGATCTGCAGAAAGCAATCTGCTTTTGTAACAGCAAAATTTCAGCTTATTTGCCTCCTTGGTTGTGACACCTTTTATTTTGCCAAAGGAAGCAAGTAATAAGTAGCATTCAAGCATCAGAATACCCAGGGATACAAATGCACTGTGATTATCCTGGGACTTTCTTCTGCCACTATCTATAGCAGCAATTGAGTTTACAGCTGGAAAAACGTCTCTTATCTTTTTTCTCTGTTGTTACCTTTCTAGATGGCAGATAGGAGGCAAGCTTCTTTTCAATAGTTGTCAATCTCTAGCTCTTAAACAAAACCTGCTGTAGGAACTCCTCTTTCTCCTAAGTTATAGCAGATTCACCCAGGAGCAGGAACTCACTCAGGGGCAGGAAATCACTCAAGAGCCATCTTGCTCCAGAGATTTTTTGCAGTATTCTGGCAAACATGTACCCAGCCTTCACTGGATGAGCAGCCACCAGGGGAGTTTGTTACGGCTCTCCATCAGCTCCAGTTTCCTCTTCCCCAGCAAATAGCTCTGGGCAATTCATGGCTTCTTGTTCCCTTCAGCCTGGCCATTGGATTGAGACACTGTCATCACTTTAGTTCTCAAACTGTGAGGCACCCCACAGTGCAGGCTGTGTTAATCCAGAGGAAGTGAGGTTACACAGTGACAGTGCATGCAGTGTCATTATAAAAACAAAAAAAGGAAAAACATTCCTTGGGCATAATGGTATCATTTTGCTAATATTCTCTAATTCAATAAACAAGCAATAGAGCATTGATTCATAGCTAGTTGAAAAAAGAACTGCATTTCTCACTAATAACATTTCCCACTTCTGATTTGACAATAGCTGATGGCAGCTTTTATAGACCGATCTCTGCTGAGCACACACCTGCAAGGAAATGGACCTGGGAGTTGATGTATTATATAGACTTAGCTCAGGAATAATTTGTACAAATTGATGGCAAAAGCCAAATCAAACACACACAGCCTGCTCTGACAGCAGCTAGTGAGGCACAGGCCTAGAGGAGGTTGGTGACTTCCCCATGCACTTCAGCCGGAGCCCACGAGGTGCCCTGCTCTTCCAGCTGTGCCTAGAGTGAAAACAAATTTAAACCAACCCTTTGCTACAGCTACTTTTGGTAGTGAGTTCTCACTTGCATGTCTAATTGCCACCTGAGTAAATGCTCTTCACTACAAGGAAGGATTGCACAGCTTAGCTCTACATTGTGGGATGAGAGGAGGAAAAACAGGTGAAGACACCATATGTGGGGAAAGTTAATGTTAGTGCATTCTTGGTGCCAAAGGAGAATTTCTCAGGTTCTCCTTGACTCAGAATTTCAAGGAAAAACACCATCCTGAGGAGAGATAATTCTTGCTGGGTTTTCTCTCTGTCGTAAAATGCTTTTGCAGTTCTGTTTCTGTTGGAGGATGTGTAGGGCTCAAGGGTAGTCAAGGCTTTATATTGAAGGCCAAATGTTAACATAACAGGCTAAATTACTGTGATCACTTCATGCTTCTTCCCTCTCCAGGTGCTCACTGAGCCTTTTAACATAGCTTGAGTGGAGATGTTTCACAAAAGGTATTTCAGGTTTGTCTCCATTAAGAAAATAAACCAGTTCTAATTAAAAAAAAAAAAATTCAAATTATTGTCAGGTGATTTATAACACTAGTATGTGTGAGCCTAAATCAGTTTGATTAATAGCAGAGATTGAACTGTTCTTCTGCACCCATCAGATTATTTGAATAGAGAAACAATCTCAAGGGCTGTAGCTACTCCACTTCTGTGTATTAACTGTTTATTAGTGCAAGGAGGGCTGATTATGCCACTGCTCTGAGCATGCAAGTGCAGAGTGGACGCTGATGGACCCAGGGAGACATCCAGTGTTGTGTCACTAGAGGAACAGACAGTCCTCCCTCAGTGGTCCTGCAGAGATTTAGGCTAACATGTAGCGTGAAGAAAACTGATTTTCAGGTCATAGGGATTGTTAAAGAATGCATGGGAGCCTCTTGGTGGCAAAACCATGTAAGGGTATATTCTGATGGACTTTAGCACAGAAGGGGCTTTCTCTGTTAGGATCAACATGTTCCCTCAAAAAAAAAAATCCTGGTTACTCACCAAGTTCTCATTCAGGCTTGAGGGACCTGTCTTTTAAATTTTTCTTCCCTCCTTCAGGAGAAAAAAATGTATGAGTTTGCTTCTGGAGACATGTGAGTTCTCAGTTCTATCAAAAGGAACTGCCCTCTTGTGGGTCTCAAATACCTCTTTCTCTTGCCGTGACCAAACTGCAACGAAGATATGGTGTGATACTGCATGCTCAAGCTTTCTTGTCCTCAGGAAAAATATGTGAAAGGTAGGGTCAAGCAAAATGGAGATAACTTCTATCCTAATGAAATAAAATGCCTTGTGCTAAGTGAAAATAGCCTGCTTGACACCTTTTCTAGAGAAGAAAAGAAGAGTGAATCAGGAAAACTGCTCTAAGAAAACATCAGGTAGTTGGTTTCCTTTTTATTGGTCTGAGTGCAGATTGATCCTGGTCCCTAGAAATCCACACTTTCTCCAATAGGATATCATCAGCTGTTACTCACCTGCAGAAATATTCCCCTGGTGGAGGGGGAAGCTGATTCCTTACATGTATGAAGAAATCTATGGCTAAAATATTAGAGACTGCAAGCTTGTGTTTTCAGTTTCTATTTCTGAGGTACCAAAAGGTACACTGTGCATTGGGGAGGATAAATAAAATTGCTATAGACAAAATGAAAATGGCAAATACTCTCCACTCTGCTGTTTCTCATCCATATTTTATTAACCAGTTTATGTGTTCTGCTGTCACTAATTCTTTTTGAGCGTGTCTTTTTCTCTCTTCATTTTGCACTCATCCTGAGTACATGTGCTGCTACAAGCAAGAAGCTCTTCAGCAGATGTTTCTGCTTTGAGGACTCTGGCATTCCATACTTGGATGCTTCTTGGGAACTAGAAATCCTGACTGGGATGATTCATTTTTCTCACATGAGCTATGGGAGCACCACAGAATAACATCTAATCAGTACTAATTCCTGTAGCTTGTATTAACATTAATTTCTCAACTTTGGGGACAGAACATACCCTCAGCAAATTTGCAGATGATGCTAAGTTGTGGGAACGCTTAACATGCTGAACAGCAAAGTTCCAATCCAAAGAAACTTGAGTGTTGGGCCAACAGGAACTTCATGAAGTGCCAGAAGGGGAGTGCAAAGCTCTGCAGGAATAACAACAGGCATGAGTACTGAGTTAGAGGAGGTTCCATGCTGTGAGTTAGCAGTGCACTCTCATTGCAATCAACACGGACTGCACAGCAGGCAATGGCAGAGGCAGCATGGCCAGCAGGCCATGGAGATGTGACAGTTTGGCAATGGTGAAGTAGTTTCATGTTTGCAGACTTTGCCACCCAAGAGAAAAGGGAGAGAAAAGAGAAGATTGAGTAGAAGACTAATAGGATTTTTAGATGCCTGGAGCATAGACTTAGAAGGACACACTGGGGAGCTGGGCTAGTCTAGGCTGGTGAAGAGATTAGTCTAACTAACCACAGAATACAGCTACCTGCTCAGGAGCTGCAGAGGTGCCTGAGACAAACTCCTCTTAAGAGTGGCAAGTGATATAAAAAGGGACAAAAGTCACATGTTGTAACTTGGCAGGTTCAGATTGAACATTAGGAAAAACTTCTTCACTGTGAGGCTGGTGCAGCTCTGGAACAGGTTACCCAGAGTAGTCAGGGACTCTCTGCCCTTGGAAGTTCTTGGGACTCAGCCAGGCAAAGCAACAGCTGATCTGATCTGATCTAGTGTTGGCAACAGCCCTGCCTCCTATGGGGGACAGGGCCAGAGGCATCCAGAGATCTCTTCCAGCCAGCATTCCAATGATTGTATGAATTTGAGGGATGCACTGAGCCAATCTAAAAGAATCCTGTTGCAGTCAAACTTTAATTGAACAGCCTACAGTTATGAAGTGTTGCTGAGAAGTGAACAGTACAATGGGAAATCTATTCTCCCAGCTCGTGCTACACGTGTTACGGAGCTGCACCAGAGTTCATGAGTCCCTGATGAGGGCAACTTTTCTTACTGGCTTGTGCCCCAGTCCTAGAAGACTTGTACATGCCAACATGGAAGTATAGACTTTGTTTTAAACCTTGGCATCTATTTGTTGCTTGGTTAAACTCCAAAAGTATGTGCATCACTCTTTAATGAATCAGAGGATTTGCAAGCCCTTAGCTGGCTCCTGGTGCAGTGGTTGTTCTGTTCCTGAGGTACTCAGCTGTGGCTGACTCTGAAGAATTAGGTCAAACTGAATGTACATTTTACATTGAGCACATCTGTGTCCCTTATTCAGGTTACTGGTTCACAAAATAGAAATCTGCATTCCAAGGGAAACTTCCATGAAAATACAAGCTGCTCCTGCCTTATGAGTCCAGTTCTTCCCAGAAGGAAAATCCTCCAACGTCTGCAGAAGTGATAACTATTTCAGCCAGGAGTATTTGCTTTGCAAAATACACCCAAAACAGCTGAGGAACGTTTTTAAAAGTAAAGGAGATCTTGCAAGTAGTCCATGACATGCTTTAGCTCTTCACCAGATTCCTGTCTTGTTACACTAAAGACAAGAATGTTATCACTCTGGTTGATGCATTATTCATAGGACTCATTAATTTGCTGTCACATGGCCAAAGTTATTTTTTCACAGTATCTCGTTTCAGTATGAGTGAAAGCTGTAGAACCTGAATTCAAAGCATGTTCCAGGCCTGTGGAAACCTTTTCTAAGGCTCTTTTTTGAGTAACCCTGTACGAAACTTGAGGGAATGGCGTTATATATTGAGACATTCTCATTTGACTGCAGTATTTGGATAATGTGTGTATTTGTAAGAATGCGTGCTATGTGAGTTTAAACATCTTGAAACTCAGATTCCCACTGCCCAGGTCAATGGACTTTTCCAGAATTGTTTCATGTTTCTCTACTTGTTTTCATATTTTTTCTTTTCATATACTTTTATGATACTCTTATTCCACAGAGAGAGTGGTTATACCCAGTGTAGAACAAGCCTTTGCTATATTCAAACCCCATTATGTGACCAATACTTTCTGATAGGTTTGAAAGGGTTGCAGGATGTCATTTGCAGCTAAGAGCAGGTAAACTAGCGAATCTTCTACTTGGCAAAGACTTCTTATCAGTAGAGAGAGAAGAACTATAGTTAACATTACATGCATGTATTCAAAAGGGAAGTTATGGGGTGCTGCTGACAGCTTGTATCTTTTGCTTCCTTTCAAAAATATAGTATTTTGAGTCTTCCTGATTTGAACTTCGTCTTCAAAAATATGGAAAATTTATGTCTTATTAACTGAAAAATGTCCTGCTGTCCTGGGTTGCAGTGTATTCTACTACCATCCCCATCAGCTGTTGAAATCAGGTGGGGCAGTGTTTCCTTGCCTCCTCCCCCCAGACTATCTTTCTGTTAATGGCCCATCATTGTCCTGCTGCCTGACTCAGAGATAACTCCCTCCGGCCTATCTTCTGTTAATGAGCCTAATCAACACTGGCCTCATGACTCATTACCCCCATTGTGAGATGCTCCACCCAGAGGGAGGAACCAAGCATCCCAATCGTGGATATAATCTGAGGCTGAACACCAGAGACAACCGGCTTCCCACTGGATTTCCAGAGGACAGGAGCTACACAGCCACCACTGGACTTCCTGAGGAAGAGCAGACTGTTTTACTACAGGATCAACTGCTTCAGAGGACTGCAGCCACCATTCTACCAGACTGCTACCACCACCCTGCCTAACAGGGTGTCAGGTTGTACCTTGACTCTGTCAGTTTGACAGTGTTTTCTTTTACCTTTTTTTCCCCTTTTTCTTTAATTTCCATTAAATTGTTATTACTGACTTGGTGCCTCCCACTGGTTTGTTTTTCAAACTAGTACATAATTTGGCGCCCAACGTGGGGCTTGCTCTGAGAAAAAGTCAGAATTACAATTTTGTATAAACAGAAATCTATTCACCATGGTGCTCAGCTGGTCTGCATGGGTACTGTATCTTGCTCTCTATGTTTTTCCTCACATGGGGAACTACCTGCCTGTTGTATTACTCCTGTTAAAACCAGGGAATGGTATGAGAATTGCTTTATTGGTTTATTATGTCTATAGCATAATAACCTGCGAGGCGATGAATACCATTCGGAATATATACTCAATTTTGTTTGGCTGTCCTAGTCTGGGCTCCTATGTCTGGGACCTCTTCAACAATCACAGCCAGCCCCTGGTGGGAGGAGTAGAGAGTGGTTTCTTCCAGCCTTTCAGGCCAGGCACAGCAGTTTTTGAAAAAATTGAGTTCCCTCTGGATGTTAAGGATGGTATAATCTTCTTGTCAGTTCTCTTCTCTTTTTTCTCTATGGCCTGCATTGTGTACACCATGCTTAGAAACAAAACACTACTTAGTGTGGTGCAACGTCTGCTTGAGGAGGAGGTAAAAAGGAGCAAAGCAGCAAATACCATGTCTACACAGACTGTCACACAGAAAGGAGCCAAAAGCAAAGCAACCGCATCCATTTCTACGCAGACCGTCACCGAGGAGAAAGGAGCCAAAAGCACTGTCAGCATCCCCATGCAAACCATCACTGAACCAGAACAGCCTAAACCGATTGCAGTTGCCCCCGTGCAGAAGAAGAAATCAAAAAGCAAATCAGTCCGCATAGTGACTGACGAGGATGCAGCAGGACCTTCGCACCCAGCAGAAGAGGCAGAGCCAGAGATCATCACTCGGTCGCTATCCCTGGGTGAGCTGCGAGACCTGCGGAGGGAATTCACCCGCCAGACGAACGAGTCTATCCTGACCTGGCTGCTCCGCATCTGGGACGCTGCAGCCAATGACACCATTCTGGATGGAAGTGAGGCCAGGCAACTGGGATCTCTGTCCCGGGATGTGGTCATTGACCAGGGGATCGGGAGAACCCAAGAAACCCTCAGCCTCTGGCGGCGACTGCTTACAAGTGTAAGGGACAGGTACCTTTGTAAAGAAGACCTCCAGGTGCACCAAGGAAAATGGAGCACAATGGAACAAGGTATCCGGTGCCTGAGGGAATTGGCTGTGCTGGAGATCATTTTCTCAGAAGATGAGAGATTTCCTAAGAGCCCAGATGGTGTCCAGTGCACGTCACAGATGTGGTTGAGGTTCGCACGCCTTGGACCAGAGATATACTCCCGTTACCTGGCAACGCTGCAATGGAGGGAAGGCGAGGACAGGGTGGGCGTCTTGGTGAACAAACTGAGGATTTACGAGGACACCGTCACAGCCCCGTTTCGCACCCATGTCTCATCCGTGGAAACAAGTCTTTTGGCTGAGCAAGTCCGGAGCTTGATTGAAGAAGGCCATCAGAAATTGAAAAAGGAACTTAAGGAAGAGATTTACCAGATCTCACCAGAACCAACAAGAGTCTCTGCCATTAGGAGCTGGCGACCCCCAACCAGGGAGAGAGGATACACCCCACGAGGTAACTCTGGTTTTTCTTTCAGGAACATGGAGAAGACATGAGTAAGTGGGATGGAAAACCCACCTCCTCCTTAGCAGCTCGGGTACGTGAACTAAAAAGAGGGACAACTACCACAAGAAGCGCATCTAGAGTCAACATTGCTCCGGTCTCCCGCACACAGAACTCCAGACGGTACCGGAATGATAATATGACCGATCCTCTTGAAGGGACCTCAGGAACGTATTCACCGGAAGGGAGCAACATGCAACATGACCAGGAATAGAGGGGCCCTGCCTCTAGCCAGGTAGAGGAAAGGGAGAATCGGGTCTTTTGGACTGTGTGGGTCCGATGGCCTGGCACATCTGACCCACAAAGATACACGGCTTTGGTTGACACCGGTGCTCAATGTACTCTGATGCCATCAAGGTATGTGGGAGCAGAACCCATTTCTATTTCTGGGGTGACAGGAGGATCCCAGCAGCTGACTGTACTGGAAGCTGAAGTGAGTTTAACTGGGAACGAGTGGCAGAAACACCCCATCGTGACTGGCCCGGAGGCCCCGTGCATTCTCGGCATAGACTATCTCAGAAATGGATATTTCAAGGACCCAAAAGGACATCGTTGGGCTTTTGGGATAGCTGCTGTGGAGACAGAAGATATCAGACAACTGAGTACATTGCCTGGCCTCTCAGATGACCCCTCTGCCGTGGGACTGCTAAGAGTTGCAGAACAACAGGTGCCAATCGCCACAGCAACAGTGCACCGCCGGCAATACCGCACCGACAGAGACTCTGTGGTTCCCATCCATGAGATGATTCGCAAACTGGAGAGCCAAGGGGTGGTCAGCAAGGCCCATTCACCTTTCAACAGCCCTATATGGCCAGTGCGTAAGTCCAGTGGAGAATGGAGGCTGACGGTGGACTACCGTGGCCTGAATGAGGTCACGCCACCACTGAGCGCCGCTGTGCCGGACATGTTGGAACTTCAGTACGAGCTGGAGTCCAAGCAGCGAAGTGGTACGCCACTATTGACATTGCAATGCCTTCTTCTCCATTCCTTTGGCAGCAGAATGCAGGCCCCAGTTTGCTTTACCTGCAAGGGTGTGCAATACACCTGGAACCGACATGCCCCAGGGTGGAAGCACAGTCCCACCATTGCCACGGACTGATCCAGACTGCATTGGAAAAGGGTGAGGCTCCAGAACATTCTGCAATACATCGATGACATCATCGGTGGGGAAACACAGCAAAGGAAGTATTTGAGAAAGGAGAGAAAATCATCCAGATTCTCCTGGAAGCTGGCTTTGCCATCAAAAGGAGCAACGTCAAGGGACCTGCCCAAGAGATCCAGTTGCTGGGAGTAAAGTGGCAAGATGGACGACATCAGATTCCCACCGAGGTCATCAATAAGATCACTGCGATGTCTCCACCGACCAGCAAGAAGGAAACACAAGCTTTCCTAGGCGCTATAGGTTTCTGGAGGATGCACATCCCGAGTACACCAGATCGTGAGCCCCTCTCTACCTGGTTACCCACAAGAAGAATGATTTCCACTGGGGCCCTGAACAGCAGCAAAGCCTTCGCCCAGATCAAACAGGAAATTGCTCACGCCGTAGCCCTTGTCCCAGTCAGGACAGGACCAGAGGTGAAGAATGTGCTCTACTCTGCAGCCAGGAACAATGGTCTGTCCTGGAGCCTCTGGCAGAAGGTGCCTGGTGAGACTCGTGGCCGACCACTGGGATTCTGGAGCCGAAGCCTACAGAGGGTCTGAAGCCAACTACACTCCCACAGAGAAGGAAAATCTTGGCAGCCTATGAAGGAGTCCAAGCTGCCTCAGAGGTAATTGGCACTTGAAGCACCAGTTGGCTTCTGGCACCCCCGACTACCGGTGCTGGGTTGGATGTTCAAGGAAAGGTTCCTTCCACGCATCATGCCACCGACACCACATGGAGCAAATGGATTGCTCTCATCACACAGCATGCCCGTATTGGAAACCCGAATCGCCCTGGGATTCTAGAAGTTATAACAAACTGGCCTGAAGGTGAGACTTTTGGATTATCCTCTGAAGAAGAGGAAGAGCAAGTGACTCGTGCTGAGGGAGCCCCACCATATAATGAGCTACCGGAGACTGAAAGACGTTATGCCCTCTTCACTGATGGTTCCTGCCGAATTGTAGGCGCTAATCGAAAGTGGAAAGCTGCAGTATGGAGCCCCACACGATGAGTTGCACAAGCTACCGAGGGACAAGGTGGATCAAGTCAGGTTGCAGAGCTTAAAGCCATGCAGCTGGCTTTGGATGTTGCTGAACGAGAGAAGTGGCCGAGGCTCTATCTCTACACTGACTCATGGATGGTAGCTAATGCTCTGTGGGGATGGCTGGATCGCTGGAGAAAGGCCAACTGGCAGCGCAGAGGGAAACCCATCTGGGCCGCTGAGATTTGGCAGGACATCGCCGCCCGAGTAGAGAAGCTGACCGTGAAGGTTCGACACGTGGATGCGCACGTACCAAGAGTCGGGCTAATGAAGAACATCGCAACAACGAGCAGGTGGACCGAGCTGCCAAGGTGAAGTATCACAGGTGGATCTGGACTGGCAGCACAAGGGAGAATTATTCCTAGCTCGTTGGGCCAAGATGCCTCTGGTCATCAGGGGAGAGATGCAACATACCGATGGGCCCGTGACCGAGGGGTGGACCTTTCCATGGACAGCATCTCACAGGTCATCCACAGTTGTGAGACCTGTGCTGCAATCAAACAGGCCAAGCGGGTGAAGCCTCTGTGGTATGGTGGATGATGGTCAAAGTACAGGTATGGTGAAGCCTGGCAAGTTGACTACATCACCCTTCCCCAAACCCGCCAAGGCAAGCGCTACGTGTTGACCATGGTTGAAGCAACCACTGGATGGCTGGAGACCTACCCCTGTGCCTCATGCTACAGCCCGGAACACCATCCTGGCCTGGAAAAGCAAGTCCTGTGGAGACATGGCACCCCTGATACGATCGAGTCAGGACAACGGGACTCATTTTAAGACAGCCTCAATCAACACCTGGGCCAGAGAACACGGTATCGAATGGATATATCATATTCCTTATCATGCACCAGCTGCTGGGAAAGTTGAACGCTGCAATGGACTACTTAAAACTACCCTAAAGGCACTTGGTGGGGGGACCTTCAAAAATTGGGAAGTGAACTTAGCAAAGGCCACCTGGATAGTCAATACCCAAGGGTCCATCAATCGAGCTGGTCCCGCCGAGTCTGAACCCTTGCACACAGTGGATGGAGATAGAGTCCCTGTGGTACACCTGAGAGGTATTTTAGGAAAGACTGTTTGGATTAATCCCACCTCAGGCAAAGGCAAACACATCCGTGGGATTGTCTTGCTCAAGGACCTGGTTGCACTTGGTGGGTAATGCAGAAAGATGGGGAAACCCGTTGTGTACCACAAGGAGACCTAATCTTAGGTGAGAACGGTGTGTAGATTTCACTGTGTATATATATATATATATATGTATGTGCGTTCTAGAGTTTAAGAAGGTATTGATTTGGGATAATGTAGATGGTAATAGAATAAGGGGTGGATAATGTCCTGGGTGCAGTGTATTCTATTACCATCCTCAGGAGCCGTTGAAATCAGGTGGGCAGTGTTTCCTTGCCTCCTCCCCCCAGACTATCTTCTGTTAATTGCCCATCATTGTCCTGCCGCCTGACTCAGAGATAACTCCCTCCGGCCTATCTTCTGTTAATGAGCCTAATCAACACTTGGCCTCATGACTCATTACCCCATTGTGAGATGCTCCACCCAGAGGGAGGAACCAAAGCATCCCATCGTGGATATAATCTGAGGCTGAACACCAGAGACACCGGCTTCCCACTGGATTTCCAGAGGACAGGAGCTACACAGCCACCACTGGACTTCCTGAGGAAGAGCAGACTGTTTTACTACAGGATCACTGCTTCAGAGGACTGCCAGCCACCATTCTACCAGACTGCTACCACCACCCTGCCTAACAGGGTGTCAGGTTGTACCTTGACTCTGTCAGTTTGACAGTGTTTTCTTTTACCTTTTTTTCCCCTTTTCTTTAATTTCCATTAAATTGTTATTCTGACTTGGTGCCTCCCACTGGTTTGTTTTCAAACTAGTACACCTGCAAATCCTTTAGCCAGCATCTTGTTGTCCAGTATTGTGTCTTTAGTTTACAACACTGACATTCGTTTAGGGTAACTCAGTTTGCATTATTGTAATGCAAATTACTTCATCCAGGAAAGTAAGAATAACAGTGTTCAAGTACTGTGACTTTTTGTTTGATCTTCACTCATGCTTTAACTTCCATATCGTTTATGTATTATGGGAAGCCAGAGACAGAATTAGTGTCAAGAAAAGCCAGAAAGAAAAAATTGCTCGAACATGCAAGATTCTCCTAGAGTCAGCTCATTCAGCCATTATACTAAATACATTTGCACAAGATTCTTTTTGTCACATCCTTTTATCCTGAAGCTGTGATTTAGTTGAATGAAAGAATGGAAAAGTACCACGGGCTGTAATGGACATTGTACCAAACACTTGCTCGTGCCTTTTCTGAAGGTGTTACATTGTCCTGTTTTCAGCCCACTGGACGATGTATGGGGCTCACAGGCTGCCTTGTGCCTCTGCCCACTGCAGGTGATAACACTCATTCATGCCTCCTATACTCCTAGAACACTAGTGGCCCATTGGCAACAGGAATAGTGTGTCTCAGCAGCTACCCTTCCGAAGGACTCCTAGCTGGACCCTTCAGAAAGGCTTAGATCTACATTTAAAGAGGATGCAGTTACCTACTTCTTTATGAAAGACCCATGGGTTTTGAAAAGAAATCATGCTTTAAACAGCAAGTAAGGATTAAAAAACAATGTTTTTAATGCAGAGGCTTCCATTGACTGTTGCTGCTAATCTCTGTGGAGCTCCTGGTCTTTTTACACAGGTATCACTGAATTAGTGTAAAGCCATACGCATATACAATTAGAAGACTGCTGTGTGAAATACATTTTTTTTAAACAATTACTTATTATTGACATGAATATTTGATGCTGGAGATACCATTTGGCATGTGGCCAAGGATAAAGACCCATAAACAACTATGCATGGTTTAGAAAGAGGGGCTGGAAGTGAGGATTATATTCAGCTCCAGATTGGAGACATCTGCATTAGGAATATGAAAGAGAGATCTTCATATGTGTTGGGTGCATGAGTACCCATTCTAGTCAGAGGAGAGTCAATGTTTTAAGCAGCTTTTTTTTTTTTATAAATATCTAATCAACAGAAATTCTTTTAAGGAACCTGAAGTATCATCTTTGCACTGGCAAGTATGACACAAGACACAAAGGAACCCTGTGCTTTTCTGCACATAAATGAAAGTCAGGAAAGATACTGCAGGACAACTGAAACAGCAGTATGTGGACAAATGGACAAGCCCTAGACCTCCAGCGACTATGCTGGGAGTTCAGGCACCTGAACCACAGGTAGATCCATACAGGTAGTACTTCAGACATCTGAATTTGAGTGTAATGGATAATCTAAGTGACTGAAGAATAGTCTTCACTGTAGCTGAGGAGGTACAAAGCCATTTTTGGTATATGCCTAATGATCCATCAAAAAAATTGTTCCAAATTGTTGGACTTGTTACAGGTGAGGCTTTAATTGATAGTTATAGTGATCCAAGATCTGATCTCATTTTCTAACAGCTGTGTAGGAGTAGCCCTTCTGAGCAATGACAGAGCTCTGAGGCTCCATTCAAAAAAAGTCCTTAGCTTTTGCTCAGTGACGGGCACCTTGGTGACTTACTAGGCTGTTCTGGCTTATGTAGGAATAAGCTTAAGTAGTTGTAAGGTTTCTTTGGGCTCAGTAAGTTACAGTATTGTCTTAGTTGCCTTTTGTAAATGCCCTGGGTGTAGACTCCCTTCAGAGAAGCAAGCTCCAGGGATGTGATTACCTCCTCCAAGTACTTGGACACACACGAGCTGTTTCCCAGAGCACAATACCTGAAGGCAGTCTGTTGAAAAGTTGGTTTTCTCAGAAATTCTGAGTACTAGAAGAACCTTTTGTACTGGCAAGGTTTTCACTTCCAACTGTGCAAGAAACTCATGGATCTAGGAAAAACAGCAAAACATCTGAGTTTTTACCCTTGCACTGTGTTCTTTGGATTTAGGCCAGATGCTTCAGGGTCTCTATAATTCCTCTTACATGTCTTCTATACAGCCCGTTTTTCTCCTCCCTGAGTATTACCCTGTATATAAAACCAAATTCCTTGTCAGCTGAAGTTGGTGAACTGACTTCTGTGAGATTTTATTCAGATACCACTAATAATTTTAAAGTGGAATCAGAAAGGCTTCTTACCTGTTCACTCCTGAAGTGTATTCCTATACAATTTTTCAGGGGTCTACGCCTCCTTGCCATTATCTCCTGAACTCTTCATCCCCTTTCTCACTTGATGTGACAGTGAAATTCTGGTTATTTGCATTGCTTAGTCAAAAGTTGTGCTCAGAGAGTAAATGAAAAAGACAACAGACTCACAATGAGAAAGCACACAGGAGGCACGAGGTACAACTCAGCCAGTCCCCTGGTCCTAACCTATACCTGCCCATTGAAGAGTACTCTGTTATACCTCCAGCTTAAAGAAGCTTTCAGTATTACACTCATTTCATCAAAGCAATAGTGATTTGCAGTAGCTGACGGCCTAGTTGTGCTCAGATTTTTAGAAGAAGCCCAGCAGACAAGTGCAGTGAATGTAAAGGATTATCAAATAAGCCCTATTTGTGGTTTATTCTATTACATATCTCACTGGTGTCAAAAATGCTTGTGTGGTTCTCTTTGAGGAAATAATTCTTCCATTTCAATTCCGGTTTCTTCATCCTACCTGCTGGGTTATTAATTTTTTTTCCCATAAAATTACCTTGCAGCAGAAGACCATAACTTCTTAGGTGAAACACTCAATGGGCAGAAACTGCAATCTGGCCATTTTCAAGGGGAGATCAAATTACACCGTTTGCTGTATAAAGCAAATAAATTTTAGTCTGGTTGGCGCTTATCTATTTTTGCAAGTACATCACTTTGGAAAGAGACTTGCTCAGCTAATCTATGGCTGTCATGGAAATGTAATTTTTCCTTCCTCTGAACCAATAACGGGCACCTGGCAAGCTTGCTTGTGCACCCATGCGTTCAAGTCTAGCAGTTTCCATGGAAACCCATCAAACTGTCGCACCAGTTTTCTAACATGCTGCCACTTCACAAACACAGGACAAGTTGTTTTGCACAAAATTCCTCTATAATGCTGTTCTGGTTTCTCTCCGGAGACAATTCAGCAAGACTAAATGTTTATACATATAGATGGCAAGAATTGCTTCTAGCTGCAAGTAAACCAGCTCATCTGTATGAGACCATTCAAGCTGAAGCTTTCAGAAACTCACTGAAAAATATATTTTAGGCTATGGAACACCCCATCTTTAGGTGAGAAAAGGAAAATTTTCTTTTAAAATGTAAATATATTTATACTTTGATTTTGCTAATACACCACCTATGTCTCTAATCCCCTTCTGGAAAGATATTTGAATTCCTAACTCAACAAGCCAGACACAGCTGCTGCTTTTGTGAAACTGCCATGCTAACTTTCAAGTTAGTTTGATAAAGTTGTAACAGGAGTTTAAGAACATGATCTCTGCGACAACAGGAGATGGGAGTCAGAGTTCCAAGGGTCTCCTTCACTCTATGGCTTCAGGCCCATCTAGTGACTAAGAAAAACACATGGCTGGTTTGGTTAGAAATAATTCAGATTTCAAGCTGTATCCTAACATACCCCACAAACAAGTTTTCAGACGAGCTTCAGAATCTCAGAAGTACAGATCTGTCTGGTACTCTCTCATCTCTTTCCAAACATGTAGGTTTCAGATATGGTTCAACACATATATTCCTCCTAGGTTTTCTGTTTGAGTAAAATTCATGGCATGTACCCTCCCATCATGCAACTCAACATCTATTTATTATTCAGCCAGTAAAAAGTAAATAAACATCCTGACATGACCGTTTTTTGATTCACGCACTGCTCATTTTTAAAAATGATTCCTGAATCTTAGAAGCTACCAGCTCTATAATGAGGAGTATGTTCTGAGCATTTTAAAAATATCAAGCATTTTTCTGCATTTGTTCCTTCCCTGTGCAGTACTGTTCTATCAATATCAGCAGTTGGCCCTCATCTAAACTGGAAAAGCATCAAACACAATGATTCCATCCCGTGGAACAGCAAGATAGTTAATGGTACACGTGAGATGAAGCTCAAAGAAGAAGTTTGAAAACAGGACAATTAGTTGGCAGGAGCCATAGAATTAATGCACAGCAAAATGTGCAAGAATGCCTGATTCACTGAATTTTAGTAATAGAGATCAGATGAAGTTGGTAGCTGGAGGGGCATAAACTGGATAAATGCTTATTTATCAAGAAACGTCTTTCAGCTGAGGAAATGAAATAGTGAATACTGTAAAAGATTGGATACACTTAATATTGGCTTGCTTAATGGAAAACTTTGCCTGCGCTATTAGCTTTAATTTAATGCTAATTTGCCCATTTAATAACAATTGATATTAAGCAGTTTCCTATTTAATGTTAATTGAAAATCACTGGTCTCCTGTTCCAGACAATATTTAATGTCACTTATTTCAACTTGGGACAAAAAGATGCATTTTTATTGTGGCCTGAAAACTTTGCAGGAAATATAAAGCACAGAAGAAGCATAGATCAGTTAGCAGAACTATACACTTTAATTTAATTGTATTATTATTTTAAAAATGACCATCAAAGACCTAGAAACATAATTAAATGCCACAGACCACGAAGGATACACTGAGATGAAACTGCAGTGCCTGCAAACTGAGTCACACTTGTGTTTGCTTCCTTTACTTTTTTCCTTATTTTTTCCTTCTTGTTGAGAATGGGCATAAAATGGTTGTAGTAAGCAAAAGAATTCTGGTTCGACTGCCACCTTTTCTGGATAAAATCCTGTACCCATCTTCTGACTTTCCAGAGCAGGTGCCACTGGCCTACCAACAAAAACTGATGGCATAATGCCTCAGCTTGCATTCACTGTTTTGCTAGCTCTATGAATATATTCTGAAAATACGCATTATGGATTCCAGACTGTCTGTGAACTCTAAAAAGATTCTCAGCACCCTACAGCCTCTCCCTGTAGGTATCTACAAGCTTTTATTTAGATCCAGAATGTAACTCATTTTAGAAATTATATTCTATTTCTACTGCAGGTGTGCTTGTATGACATGGATTGCGTGTGTAGACCATTTATAAAATATCTTTGTCGCTTCCCTCGTGCATGTACATGCCCAGAGTAAAAAGAATATGTAACACCTGAGGGTGGGATCAAAAAGTGAAATATGTTCACATGCTATGGTAAGTACATTTGCATCATTATTTATAAGTGGTCTGTCAGTCTAGCTGTCTAATCTGCTACTGATGTCAGGATCTTCATACCTCCCTCAGTCTTGCTGGATTTCTTCGCTGTCATTTTGTTTCCCAGGATCTGACTCTAGTTTGGCACAAGTTATCACAGTTATGTTTTCTGTGCATTCTCTTACTGGTTTATTTCAAAAAGTACAATGAGTCAATTATACTGTTGCCTGTTTCCTACATGTGGGGGAAAAGCTCTAATTGCTTTCTGTCAGTTGACCCAGGCATGGCTATTTCCTAAGTAATTTCTCTTCTCCAGCAGAATAATCTCCCACTGAGAATACTCCCTCCTCATTGTAGAAATATGTATTTTGGTGGGTTATAATTAATAACAGTGATGTTATTAATCTCCACAGCATTTTCTAACCTTTCAAAAATAAAAAAAAAAAAAAAAAGAAAATCTCCCATAACTTATAATGTTAAGGAATGAAATTATGGCCCACTCCTTCCCTGAGGGGAAATAGGTTTCCTGCACAATTCTCGATTCTTTCCCACAATTAATAGAGCCTGCAGCAGTCTTTTAAAAGCAAAACTAACTGTGGAGGAGTGGGAGGCAATAAGGATGGCATTACTTTACTGTGAGCCTTATTGCTCTTGCACATGGGAAGTGAAGAATGCATTCAGGGCAATGCTAATGGTAAAAGGTCTGTTTTGGACAGGAGCTGGCACATCTGTTGTGAGCACCACTGACGGATCACCCTCTTTTCTGATTCTGATCTGTGCTGACGTGCAAACGTCCATTTACCTGAATCAGTGCAAGGCATTGAGCACATCGAGCTGCTGCTCTCCTACTGCTTGCATTGATAATTCATCCTCTGCAGTAAAATTTGACAAGCATAAAGTTTTGAAAAGGTCAAGTTTAGGGTCTCCTGAGATTATTTTTGACCTTAGTTTTGACAGCAAATGAAGGAAATCACTAGCTGTGTGCATTTTGCAAGTCCATTAAGCAACTGAGGCCTGGCAAGATGCTGTTATTAGTAGGATTAGTGATAGCAACCTTTCCATAGCTAATGGAAGCCAGAGTTGACATTAGAGTCTGACAAATACAGACGAGCTTGTGTCACCGCAGGGACAAAATAAATACACGCAGCAATTGATTGTGGACAAATAGGGGCTTTCCAAACTGGAAACCATACTGCTTTGAAACCATGAGACCATATCCTGGTAGGGTCTTTGATCTCTGAGGTATCAGCATTTCAGGAGGAGGCACTAAGGCTTTAACGAGGTTTGTTGTATGTTCTTCTTCATGGTGACCTGAAATCTCTGAACTGCTGGTCTAACAACTGTGGTGTCTTATCCAGCTGGAACAGGAAAATAATCCCCACTTTAAATATGACTTTGCAGGGTCAGATTGGAAGGTTTAAGGAAATATCCCATACCAACCTTTGCCATCTCCAAAGGCAACAGTAGGGATACAAATACTCCTCCAGGGAATGATCTGTGGGCTCACTCATTTGTACCAGCAATAAATTACATCTGTGGTTCTCCTACTAACAGGTGTGGTCTGAGAGGAGCCAGCCTAAGTGATGAAGGTACTTATGCAGTAAATATGTCAGAATCCATTTTCCATGTGCACCAGAGGAAGAAAGTCCTGTTAATTGAAGCTTAAGTAAAATGTAAGAACTCTGTGTTAGGAAATTATCATGCTTGGCAGACTAACCACTCACAAATTAAATTTATAGCTGCGGATTGGTGTCCTCTTTCCCAATTTTACCCTGTTGATGTTAGTCTTCACAGGATAGTTACAGAAAGAAAATGAGGAATGAATGTAGCAGGGATACTGTGAATTTGGTATTAATGAAGGAGCCCTTCTTCTGAGGGCAAGAGGGAAGTTCAACATAAAATTTATGAACTGGCTTTTGACAATTTAGAGGCACTAATATAGACTTTGGCCAAATCAATATAAATATTATTTATTCATGCAACCTTACAGATTTTTAGTAGTGGCTTGGTTTGCTTTCATAAAAATATGTTGGTTTTACTAAATCTTTATTTCAGGTAGCAAATGAGGGTTCACTTTCTTTAAGACCATTCCTTTATTTCAGATTTTGATTTAGTCTATTTAGAAAGGAAGATAAATCCTTTGCAATGAAAAAGAGCACAATATGGGGACAAAACAGAGCTGGTGCCAGGGCTTGTACAGGCCCATAGGCTGGCCCACTTTTTTTGCCAGAGTCAGAGATCTTCTAGCCACATTCCCTTGCTGTCAGCAGTTCTGCCTGTGTGTCCTAGCTCTACCCATTCACCAATCAGTCAGCAGTGCTGATTTCTCCTGTCTGCATACCTGGCTCCAGCACAGCACTCCCAGGACAGGGAAATACCTCATTCCCCTCTTGGCACAGGGTCTTCAGCCCAGTTTTTTGATGGATATCTAGTAGCAACACATTTCCCTGCTGTTGCAATAGTAGCAAAAAGTAATGAGGGAAGACAAGAAATTTCAGTCAAAGAGAACTGATTTCACTTCAAAAAGAAAAAAAAAAAAGATGTTAGAAAAAGATAATCTCAAGGCAATTCAGAAACTGTTGGAATTTCAGGCAGTATGGTGCTGGTTTGTTCCCTACTCAACTTCTATTTTGGCTGTACAGTATGTCAGTTTATTTTTTCTTTATAATTATTTTTAAACTCAACAGCCAGCCAAGGTAAATGAGTTCATCCTTAGAAACAGGCTATCATTTATTATGAATTGTCTTTTGTGCCATGTAAACTGTCCTTGCCTCAGGCATTTGTGCCTTTTAGCACTCTGTGGCCCCCAGAGCATAGTGATAAACCTTTGATACCTTGAAAATTATACCCTTTTTCTACATTACCACAAAATCCTCCAAACTGAATCAATACCAAAGGTGGCTATGATAGGAAGGAAGGAAGGAAGGAAGGAAGGAAGGAAGGAAGTTTCATAGTAGCAAGAGACATAATACAAAGAAAAGAACTCATTTAGGGAAGAAAAAAATATATAAAAGAATCAGTCTCTTAGGAGGTGAAATAAAATTTGAGTCTTGTGTTCTACTGTGACTATTTTATCTTTTGGAGGATTCCTTTCTCTAAGGGTGATCTTCTGGTGATATCTGCCTGTACAAGGAGCTTTGAAGTATACCTAAGGACTATGGGAGTGTATCAGAGGATGCTTCAGAAAATGAGACATGATTTGAGCAGTGCTGGGTTTCAATATAGTTAGCATCTTGAGATGTTAATTAAGTCCACTTGGGAATATTGTTGAGAATATATAGTATTTTCTCTTAGAACCATGCCTTTAACATGCTTGGTGAATCCTCCTAGTGCACAAGTTTTGGACTGATCTGGGGCTATTTGTAGTCACCTGTAGCCACCACTCCCCCATTTGCTGACATTTTCACTCACTTTACATAAAGGATGACAGTGGGCAAATACAGCTGCGAGATTTGGGTCTGACTCGTGGCCATGTGGATGTGCACTGTGCCATGAAGAGCTATAAAAATTATGTCAGTGATGTTAAAATGTTGTAAGTACACGGCACAGCATTTTAGCTCTGAGGGTTTAAAGCAATACAGCATCTGCTGGATGGTTTCATTGTCACTGTCAATGACAGTGGGAGGTGGCAGAGGAAAGGCATCTGTCTGATTTACACTGAATTCTACTTGCAAGTGTTCCTAACTCCTATCTGAAAGGTTTCCAAACATTTATTAGTACTTTGTATAGGAGATAACAATATTTTCTCTTCTGTAAAGAAGAGCACAGTGACTGCATCTTGTCTGCAGCCCTTGTGCTGACAAAGGCAAAGTTTTAGAGAAGCTTCAGTTGTCATTTTGCTTAAATTAATTGAATTGCTCTGGATCCTGTGTGACATTAGCCTCCTGGTCTCCCCAGGCAAAAATCTCAGCACTCGGTTACTCTTGAGCTGGAGATACTTTCTCACAAGGTCCTTTCGTCAGAGCTCAGCAAGAGCTCAGCAACAATCAGTTAGTTCTCTTATCTGTTAGAAATAATGTGTTGTCAATACCCTGGGGTTGGAATCACTGGCATGGGTCAATTTTTTTAATATTAGAAGGTGTTGGAAAAGGTAAGCCTATTCAGTGCAATCGTTTTGCAAAAGCTACTTAGTGTTGCCACAGAGGAGCTAAACTTTACTTATTTTAAATTTTTGCAAAAACTTCATTTTTGACTTTGTTTTCATGACATGCCAAAATTTCCTTTTAAAGGGGCTTTGAAAGACGCAAGCATTAAACTGGAAGAAAAAGCCTTGCAATGGAAAAAACGTGGGATTTTTTCCCTTAGTATGGAAAAGAAAACATGAAAAAAAGTTACCTTTTAAAAAATCTGAAATACACAAGTGCATGCAAGTAGTTGTTGACTGCCGTTTTTCAGTCTACAAAATTATTGACATTGACTGCATTCAGTATACTCGTACAGAGTATGTGGTGTAAGATACACAAATATACTTAGGAAATAGGTGGATAGGGCTGCTGTTGTGCTGTTTCATTGACTTACCACATACATAAGGAGCCCACAAGTGTGTGTCTGTGCCACACAGTAGGACCAAGGACCGCACTAGAATTGAAATCTTAGCTCTTTTTTAATCATAGGTCATAAACCAATTTATCTCACACTAATCTTATAGATATTTACAATTAAATTGGATCTTGCCTCCTCTGAAGCCATCTCCTCCTTTGACTGTCTCTGAGCTTCTAGTGAAGAAAAATTACACTGAGCTCGTGTCATCCTTAGCAAGATATTATCCTGACATCAAATGCAGGGTCAAACAAGGGTAGGTGCCTTATTGCAAGAAGAAGAAGTAGCTTTTACAGGAAGCCTGTCTGGTGAGGTAAACATTCCCATCACTCCAGGTTCTTTCAGGGGAGTGCTAGCCAGCATCCATATGTTGTTATCAGTTCCAAGTGGTGCAAAGTCTAAAGGAAAAGCAAAGGCCCTATGGGCCTCCATAATACACCACAACCACACTGAAGGTCAGACAGATGTGTCAGTTTGAGAGTTGTATTTTTGAAACACTGAAAACCCCAAAATAACAAATTATGAGTATTCTAGGAAAGCAATATATTCTGTTCTGCAAAAAGAATATTTGATTTTTTTTTCTCGAAGCCATCTAGTAACTTGAACATTTCAAATATCATTCCTGAGAGACAATTCCAAAAATGTGAAGCACATTTTAAACTATGAATATAGTTAGGCATGGAAGAATGTCTACTGAATTGTGATGGATTCTTCATTCTTGAAAACTGTGGCATTAAAAATGATCATTCTTCCACAGAGGACACTCTTGTCCAAACAGAAATAATTCAGTCCTGAAAATCGCGTGATCTGTGTTGTGCTGTTGGCCAGACTCGACTGTCACAGTGGCACTCTGGGATTATTTATGGATGTATCTGTGTGGCACTGCTTACAGAAGAATCAGCACTCATTTTGTTGAAGAATTTTTATTGATGACTGGCTTTGTTTTAACTTTATTTTTTCTCAGTGTGCACCAAAACCCAAATTCTAATTACCAATTTGTAGGGAAAAAGCATAAAAGCGTTTGTCTTCATTTCCTCAAGCAGGTGTTTAGATGCAGCCTAGAAGAGTGGATGAGAGAAGAGGAAAGCTGTGGGCAAGGGCTATCCCAGTCTGTTAGGTGTGATGCTGTGTGATGAATGGCTCTTGATGCTCAACGTGCTGGAAGCCTCCGCAGCTCCATCTGACAGTCACAGCCACAAACAACAGCAGCACACACTTCTTGTTTAAAGGATGAGAGAATACTTTTTGCTGCTGTTTCAGCTTTGGGTAAGTGTTTGTTTCTCTGTTCTCCAGATAAAGCTTTAAGTTCCTTTAAGTTCAAGGAAGTGAGAGAGAAGCTGCAAGCAGAACGAGGACTAGGAAAAGAAGTGCAGTGTTTAGCAGCTTCAAATTCTGTTCCTGACACCAGCAACCAATTGAAATGGTGCAAAATCTTTAGTGTTGGTCCTGCTCCCTCACATGCTACAGTTAGCGGGGAAGAGTCATTATCCTGCCACCAACTTTTCTCTGCCCTGTCTGTGAGCAAAGAGGCACACAGCCCTTGTCATATAATCATAGCCCGAGTTGGAAGGGACACAAGGATCATTGAGTTCAGCTCTTGGCTCTGCACTGGGCAACCCCAAACCGCACACTTTTGCTGATATGTGAATGTTCATGTAGACTGCGGAGAAATTTCTGGATTTTAAGTTACTGCCAAGTGCACCCAGGATGGTCTAAAATTTGGCTTTTCATGTTGGAGATGAAATAGGTCCATGAAATTCCTTTGTTGTTTCCTATACCTCAAAATTTTGCCTCAGGAATGCTTGAGGAATGCTTGCAATGAAGGCATAACTTCTTTGTTAATGTTAATTCATAGTCTCTCATGACCAGAACAATTAAACTGTTTCTCTTTAAGGTGAATATATATGGCAGGAATTTATTTATGCATATTCAGCAAGAGCTTGAGGATGAACCCAGTGGAAAAAAATGAATACTGGCAGTGTTCTGAAATCCCAAAGTGAAAAATGCTATGATTAAACCCATGATGATGCTGGTTTATATGTCTCCTTTAGTGGAAAGAAATCATGACATATTCACATTACATTATTTTTGCCTCCCAGATGGCCTTTCTTAAGGAAATGGGAAAATTTGCTTTTTCAAGAAATGATTGCAGGATTTCTGTTTTGTTTGTTTTTCAAATTTTCAATGTTGTGGATAAAAGCAAAAATTCACTGTCAGTATTTCCATCTTTGATGTGCTGCACTGATCAATTAGTGGCTACATATATACATGCTTTTTTTTTCTCACCCACCTACAAGTCTTTCCTCCCCTGACAAAGGTGAATAATTTGAATTACCAAGAAACTCAAAATAATATTTTCAAAGGTCTGTTGAACAAACATCTTTTTCAATGATTTGAACTAGACTTGAACTAAGGGAATGAAGAAATAAAACAAGAAACTGTAAGAGAGAGGAAAAAACTAGCTATCCATCATCTCTATCAGTCTAGCTTTTAGTAGAACTCTTCTAATTCGAATTAATATCTTCAGTGATTTCAAATTTCTGATTTCATAAATTCTCTTAATTAATCTTGGCACAATTACTCTACTCCCTGATTGTGGTATTTACAAGGCACTCATTACACTGAGAGTGCATGTGACAGAGTTAGAAGGATGTGTCACAACATCCTAAATGATATCTGTCCCTCTGTCTTTGGAAATTGCCTCCTGAAACAACTGCACTGCAGAACTGGTGAGGAAAGACTGTAACAAGTCAAAGATGCTTCTGAAATGTCATCCTTGTTGTATCATGATGGAGTAGTACCCATTAATCCTTAGATTCTGCATGGAGAAAAATTATTGTCTAAATTGATGGGGAACTGACTTAATTTAGATGTCATGCAAGGAGACCCTGAAGGTGAAGATTGATTTTAGTCACATTGTAGGTTTTTACCTGATAATGTTTAAATAATTCCACCTTGTTATTTCCCACATATCTCAAGGAAGCTGAAGTTCCCTGCAGCTCTAGTGCGAGGCAAGAATGAATACAGTTCGTTTGTCAAAGTGTCACTGACCTATTTTATAATAACCTGTACAGTAGCCACAAGTTCCAGATTTATTTCTCTGGTGGGACAGTGAAAGCAATTTTATTGCAGATAAATGGACACTGGAAACAAGCTCTCCCTTTCCCTGCAGCATTCCTATGGGCAGCAACCCAGACAGGGCCGTGGGAGTCTTTGAAGGAAAGTTTTACTGCACAACAAACACACATTCATAAACTATCAGATGCCACCAGACAACCTTCTGGAAATATAAGCCACAAAAACGAGACACCCACTTAAACACTCACCCAGGGATCAGCCTGTGTCCACATATAGGCACACATACACAATATACAGGCACATGTGCACATGTTCCCACACAAATGTGAGAGGAAGCAAAGGTTTTCCTGTTTCACTATAACCATAAATGTATAAAAGCTTATTACTTTCTCACCTTCATATCCACACAGGGAGGAGCAATTAGGCAAGTGTTAGACTTTATCATGTCAGTATTAGGGGCAGCTAGTTAATCTTTAGAGAGGATTAAAAGGGGGTTATAGCATTATATGGACTTGGCAATATCCTAATGAGAGAGGGAAAGTAAGGAAGAGCTTAGAGAGCCCTGTCCCAGTAGGTTCTGGCAATACAGAAGAGAAGTGGGAATGAGCTGGGACTTTTGGATGTCTTTCTTTTCCCATGTGCCACATGCCATCCCCAAGACAAGTGTACCTGTAATTATCTCACTTGCTTGAGCACCAGGGTTGTTTATCAGGAAAAATGTGTTTCCCGTCCTTCCTGCATTTAGTGGAAATAAGATACTCCTATTGGCTTTGTGACATTTAGCACACTCAATTTAAAAGAGATGTTTTATTGTCTTTTCAAGTGCCTTCTCTGTTAGCTTCATACTTTTGACACTATCCACAGAGTAACAGCATGATGATTGTTTTCTAAAATCCTCTTGAAGTTTCATTAGATTTCTTTGGATCTTGTAATAAGCTCAGAGAAACTCTTTGAGACCCATGACTATAAGTGCATTTATTTTGCTAAACTTTATTTTCCTTTCCTCTGTTGCCTAGGGCCAATATTTTTTTTGGGTGACACTTTTTAAATGTGTTAAAAGACTGTGGACATACATAGAGGGAGGTGACTGCATTTAATCAGTGACTGACTGCATGCAAAGAACAATATTTGATTTCTCCCTCGTATCACCAGCAAATGAAAAAAGAAGGGTAGGAAGGAGGTGGTGTGGTTTCAATCTTTCTCATTAAAACCTGCAAAGGAATTATTACCTACCTCAGCCTGAGTGTTGACATAGTAGATGAGTTGTAGCATAAGCAGTCCAGTCGAACCCTTCTGTCAGTCTCTGTCTTGTGCTGGGGCAGAAAATGGAGAGGTCTGAGATGGAGGAATTGTGCACAGCTCACACCTACGTGGTGCTTGACTTCAGAAAGCCATCTGCTCACAGTGCTTTCCTATGACATGTCTGTGTTTCCAATGGAAAACAGTTCATGTTTATAGTCTCAATTTATCAGCGTCAAACCACGACACCCTCTCACAGATGTAGAGAGAAAATGCAAGGCAAGGCAGAATCAGGCACCATGCCTGGGATCCAGAATTTAAAACTAAACCATTGAATCCAAGTTTTTATGCCACTACATTCCATTTAAGCTACTAAGATTGAAAAGATATAGAAAAAAGTATTTTTCCTCATAGAAGTTTGTACATTGCTGTTTGGGTTTTGTGATGAGAACAGTGCTGAGAACATAGGGACAGAATCAAGGACCTTTTCTGCTTCTCACACTGCCCTGCTCATGAGGAGGCACAAGAAATTGGGAAGGGTCACAGTGGGGACAGCTGACCCCAGCTGACCATGGGAAGATCTTCCATGCCATATGATGTTGTGTTCATCAACTAAAGCTGGGGGAAGAAAGGGAAGGAGGACATTCAGAGTGTTTGTGTTTGTCTTCCCTGACTATTAGGTGGGATGGAGCCCTGCTTTCCTGGACGTGGCTAAACACCTGCCTGCAGATGGGAAGGAGTGGATGAAGTCCTTCATTTGCTTTGCTTAGGTGTGCAACTTTTGCTTTACCTAGTAAACTGTCTTTATCTCAGCCCACAAGGTTTCTCATTTGTACCCCTGTAATTTTCTCCCTATCCCGCTTGGGTGTGAGGAAGCAGCTGTGTGGAGCTGAGCTGTCCACAAGGGTAAACAGACAGCAGTTCTTTGTGGTGCCCCAGTGTAGGCCATGACCCATGGTCTGTGCACCCCTGCCCATAAAATGTGTCCTTTTGGGCTTAATGTTTTTGTCCTGAAGCAGCATTTGTTTACAGCAGTTCAAAAAGGACGCAAAAAGTACCTTTCAGTACGTGGCAGTAATTACATCTACCCAGTATAGACTTAGGTGCAAGTTCAGTCTAAACCAGAGGTAAGCAACTCCTGTTTTTCCTGGAAATGAGTCCTTGTTCAGTGTGCTGGAGGAAACTGAAAGCTGGAGCCTTCTCTGCCCTTACACTGAATTAACTGGGGATCTCTCCCATGATGATGTAAATGTATGTTCTCTTCAGGGAGGTAACATATGTACCATGGTGATTCACTATCAGTTCATCAATCAATAAAGAGCTGACTTCTTATGCAAAACCGAGCTTCTAAAATTTTCATGATTGCTTGATGGGAAGGGACCAAAGAAAAGTCAGCCAAATTGGGCTGTGAGCTATTTGGAATTTGAATATGACTAATTTTTCATTCACAATTAATGCAGCGATGCACTCTGCATGAAGAGCAAAATCACATGCTGCCCCTGAAATAGTTTTTAGATGACTTGGAGGCACACAGTTTTGTTCTTTGACTGTGTAAACTGAGGACAATAAAAGCCCCAAGGGATCCTAGAGGGGACCTGGCTTTGATACTTTGTGCTAAGTCCAAGTGACATGTCATAGCTGCTGATTAGAAGCATTCATTAAGTTAGAAAGTTGTTTTAAAAAGTTTGTGCTATTCCTTTCTGTGTTTTTCTTTTAATTAAAAGTTCAAAGCCTGACTAAAGTAGAATAGAGAACATTATTCTAATGATTTGTAAATATATAGGAATAAATGTTATTCGAGATATATCTTCCAGACTAATTTTTGTTTATGTTTTTTTTTTTCTTGCAGGATACTGAAGATTTGCTAGGATGGCACATCAGACTGAATGGACTTCTGGTCAAAGAGCACATGTGCATTAGTAAAGCTGTCAATCAATTCTAAGCCTATTGGTAGGCCCAAGTGTAAGACCTTCTATAGGACAATGTAGGAAATAGTATGTGGAAATCACTATGGATGGAACAAGATAAAAATGATGACAGTAATTTCGCACAAATGAGAAAAAATAAAGGCCACTTATGCCAGAATAATTTATTATGTTAGGAAGTTAGGTAACTGGGACACTTTATGGACACAGATCAGAAGAGTTAAGTCTGTTCAAAAGGCACCTGATCAACATTTTATAATGTACTTCAATTAAGATAAAAGAGTACTCTGATATGTTACCACCTTAAATAAGGTATTTATTGATATGTGTATGCCAATAATAAAAATAAAAGAAAGACCACCATGGAGAAGATGCTGTCCTTCCATTCATCCCATGCCCATCAACAGATTCTCATCTTTTAATACCTTAAAAATACCTCTGTGACTCTAGCTCAAGAATGTAGGTTGCTTGGGTAAGGTTTCTGCCTTAGTAAATTAAATTCTTTAGAAATAATCTTTACATTTACTTTGTATAATCTTTCATATCACATGCACTTTTCAGTGTAATTGTTGGCTGCGTACCCTTTACATCTCTGTGAGACAGGACATGTATGAGATACTATTTACTTATTTAGTCATTGCATTGCAGTTTCAAATGAAAATTCTTTTTATCTCTTACAGTTGCTTGGAGTGGGTTACTTGAACTCTCTTGGTTCTCAGCTAATGTCAACATGTGGGAGAAACAGAACCTGTCTGGGTCATGTTCTTTTTTGCTCAAAATTTAATTGCTGCATGTGCAAGGAATGTGCAGCACTGCCAAATGGATAACCCCATGGAGACTGACATTATAGCTTGCTGTGGGGTGCTTGTGCCTGGGATGAAGCAAATTCCAGAGCAGTAGGGACCTGAACATCTCTGAGCACAATCTGTCTCATTTTACCGAGTATCTCACAGAATTCTGGCCTTTAATCCAATGCAGAATGAAAACAAGGTATTTTCTAAAAAAATTTGATTCCTGTTTGATATTAATCTAGTCCCACATATCCTACTGATTAGGAGAGCATTGCTGGAGGAAATGAACTACCTCAAGGCTGGATTCTACCCCCTCCTTAGCTCAGCCTGCCCAATAATTTATGTAGTGCTTAGAAAGGGCAGCCAGGCATTACTTTAAATGGAGGGAGACCTGTACTTGTATTCCTACTTAAAATCCATCACATTTCTCCCTAAGCCACCACCTGTTTTCTGTGAAAGCTTGGAACAAGCTGTCTGAAGTAAACAGGGGTTCATTGGTTGGACTCAGCTGGAGTGCTGTTCTCCACAGACACCATAACAAACTGCTAAGCCAGTAGCTGTATGTGCGTATTTCCACTGCTCTGCTGCCACCTCACCTTTCACAATGTTGCCAGTATTTTACCCATGTTTTGCATTCAGCCTAGCTCATACACTGTTCATTTTCTGCAGCATCATTGATACCAATTTTGGGGGTTGTTCGTAAAGGAGTCCAAAAGGAGTACCTCCATAAAAAAGGAAAAAAATTCTTGTTTTATATTTTTATCTGTTTTAGGAGCTGAAAATGGAGGAAAAAAGGGATGTTAAACTTGACTGGTATACCCATTTTGCTTTTTGCCAGAATAGTCTTGATGCTAGCCTTTGAAGATTTACTTCCTTTGGGGATTGTCTCTTCCCCCTTCCTCAGCAGCCTGGATCAGAGCTGTTTGCCCTTGAAGGCTGCTTCTGGTTAAGAGGAGTTGTCCTCCCACGCTCTCGATAACTGCTCCTGGTGAGGATGAGTGAATTAAAAAGGCAAAAGCACTGTCAGTGTCAGAAATACTATTTTCCTTGTGATATTTTAATGAGGTTACATCTTATGGTAATCAAGAAATTCCCCACTCTGGGAAAGAAAAGGGGTTTATGCTAATCTGCTGTGATGCTGATTGTTTTCCTAGTGTGAAATGATGTTGTGCCTGTGTAGCAGCAGCCTCAGCCTGTGTCCTCTCCCTGCTGGGCCTGGGAGTACAGAGGTTGGGGTTGTGAAATGGGTGACAGAGAGCCACTCCTGTTTGATACAAGCTGCCTAGGTGTCTTTTACAGGCGTTTTATCAGTCCTTCCCTTTGACCACAACCTCAGGGAATGTACAGCTCTCTGTGTTTTCTTTTTGCACCTGCAGTGGGTTGTGAGACCAAGAACATATTATCACTTTTAAAATAAGTGATTCCATTTAAGGAGAATCTTCCTGTTGAAATATAATTTTATGGGTATGTTAGCTCTCTCCCTTAAATATTACTTTCATAAAAGCTGTCCGTTTTCCCTGGGAATTTTATTTGCATGCATTAAGAAACTTGTAAAACCAAGAGATTGGGCTTTCACTACAGTTAAATGGTAAGAGTGTTGAGCAGGTTTGGGTAGAAATATTTTAACTGTGGGATTTTAAAAAAAGTTCCCAAGCATCATCACTTTAAAATTTGAGCTCTGAAACTAACAGGGAGCATATTTCAGTGAAAAGTATAACAGTAGAGATTGGGGTAGCCTGGATTATCCTGTAATCACAACCCTTGTGTATATTGAAAACACTGTCTTGTTTACTCACAGTGTGTTTTTCCATGCAGGGATATACCCTACCCCTTCAGGCTGGGCTCTGTTGGCCCTGAAAGTATAGTGGCTTAGGGGAGATGAACAAAAGGCAGAGGAGAAAACACTGCTTGTTTCTAGCTGGCAAAAATTAACTTTGCAGAAGGCTGCATTTCCAAGAAAAACTTTCTGAGTGTCTACAAGCAAAAATATCCCAACACTGAAAGTTATTGTCTTCTGAAATGGAGGGATAATTCAGGAGTCAACAGCACAGTAAATGGTTCAGGGATTGCTCTCTTGAGAGATGGAGTTTGCTTCTTCGGACAAAATGTGGTGTGAATAATTTTCATGTGCATCCACGGATAAATAGGAAAAAGAGACCCTGATGAGAGGAGTCCTTCAAGCTGACAAATTACAGGTGTTCTACTGTATCACAGAATATTGTGTGTTGAGAGGGGCCCACAAGGTTCAAGTCCAACTCTGCAGTGAATGGCCCATCCCGGGATCAAACCCACAACCTTGGTGTTGTTAACACCATGCTCTGACCAACGGAGTCAGTATGATGCTATATTCAAAAGAGAAACTCAACAAACTTGCATGCATAAGGTGTAGTCCTACAAGACTGCTTGTGCACATCTTTGAAAAGCTTCACTTTAGAGAGGAAATTATGAGTAGAATTTCATAAATTGCACCCCAAACAGAAGAGACTACACCCATGTTACCTGGGATAGAGTCATTTCACTGCTTCCTAATATTTTTCTTGGAAAGATGCTCTCTTTTAGGAGGCTGGAACAAGTACTGAAATAAACAGCACAAGTTGGAAAGTCATTAAAAAAATCCACACCAAACCTCAAATGCTACTGTGTGGCTGAGACAAATAAGAACCTGGCTGTCATGTGGTTTGGGGCATGCAACAGCTGCCTTTACCTAGAAGAATTGTACAGGACCTAGTTAAGCTGTGCTGTGTGCCTATAGGCACACATTCTTTCTCTGTCCCTCTTTCTCTTTGCCTGAGGCACAGTAATTATATCTGTATTTTGGGAAAACATAGGCAGGCCCTCCTTCCAGTCACATAAAATTTCCTGCCTGGACTGCTTTTTGTTTCTTGTCACAGAGAGAGGGAGAAGCCTGTGACTGCTTTCAAAACTGACTGCCTGTGTGAGGAACTGAAGCTGCAGGAGGGATGAATGGTGTAAGTGCCAAGTTCCATAGCAAGAGGGGACTTTAGAAGATATGGGATGCTTCACATCTCAGAGGCCTGGTTTTCCTGAATGGAAGAGATAACTGGTAGGTGATTAAGAACTGGAAATCTTTTCACGGCCATCTTTGGAGTTGCCTTTCAATATGCGAGCAAGGGCAAATCTCCCTGGGTTTCCTGTGGTCATCCTCTTTGTCCTGATCCCTTTCCCTTTGCTCAGTTCCCTCAGCAACATTAGTTGTGGATACCTTGCCTCCAGCTGGAAGGATGAGATGTGTGGGAACTTTCCAAAGCTGCACATTGATGACAGCATAGGGGGCTCAGCTGAACAACTATCACCTTTTATTTAATGCAGCTAAACGCAAGGTTGCTCATCTAGGAATGAAAATTGTAGGCCTTACTTGTATAAGATGAAGGATGTGTTTAGAAATCATGATTGAGATAAAGGACTGAAGGATCACGGTGAATAATCTTTGCAACATGAGCTCTAAGGATGGTGTAGTAGCAGGATGAGAGGCTAAGCAGTCCTTGATTGTGTAAATAAAGATCAATCACAAGCAGAGCAGCTGCTACCACTATATGTAGCAAGACTACATACAGACTACATACATCAGATAAACCAAGATTATCTGAAAAGCAGGAATGGTGTTTTACCAGTAGAGATTGGGACAGCTTGGATTAACAGGGTGTTTCAAGGCATAGTCATTGTTTTTAGCCCTGCAAACCAGAATTGTCTGATATTTGTTGCGTAAAAGCTAGAGAACTCAAAGGCATTCAAAGTAGCCTGTGGCAAGTAGTGGTTGCCCTCCCGTGGGACATCGTGGACTTTAATTCAGTGTCTGGATGAGTGTCCCAAGGGGTGCCTTGGAGCCTGGGTACATCTTGGCACCTGGTGCATTCTAGCCTCCTTGATGGTCCCCAGCCACAGCCACCTCTTTTCCCTGCCATGGCAGGGCTCCCATCCTGTGGGAGTGCTGCAGCAAGACCTGGACATGTTTGTACCTTGGACAGTCCCTCAGGACACCCAAGATGGTGGTCTTCCCACCAGGCTATGTGTCACAGTTTGTGGGTCTGCTTTGCTGGTTTTGGATCAGGAATTTGAACCCAAGATATTCGTGCCAGGAGCAGTGCCAGGAGAGAGCTTGTGCAACACATGATGAACTACAATTTCCTCAGTTTATCTCCACTGAGCTTCAGTGAGTTACAAAAAGTGCAAGAACTCCAGCTGGAGACAATCAATGCAGAGCACTGCTGGTTTAGTGGTTAGGTCAATCCCTTGGATTACCAGAGTTAAAGATTTGAGATCCCTGCTTTGAACTTAGATGACTTGTACATGTATCAGCCACATTCCTAGAAAATATTTGCATTGTTGGTCTAATTCTGAGACAGTTTGGCAATCTCCTGTAAATCCTTGTGTTTCTATGGAAAACTTTGTTTTACATTGAGAAAGGTGTTTCAAAGAAAACTGCTCACAATCAGCTCTATTTCATATTTTTAAAAGCATATTGACAAACTGAGAAGTCTAGAAAAGAGCTACAAGGAATACTGGAGTCTCGTAAAATCTTTTTTACTGTAAAATGTCTTTTTCGTTTATCTTTAAAAGTAAATGGTGCCTGTTCACAGCACATAAGTGCCATTGAGAGGAGCAGATTTACTAGAAGACAACATTTTAACCTTCTGAAAGTATAAAAATCTGCAGATGGCTTTCATGGCTGGAAGCTGAAGCTACTCAAATTCAGAATAGAAATCAATGGCAAATGTTTAAGATAAGAATAATCAATCACTGAAGCATCTTTAAGAGAAATAGATTATACCTGCCAGCAAAGGCTGTCACTAAACTAGGATTATTTTTAAAATGTCTCAAGTTTCAGCAGGAAGTTTTTCTATAAAACAAGTTTTAATTCTAGTGCAATTTCTGAACTTGCAGTAAGAATCTCTTGATGGTGACTCCTGGTATCTCTTCTGCAGAAGGTCAGAGTTGATGACTGTATTGAAGTCAAGGTTTTGCAATTATTTTCTGCCTCATAAGTTAATCTAAAATTAATGATAAAAAATATTAGGTCAAATGAAATGTTTTCTCACTAGACATTCTGCTGAAATCTACTTAAATGAAACAAGGCTTGTTTTACTATTCCTTTCCTTATTTTCTACTTACTAAACTATAATGTAGGCCATTTTTCAAAGACATTCCTTTCTTTTTCACATTTTCCTGAAAATATTTCAATTATTCATTCTAAGATTTTCTTCTTTTCCCTCAGTATAAATTTTGAGAAACACTTGACAAATAGCTTTTGTTGACTCAAATATGTATTTTTTAAATCCCAGCATTAAGAAGATCTATGCCTTATCATCTGAGCTCAAATGTTAGGATTTTGAGAAAAGAATCGGAACTTACTCTCTAGTACCTTTCCCCATACTGAAGGGCATGCAAGCCCTGGGCTTACATGTCACCTTTTTCCTTGAAGATTTGTTAAGTAGCAGTCTTAGTTCTAGAGAGATGATAGAAAAAATTTTTAGACTCTTGTTTATAGGGATGTTCACTAGTTATGCTTAATAAAGAGTGGCAAATTGCCATGATAAAGGCAGATAAGTAACTGATGAAGGCTAATTAGTATCAGAACACCTCATTGCTGAATAGGGTTATAGCTGGCTGAAAGAGAACACAAATGCTGAATTTCACCAGTATGAGTGATGATTTTGGCACAGGAAATAGATGATCCTGCCCAATTTCATTCTTTTTCTAATGAAAATTTTATAATTTTATTTTATGGGACTGTTCCCTGCACCCATGAATCTTTCCACAGAGATGAAAGGCAAAGGTTATGAGAAGATTTTGACCAAATCTTTGATGATTTGTTTTCAAAATATCCTCTTCTTTGTTTCCTACTAAGCATGCCATAGATGAGGAACGCTCCCAGGGATATGTAGAAGTGGTGCACCTAAAAACACAGAGATGGCATTCTGGAGTGGCATCCCTTGTGCTTTCTTACTGTGTGGTGAATCCAACACACTGTTAAAAAATACAGTTCTTTGAACACTCCTTCATTAAGTGTAAAATGAGAAGCTTGTAAATGGATTAAATTTCAAAGAAGGTTCAATACGTGCTTTGGATTGTCTGAGTGTCTCTCTGAATTGCTTTATTTCTAAAAGAAATAGTGACATCTAAAAAATGTCTCAGCTGGATGACTGTAGTAATCACCTCATCTCATTATTTTCAAAAATTTGCATGCTGCTACTTCAGGAGAGAAAAAGGGTTCAGAAGCCACCTCCATTTGTGTTGGCATCTCATTTCAGATAGTCCTAAAAATGAACAGGTTTCCAGTAATCCCCCGAAACTTGGTTTCAAGGAAGATTCTTGCCTACAAGGAAATGAGTTTGTGTTCAAATGCAGCCTCTTGCTCAGTGAGAGCATCACCACTGGGATCTCCAGGATTTCAGAAGCCTGTGGCCCTAAGTGCAAGGCAAAGGGTTGCTGCTAAGTCTTTCCTGAGAGATTGAAGGAGAGGAAAGAGGAAGGGCAGGGCTGGAGAGGGTTGGGTGAGATCAAGAGCTCAATTTTTATTCAAGAAATACTGCTGAGCAATGAAACCTGAGTTAATTCATCATCTTAGCTCCCAGGCCTATTTCTGTGTAATTCTAATTAGCCTACTTTGTGTTTGTGGTCAGCTGTTGAATCAGATTACAGAACAGCATATGTGTCCTGGTTTCAGCCAGGACAGAGTTGGAGTTAATTTCTTCTTGTTACAGTTCTGTGTTTTGGATTCTGACTGAGAATGGTCTTGATAACACATTGATGTTTTGGGTTTTTTTGCTAAGTTATGTTTATCCTAAATCAAGGACTTTTTTTTCCCCTTGTCTCATGCTCTGCCTTTTGGAGCTGCACAAAAGAAACTGGGAGGAAGCACAGCTGGGACAGGTGATCCAAAGTGAGCAGAGGGATATTCCACACCACAGAACATCATGCCCAGTATATAAACTGGGGGGAGTTATCCAGAAGGGTGGCTGATCTGGGCTGGGAAAGGGGGATCTTGCATCAGTCAGCAAATGGTAAGCAACCACATTGTGCAATTCCAGAGCTGGAGAGAAGAAACCAGTTTGGATCCTGATTTGAAAAGCCTGAAGCATTGGGCAAGTGGCAGAGCACCATGGATGACAGCCTGGGGTCCCCAGCTGGAAGAGCTGCCTGAGAAGCTCCTCCATGGGAATGATTTATCACTGCAATGCATTTCCCTCTGATTAGGCAGCAGGCCTAATTGTTGTTGTCTTCAGCTGCAAATGCATTAGTAAGGATGAGTGTGTCATGGGGAACATACTGCCTTCTCACTGCACTGAAGGAAAGGGCAATTTTTTTTGAGGCTATTGCTGTAATTATTCTGTTGTGTTTGAATTATTCCCAATATATGTCATGAATAGGAATTGACCTTATAGGATATCTCCAGATGCAGAGCTTCCATCCATCTAAAGGGAAGTCTATTTTGTATTTATAGGTAAAATTTTTTCCCAGCTTGCTGCCTGTTTCTCAGACTTAAAGCAATGCTTTTGTGGCCCAGGGATGGTTGTCTACCATTAGAAAACCTTGGTTCATATCTGTCTGTCGTGTCCAAGAAGGCTAAAATATCCTTCTTCCATTTAAATCCATAAGAGCAACAGATTCATCAATCTCTTCTTTTTAATACACTCAACAGAGTGACCACCTAACCTCCTGTTTAGAGCACTGGAAAAAAAGGGGGAAAGTCAGTGCTGACAGTTGTCCCAGGTAATATCTGAGGCACCCACAGGCATCTTCTGCCACAGCTGAGTATCCTAACAGCAGGTATCCAGTGGGTAAGGAGTCATTCTTCTGTTCCACTCTTGTAGTTCTTGAAAAGTAGGAAAAGTTCAGCCAGGAGATATGAGGAGGCATTGCTGACAGCCCCTGCTGACAGCAGGACTGGGAGAAGAACTGGGAAAAAAGTGAAAATTCATGGATAATAACGCTGTCCGCATCATTAATTGTTGTCTTCCTTGATGGGGGACACGTTCAGATTTTTGCCAGGACAAAAAAGGAGGCGAATGGGACTTCATTCTCCAGATAGGTGTTTATTAATTCTTATCTAAGGAGTACAAGCCACTGGCATGGCCTAGACCTAGCACAGAGCAGACAATGCAGCAAGAAGACAACTTATCAAGATCTCACAGCCTTTTTAAGGTAAATTACCCAATGAAAACTTAAAACGCAAGATCTTTTCACTTTTTTACCAATGTCCAACAAGTTCCTAAATCACGTAGACAGGAACTGTGGAATTCTGTATCCAATCATCCCAAACCACTATTGCTGCAAAATATGGAGTTAGTGAAGAAGGAGAAAGAAGCTTTTAACTACAACTTATCCTCCAATTTGAGTTTTCTACTTCTATCTATTTACTATGCAAATAGACCTAAAACCTCTAAATTTTTCACCCTGTGATAATCTCACATAGTATTCTATCACCTCATTCACACCATTGTAGATTCAAATTCTTCCCAGAGGCTAGGCAAATTTTCCCATGGACAAAGGTCAAAACCAGTAATGTCCAGAGGGGTAAAACCTTTCAAAACAGGCAGAGAAATATTCTCTGCATTCTAGGTTCCCACAGTTTAACAATTGAAACAAAGTAAATATAATACAAATAATACTAATGATAACAATGCTAATAATTGTAATGAAAAGGAGAGAGAGGGAAATAAAACCCAAGAAAGGCATGTCATGCAGAGTATGTGTTCACCACCTGATTCCTGGCCTGTCCCTGAGCAGTGATTGGCCACCCCGGGCCAATTTCCCCTTAGTTTATATACTGAGCATGATCTTCTATGGTATGGAACATCCCTTTGGTTATTTCGGGTCAGCTGTCCTGGATATGCTCCCCCCCAGCTTCTTGTGCACCTGCTTTCTGAAAAGTCCTTGAGTTTGGGTAAACACTACTTAGCAACAACTTAAACATCAGTGTATTAACAACCTTATACTAAATCCAAACCACAGCACTGTACCAGCTACTAAGAAGAAAATTCACTCTGTTTTGGTTGAAACCAGGACAGACAGGCAGAAGAGTATTTGTTTATGAGTTTTTGAATGCCAGCAGATCTCGTGGATGAACAGAGACCCTCCATAGTCAGTACTCTGTGGGCAGAGGCAGCTCAGCAATGCAGCTACAAGTATTTAGGCACTGGGGATGTTTTATCAGTTCTCTACTTAGTCCTCTACCTCTGCTCCTGTCACTGCACAGGGAGTCTTGCAAACTCAGAGTCTATCCTCAGCTACCATGTAAGTTGATCTTAGCTCATTTGAGTATTTTTCTCTGACATTTTGCATGGCTGTTTCTGTGTCCTTATGGCTAAGGTCTTGGGTGTGTGAGGAATGTTTTGTTGAAACTTTTGGACTATTTGTTGCTCATGTCAGAAGTGTGGGCACAGGGGAAATGACACCTGTTAGGTATTGGTGACTTCTGCTGAAGATGTTTGCTCAATTTTTCTTCTTGTTGTGGTCTAGTGACCTGAAGTCAATCACCTTCTCCTTCTGCTTTGTTCACTACAATCTCAGTATGAGAAATGTCATAAAACAAGAATGGAAGTTGCTTTACACTACAGAACATAGCTGAGACTACTTAAAATAACTTGTATATTATTAGGAAAAACAACCAGGAACACTTTTCTTGTTTTTTTCTGAACATAAATGTTATATCTGTCTAACTCTTTTTTTGCACAGGTTATTTTCTCTGTGTTTGCTACCATTGCCTTTTTCACATGCACTAACAGCAAGCTGTTAAATTAAGCAGTGAAAATGGGATACCTCCCTCAAGTTTCCTCATATATCCCTTGGAAAGAGCCCAATAATTTGTGATTTTTTGACCAGCAAACAGGATTTGCTCCTTACTGGGAGCCAGCTGCAGATGATTTTTTCTGTCTGTCATTGTTCTCCATGCTCCCTTCAAGCTGTTTTAATTTCCTCTCTTACTCCTGAGGACCACAGAGCAGTCAATCCAGGTAGCTGAACACAGAGGGACCAGGGAGCTGAGGGCTCTGTGCAGCACTGCCACTCTGCACCAGGCAGTGCCCACAAGGGGCCCCAACCCCACTGGAAACCCCTGATTAAGACACAGCAGCATCTGACACCTAATTGCTTTGTGTGGGAGTTTTCAGTGAAACATCCTGAGAGTGTAATAACTTTTGCAATTGATGGCACCTCTTGGAGCCCTTCTGGTTATTTAATTGATTCCAGGCTGGTGCTAAGAAAAATGCAGCTTGTGGGTGCTTGAGCTGTTTATTACCCATTAATAACCACGTGGGTGGACAGCTGCATTGTGCTGATCAATATGCAGAGCTGTGCTCCTGAAACAGGGGTATGGGGAATTTGGCACCCAGGCTGTGCAGGGAGAGGAGTTCCCTTCCAGCCTACAAAGATACTTCTTGCCCTTGCTCAGCTGGCCTAAACTCCTACAAGCATCAATCATTCCCAGGTGTCTGGAGAGGCTTGTTTGTATGAGGCATGAAAGACAGGCTGTGTGCTGATGCTGATCCACCTCCTCCCAGCTGAGGGACTGATCAGGACAGCAAACACCACCCCCCTCTCCCAGATTGTGAAAAAGTACTGCTTTTCAGTGTTTTTCTGAGGTTTAAAATAGAAGATTTTTGTTTTGCCCTGCTCAAACCATACTCACTGCACAATTACATTGAATACAAATTTTAAATATTGAAATAAGTATTTATACTGAGGAGGCAGTAGTTATTTATACTTCAGCTTCTGTGCCTGCTTTTGTGATGTCTAGTATGTCAGCATCCTGGCCTTCAGGTTTTTCAGTTTTATGTTTGTGTATGTTCTCATGTGGTAGACACACAAATATTAGGGACATTGAAATACAGTTTTTCAACTCATGGAAAACTAGGAAATTATTATTTTGTTTTTTAGGCTTGGAACAAAAGCTTGTTTCTACAACTTTCTATGAAATGAGAAATCCTGAAAATTGTTTTCAGTATCTTATGTTATAGGGTGCATGAATTTCACTGATTTATTACAGCATCATTTAGAAATACATACAATAATCAAAGAATAAATGATGGGATTGTGTTAAATGAAATTTTCATTTTGTTGAATTTTTCATTTCTAGTTTTGAAATGCTTTTCTGATGTTTATGTCACTACATGTGTAATACTATACCCCTCCCTCCCCTTGCCACTTTCACTCTAGAATAACTTACTGACAAATTTATGGGCAAGATTATTGACAAATGCTTGCTGGGCTTGTATTTGCTCTGAGTTGAAGGTTAATTCTGAATTTGTTTCAGATAAGCTACTGACCTGATGAAAACCAGCAGAAATTAAAGATAAAACTCATAACCTTCCCTCCCTAAATTCTACATTTCATCTAGGTTCTGCCTTTAAGTGCTTTGCTTTGCGGCAGCAGTACCCACCACCATTAACATATTTTGTCATCAACAGATTGTGATCACTTCTAGCCATGGAGAAACTTCTAGCCATGGAGGTGGTTTCAAGGCAGTGACCTAGAGATGAGGGGTACTTTATCTCATTAGAAGGTAATCAGCACTGTCTGGGCCCCTGAGAAATTACTGTTTTATGATTAGGTCCGTAACCCAATAGGAAGAAAGCCCCTTGGAGGAGGTTTCTTGGAAAAATAGGCAAAAGGCAATACAGAAGGAGATAGGCTGTGCAACAAAATTTACTTTAAACAGGAGTCTCAAGGCTTCTCCTGGCAAATTAGCAGACAAGGGTGTATTTTTTTATTCAGTATATTTACAGCTTATCCATTACAGTCACAACCTGTGTCCAGCATAACAGGAAGAGCAGTGACTTGTGTGGAATTGATTCCAAATCTGTTATTTTATTTGTCCCTTCTGTACAAAATGCAAACTTCGAGGGGGAGGGGAGGATGAAAATGGAAAAAATGCACGTAAACTGCTGCCTGCCCCTTCCTTTTCCTCTAGGTGGTTGTCACATTAGGCCTTTGCAATCAGGTTCACAGTTGCCTTTGTAAGGCTCCTCTCGTTTCAGGTTAGTATTCCTGTGGGGCGATGTTATCGTGAAGTGGCTTTCCTGGCACCTTCGGTGGGATGCATGCTAATAGGGAGTGATGGAGAGGGGAAAACGTGATGGGGATGTCAGACCCTGTTAACAGAGCAGTCCCGCTCTGCCCTTTGCAGCTTGCACTGCACCAGGCCGGAGCTCTTTGCCTGATTGCTTTGTTCACTTCACATGATGAGAGGGGCAGGTCCATGCTAGCCGTGACCATTGCACCCAGAGTAGAGAAAGAATACTGTTCTGTGCCCTCAGGAAACTTATCTCAAAGGTGGCTCTACTGCATTCAAGGACATGCAAAACTGGACATCACCGTCGCTGCTGTAAGAACCAAATGTTGTCTCAGAACAAAAGACTCCTGGGTACAGAGCAAAGGCATAAGAACTAATCAGATTTATTTTCTTCCCATCCAGTTTGCAGCTTTGCATAATGGATTTCTCTTCTTTCCTCCCCTCTCTACTTCTTATTTTTTCCCAGCATGACACCAGTTATTATAATTACTGTTACAGCTACATCTACAAAACCTATGAAACCCTGGAGCTGTGCACACGTGGACTGAGAAGCATCTTGTCTAACTGCAGCAGTTCAAAAGAGGGTCATCTGAGCCTGTCCCCCTGGCTCTCCCTATCATCAGTATAGGCAGAAAAAACTGTATCCAAAGAGGCCTTCAAGCCATTTCAATAAGGTTCCTGTTCTAGGGAAAATTGTATTTCTACATTGCCCCCAGGAGGATGTCCTACTTTTGACAGATGAAGTGTGACATGCCTCATCTTCATTTCTTGCTGTGGCTTCAGAGTTCTTTGCAAACACCATTGACTTTCACTTTTCAGCCCTGTCCACTCTGAACTGTGTCTGCCAGGGGATTAACACATGTTATAGCATGTATCTTTTAAAGTATATATTCCTCCCTTCTATTCCTCTTTGCAGGGTCCCACATGTTAGAGTAGCACCACTATAACTGTTCATAAAAGTATAATCATGCTGGTTGTTTGCTCTGGATTATGACCCAAGCATGCCCAGAACAGAAATGGTGGTCATTCCTGTTCTTTGTGAAATGCTATGGAGATCTGCTTATGCTTGTTCTAGCCTGGTGCATGTCTCTGTTGAGCCTCTGCTCAAGGCTGTGCATAAGCCATACAATTTATCCCTTTTTTTCCCTAGAGCATTTCAAAACCAGGAATTCATTTGAAATCACAGATTCACAGAATAAGCTGAGTTGGAATGGACCTTCAAGGATCATCAGGTCCACCTCCTGATCCTGCACAGCACCATCTCCTAGAGTCACACCATGTGCCCAAAGAGTATTGTTCTTGAGCTTCTTGAGCTCTGTCAGGCTTGGTGCTGTGACCACTTCCCTGGGGAGCCTGTTCCAGTGCCCAGTCACCCTTTGGATGAAGAATATTTCCCTGATAGCCAACCTAAACCTCCTCTGACACACATTCAGGCCATTCCCTTGGGTCCTGTCACTGGTCACACAGAGCGGAGATCAGTGTCTGCCCCTCCTCTTCCCCTTACGAGGAAGTTGTAACTGCAATGAAGTTTCCCCTCAGTCTCCTCTTGCTTTGTCCACCCCCCTGAAAAAAAATTAACAAATCAGCATTTTATAGCAGGAAAAAGTTTCACTGGAAAGTTCCCAAACAATTGTTGTTGTAACTGCTGGACTCTGCCTAGCAGGCTGCAGCTCCCTGAGAGCTCAGTGAGGGTTTCCTAGGGCCGTGCAACCAGGCGCATCCCGGAGCCCATCTGGGACAGCCCCGCGATCTGGCTCCGGCAGCCAGCAGCGTTACAGCGCAGTGGTGGTAATGGAGGCAGAGAAGGGTCTCTCATGAGGGTGTGAGATGGCTTTACTCACTTCTTGTCCCAGCACCCTCGGAGGCAGAGAGAGAGAGAGACCTCGTGGTCTGGGTGCAGGGTGGTTTTGTCAGGGGCCCAGGGGTCGTCCCTGGGCGGGGTTGGGGTACAGAACAAATAGAGAGAAACCGAGGGAGTGGCCAAGGCTAGGGCAGGGAACAGGGGGAACATGGCATCACAGAATCAGGGGGGTTAACAGGCTACCACAAAACAACTCCATTATTTTGTAGTTGTCTAGTCCTCTCAGCATGATGTAAAAGCCACTGAACAGAAGACATCAACCCTCCCTTTTAAAAAATTATGGTGACTTTTTTCCACACAAGGAAATTACATGGAAAATATATTAATTTAAACACTTGGAAACTTTTTCTTTATTTATTTTTAATTTTAGAAAGACAGCATAACAAAATCTGGGATTTGATGTCCATATTTGATATGTCTTATTTATATTTTCTGAGAAACATCCGGAACATCCATGGTTTTAATAACTAAGCCTGTATACACTGAATTCTGCTCTCATCTCTTGGCTACTGGCAGGAATGCTGAAGCCTAACCCTCATGTTGAAAGACATGCAATATTGGCAGTAGCTTAGTTCTTTGTACCCAAAATGACAGCCTGGCCAGACAACCCAGGAGTACCTTAATTTGTGCCAAAGAGTGCGACTTTTATGGAGTTCTTGCTCTTTGGGCTCCTGGCACTTCTTAGTCTTCCCCTCTGTGATGGGAGCTAAGGTAGATCTGTGCTGGAGGGATTTAATTGCTTTGACCTTACTCCCTATTCTTTTATTAGGTTGCATTTTAGTAGGATGAATTTTGTAAAACCACAGATCCACTGTATCTATATTTCCAGAAAATGGTTTGGTGCAGCTGCCATCAGCTTCCATTTAGAAATATTGCTCCAATGCTTCCATTTAGAAATATTGCTCCTGTGCCATATGGATTCAATCATCTCTGCTCAGCCCTGTTTATAAGTGTTTTTCAACTGCAGGCAAAATGATAGCAATGATTATGGGGAGAGTCAGGGAAAACCTTTGGTCCCTAAGCTAAATGAATTAACTCCAGTTTTTTGAGGCATTCCTTCTTGTATTTTTCCCTCCTACATTGCTTCACATTTTTAAGCCAAAGGCTTTGATTTCTTAGTGATTTATTTGGCACCTTTTGCAAGCTGTTAATGAGAGAGAGAAACCTGGAGAGGTAGATGAGACTTGTCAGAGACAGGAGAGGAAGAAAGGGACAGGGAGAGGGAGGAAGGAGCGAAATAAGGAAGGAGAGGGTGGCAAGACAGAACAAAGACTGAGAGCAGAAGGAAAGGGGTATTTTTGTCTCTCTACTTCTTCAATATCATTCTTGCTGATTTTCTTCTTTTCCCTCATTCTGTGTGTTGGCAGAAGTGAAGTTGGCAAGCTCCATGGAGAAGAAGGTGTCAATCTCCTAGTGCTGCCAAGTAGGTTCCCACGTCTAGACGGTGCATGTAATGATTGGCAAAAGGCCAGAAACAGTGTTAATGGATTTACTAAATAGCAGCATTTCTCTGTATTGATTTTCTTAGGGAGTTCCCAGAACTCAGGGTGAAGTAGGTAGCTATGCTTTACCTGATATTTTCTGCTAATAAATGGCCTCAGAGAGAAGCACTTAATAGAGACACTTCTGGCCTGGTGCCATTGTCTCAAGATGTCTCTCCAGAGGGAGATGATGGATATTATCAGGTATTATATTAACTGCAAGTATTGCTGGCTGTACTTGAAGATTGAGGTGGCAATTTCTATTGTGCTAAGAGTGATTCTGCACTTTTAAAGAAAAACGTAACTTTGCTCAGAGCCCAGTGGTGAAACTGTGAGTGTGAGTGAATGGCTTAGGCAGGTATTCTGGCATATCCATGGACCTTTTCTACTGTGTACAATCAGCACTGGCAAAAAAGTTCTCAAAATATATGTGGGAAGACAAACAAAGGTTTAGCATCAGTGCTCTGAATTTACTGGTAGCCTTAGCTGTACGTTTCTGCAATGTTGATCTTAAATACATGTATAAATAAGAAATGTGCATGCCAAAAATAGTTGTGCCTTGGGAAAACAGAGTTCAGGTACCTGTTTGTGTCTCTATTATGATTCTTACAAATGCCTTTTGACCATCAGGGTCTACCCCTTAAAATTTTCCCACCTTACAGCCTATCAGTAGAGTCCTTCATCTGCAGGGTTCAAGGGGCCTTACATACAGGGCAAGAAAATATTCAAACACATCAATTTATCTGACTGCCCTGAGAAAACGACAGTTAAAAAACTGGCTTTTCTCATTTTTATTGTGGAAAGGTGGTGGGCAGCAGGGTGGTGAAATGGCTGGAGGTGAGCTTGGGCTGAAGAAACAGTAGAGCAAATGGCAGAGGCAGGAGGTCTTTGGCAGAGAGGTTGACACAGGTGTAAAGTCCTCTAAAGGTGGAACCAGTGAAGATCCTCAAATTTTAGAAAGGAAAAATTGAGAAAAAGGAAGCCAACATAGACCACCTTATTAAAATGGCTTCTTCCCATTCTGGAGTGGCTGGACAAAAGTAACGTGACCCTGCCATGGCTGATGCATCCACCATGCCCAAGAGACCCCCTCTTCAATCACTTGTCAGACTGATAGACTGACTGAGCTCCAAAACCTAGATTTACCTCGGCAGGCATGGCCCCACATCACCCCCACTGTCTCCCTCTGCTTCTTTGGAGCCCTGTCTGCTTCCAAAGTTGGCGTGAAACTGTGTTCTGAGACCCTGAGAAGATGAATACGCACCTTATTTCTTTACCTGTACTCCCAGATGCTTTCCAAGCCTGCCATGCAGCTGGGTTTGCATTCATAAGGCAAAGGGAGCTCAACATATATTTGGTTGTTAGTGGTGCCATCTGCCTTCATAACTAAAAAAATTCTTTTGCTTGGATGCAACAGGATGGCTACAAAAGAATCTTACCTATTCCCTTCCAATACTTGGATGGCAGAAATATCTGGAGGAATGTTTTATTGGAGGCCCTTGTCAGACTGCTCAAGGGACATTGTGGTTAAAGGTGACATTTTCTGAAGGAGGAACAGAGATGTGGACAAAACAAGGACAGGTGAAGTTGTACTTCAGACCTCTCTTGAACTTCACACTTGCCAAGAAAGTCAGGCAAAAGAAGGTTAGAATTTTTTTCTGGTTACTACAGACATTCTCACTGCCTGTGGCTACTGTAGGAAAAGCATTTCTTTCGATCTATCACTGTTTCATATTTCACAGAGTAGTTCAGTAGGTGGAAAGATAAATTAAACAGAGATACCACATACAAACACATTTTTACTATTATAATTCTCTGTTTAATGCAATGCTTTAACTAGGAATACAACTCAGCAGAAATACATACACATATATTGCATGTAATTTTAGTCGTCTCTTCAAAATGTTTCAAACCCTCATCATCTTATTCCTTCATGGCTTGTTTTGGTGAAATACCTTCTTTCTTCATCTTGTATAACAAGTTAGAATGCTGCTGAATAACACAGACATTTTTCCTCCAAATGAAATACAACATTACATCCAAATTCCCAGTTAATATGACTTTAACAAACTTCGCTTTCACTGTATGAACGTTGTGTATAATATATGTATATCTATACAGCATATATAAATATATATCTATAATGTATATATAATCAAGTGGGTCAGCTTTACACAGCTAACCATAAACTTGTGCTTATCTTATTTATATGAGATCAAATGTACGGCATCAAGAATTTGACCAGTTCCCAACTTGTAAGATCCTCAGTTCCTGGTTTTACCACATGATTTTGGACATCACATACAGGTAACGCATTCCCTTCTTTTTTGCAGTCATATTTTCTTTTGAGGAAAAGAATGCAGGTGTTTTTTAATACATATATAAATGAATAACAAGTTTTTCATATCCTTAAGTTAAAAAAGATCTCAAGAAGAGATGAGATTCTTCCTTGTACATAGAACTTGAAGAGTAGTTTGACATTCATTGTAGATATATTTACATTACAACCTTATCTGGATAGTATTACACATAATGTATTATTTTTTACACAGTCAGGATATGGTATTGGTCATGTTAAAACACACTATCTAAAGGTATTTACAAATTGCTAGTCTCTAACTTACCAACCACCTCAGCTAAGTGGCACCAGAAATAAGGGATAAGATAGAAGAAGGTCTGTGTTTGGCAGTCATGGCACTCCCGCCAGTGTTTTTATTATTATTATTACTGCCACTACTACCATGATGTGCTTCAGAGAAGGGTTGTCTTTGGGGTAGAGGTGGAGACAGAGTCTCCAGTGGGGGAAGAAATCCCTACCTCCTCCCTGAAGCCTACATGAACTGGGGGAAGCAGAAAAGCAATCCAGCTGGGACTTGCTTGTCCCTTTGCAAGTAAGAGAACACCAACCTTGTCCCCCTGTGCTTTCTCCATTTCCATCGGGCGAGTCCAGACATTAAACACTCAGCGAGGTCCTTGCTTCCAAGGGCACTGTAACACGGGCTGTGATCACACTGCCTCATGTACTACACAGAGCTGCTTCTGTCAGAGTCAGAGCACGTTGGGACATCTCTCAGAAAATAGTTTCTGTGTGCTTTTTGGTAAGTATGATCCAAAAAAATAAAAAAGAAAAAGGAAAAAAGGAAAGAAACTCACCGTGGAAAGATGGAAAAGAGTAGTTACTGAATGGCACTTTTCAGGTAATGCAGAATTTTGGAAGGCAAAAAGACACCAGAATTTATTTTCCTTTATTTGGTTAATACTGGAATAAAATGTGTTTAACAAATCTACCCAGTACCCTGAGATATGAGGCCTGGGAAGGACTAAGACGCTCGTGTAACCCACTAGTTCCACAATGTAGCAAAAGAGGCCATAGCAAAAGGAGGGAAGGAAAATTATAGGAGAAACAATTGCATTGGTTGTGGTAAATGATTCATGTTCAACCTAGCCTTGCTATAATTACATTCTTAGGTTTGGACTCTCAGTGCATACTCTGCTAGTAAGCTCGTGAATGAAAGAGGATTTGAGGGAAGGCAGGGCTGCCTTTCCGTTGCACAGAGCATAAAATTAATCCGTGCATGTTGCAGCATGATATTCCACTACAAGCACATTTGCTCCTTGACATTATCCACTGTTGTGCCTAATACAGAGATAACAAAACTGGGGAACAAAAGAACTGATTTGGCTTTTTTTCATCTGAGGGTTTGTTTTACTTCCATTTTAAAACCCATGCAGAAAGGATTTATGGAACTTGCCACTCCACACAGTAGTTTGGGCTTCAGTGGAGGGGGGGATGTGCATGCTAGGGAAGGCAGTTTTTGGGTGGAGTTAAAGAGGTTGAGTACCAGCGTTCACAGTGCCTGAAAGGCAAATGAAACTGCATGCCTGTAGCTGAAACACAGGTGACATTTGTTAAAGTGAGGAAGGAAGAAAGCTTTTTGTTAAAACTGTGGTAAAAGAGGAAAAACAGGCAGAGAAGAGAGGCCACAGCAAATTAAAGACCATCTCTCAGATTCCTTCAAGGCCAGATTTTCTATAAATTAAAAAAAAAGATTCCTTAAAAGCCTGCAGCATTTCATGACATACAAGAACTGTAAAAGCAATATTGTATAGAAATCATACCCTTATAAGTGTCTTTAGACATAGTATATAGACCCAGTGTGAAAGAAAAGCTAACTTCTTTTTAGCCTCTCAATTTCTACCACTTGTACTGCTGTCATCTGGGACTATTAAACTCCAAACTCACTGTCAGAAAACACCCCCCATGCACAGGGTTTGTTTTCTGGTCATTTCTTTTGTAAGACTTTAGCTTCTCACCCCAAAAACACCACAATTTGTCAAAAAATAAAGATTTTTAGGATATATTTTAAGGGGAGGGAGAAAAACATCAGCATTGCTCTTCTCCACTTCCTCCCCACCCCAAGCTGCACTCATGTCAGCTTTGCAGCAGGGGGGCTGTCAGGATGCTTTACCTATTTGGTCCTGCTAGGCCACTGCCATGATTAGTTTTGGGGCACAGAAGTGGCAAGGAGAGGTACTGTCAACAGAAGTGAAAAATTCAAAATGTGCCACCTCAGCACCACAGGAGAAACTGGGAGCCATATCCTGAGGCAACACTCATCCACAGGAATGTCTCATTCATAGGAATGAAGAACAGAGACCAAAACTGGTCAAAACTGGGCAAGTGGACAGTGAGTTTGCTAGCAAGTCCCACAGACAGATGGACACATTCAAATCCATAAAGAGATAAAACCAAAAAATTCTGTGCCCTCCTGCTCCTAACCCTGGATGGGAGGCCAGGAGCTGCTGAGCCACTTCAAGGTTTCTCAGTGGTGTGTGGGCTGCTCTCACCACAGTCACACTTCATAAAAGCACCTCCTCTAGTCAGTATGTTGTCCTCCACCAGAAGGGCATAAAACAGAGGGCTGATAGATTTAGCACTTGCTTTTGTCCCCTTCATGCTTTGTGAATGCCAAACAACTGATCTCTGGGGTCCACTTGAGCACTCCCTATCCCGTCAGCATTTGTACAGCAAAAAAAGAATGAAAGAAGGGAAGAAAAAGCAATCTGACCTCTACAGATGTGTTTGTTGCCTTTGGACTGTCTTTCATCAGGCAGCATTCATATACTTTCCTATATTTTAATAGATCCTATGATTTCTAATAAATCAAATGAAAATCTCAAACAGAAAGAAGGCTGACAAGTTTTTCTTAGACTTTGTTCTCGCTGGAAAACAGATTTTCAATATTGCTTCAGATTTCTCTTTCTTTCTTTCTTCTTTTCTTTCTTTTCTTTTTTTCTTCTTTCTTATTTTCATTTCGTTTCATTTCATTTCTTTTAGTTTCTTTTCTTTTTTCTTCTTCCTCTCTTCCTTCCTTCCTCTTTTACCACAACACCTTTAATACTCAGAGAAGTTGACCACTGGATTGTTGCATCTTCAAGTTGCTGTTTTCTTCCTGAAGAGTGAAGGTAGGGCTGTCCTGTGACAACACAAATCACTCCCCGTGGGCTGCCTCTTTCTGGAAGTAATGAAAGAGGGAAAAAAACGAGGGAACAAGAAGTTCTAGTGCAGTTTTTTGTTGTTAGCTATCCTTTTTTGTTTTTTCTTTCTTTCTTTTTTCTTTTTTGTTCTCATGAGTCACCTGCACAGTATGCTTGATTTCTATGCGAAGCAAAAGTGGTCAGTGCAGCACGTGGTGTGGATGTGCCGCTGGGATCCTCTGGCCAAGCCCAAGGTGAAGATGAGGCAGCTCCAGCAGCAGGGCCACTTGGGGCCGCAGGGCCACGGGGTGCAGGTGACAGCCAGGGAAGCCGAAGTTACCCACGGAGAGTTGCTCTTCAAGACTGACATCTAGATCCCGCAGAACTATCACTCAGAAGGGAAGTGAAACCTGGTGAACGTGGTTTGGGACACAAAGGAAAGACATGAAAGCTCAAAGGATATTCAAGAACAAATTGTTTCGTGGTTCTGAACCATTATGACATTTTTGTCTTACTGAGCCAGCTGAAGACCCAAGAGGTTCCCAGTATCTCAGGGCACTCTCTATCTGTACTTCCTCTCTGCTTTCAGGAGAGGCTAGATAGTGTAATAAGTGTTGGCTCTGCAGCTGCCAGCACCTGGTAATGCACACAAGGCAGACAAGATTCCATGCAATATCTTGATTAGTAGTTGGTTATTTTTCATGTATATAAACTGTATTGGGTTGTGTGTTTGCTTGCCTGTGGACACATGCATTATGTCATCTATTTTTACACTGTTTAGTTGTCTGCAAATGTAGAGGTATCATGGAACTGTTGCAGGGTGGAAACACAAAGGACTGTGTGTCCTGCAAGCCTTTTAAATATACTAAAACACAAATTAAAGCACCTTGTCTTTTGGGCTCAAAAGTGAGGGTGGTGCCAGGGAAAAGTGCTAGAAAGCTTTGAACTGATATTTTTCCTTTGCTTGTTTGTTACATGAATGCTGGGCCCCACAAAAACTTTTTTTTCTGTGGTATTTTGAGTGTTATCACATGATGAAGTATAATTGTAATCTATCTGTCACACTTCCTAACCTGTAGGGGTGTCCTTAGCTGTTAGATTAATTCATTATGAACAAGTGACAGCTTCAAATGTGAGAATAAAGGATTTGCCCCCTGCCAGAAAACCAGAGTTAAAAGATTAAGCATGGCTGTACAAACCATTATTTCCCAATTTGAGTACCTGTACTGTTGATATCCACAGCACTTGCTGAATGAAAGAAGCAGGTGTGTTTCTTTTATGAAACTTTTCTAAAGAAGTCAGATTTAGAAATTGATCACATTTGATTTTATTTTATCTTGGGATTTTATCTGGGTTTTTTAATACTGTGAGAGAATGAACAGCCTAGGAATGTGTAAGTCCTTCCTTTGACCTGTCAAGATAAACCTAGTGAACGAAGTTTTAAAAGGCAAGTAGTGCTCAGTTTGGCAAGCTTTGTCATTGAGTTATTCTTCCTTACAAGCAGGAAGATGAAAACAGTGATAGTAGATATGACTCGAGGCAAGTGGGGGTTTCAAAATTAGATCCTTGGCTGTATGGAGACACTTATATTAGGATGAAATCACTAGGGATATAAATTCAATGGCTTCATATTAAGACACATTAATCCTGAGTTTAACGTGGCCTTAATTTACTGCAGTTTAATCCTCCTGCTTTTTGCTTTCTGCTGGGAACTTGTACTATGAAACATGAAAATTGTTGTGATACCAAAGTGCTTTGACACTGTGTTCCAATAAGCTTGTCAAATGTAAAACTTAATTCTGCAAGATTAATTTCTCTGCAATTTCAGAGGCTGCTATTTTGAGGTACATTTTGGAATACTCTAACGTGGTAGCATGAAATAACAGAATGCATTGGTGTTCTGTTTGGTGGATGGCTTTCATTCCAGAAAAGAGACTCTCGGACACTGTCTATGCTCTTTTTGAGTAACAAAATATATAAACGTACCTTTGATAGGGCCTGGAAGTTAGAGCTACTAAGAAAGAGGTAAATAAAATATGCACAACACACAGACAACCTCTGTTGTCAGTAATCTGATACCCTTTGACCTGTCCACACAATGCTTAGTTTTGCTACAGTAAATATCAAATATTGGAATACTAAATTCTTTATCAGGCAGAAATAATCTAAATTTTGCCTAGTGTGGAGTAGCAGAAAATATTTGATCTTAACTCTTGCCAGACTCCCATCCAGACTATTTCAGTATCTGATTTCCTATAATCACAGTTTTCCTCTCTGCCTTTTTATTAGTGTTATCCCTTGGCTTACAGTCAAAATATGGCTCCCAGGCAGTACACAAGGCAATGTGACCACTATCTTTTCCAGAAAGCAAACATCTTGTCCAGGATTCACCCAGAAAGGACCCAAGTTTCACACTAAGGGCTTAGCAGAGCTTGATCAAGGTGGATATGTTGGTCTATCTTACTCTTTTCCTCAATAAATTAATCATAGAATCATCTTTTGACAGGCCAAGAGCATGGTCATCTAATATTAACTATTCATTCTGTGAAGCCTCAACATACCTCTTTGTCTGTACATCCAACTTTAAATGGATGTAACCATTCATCTTCCTAGCAATAATCTTGTTTCTATTCTTCAGCTGAGACCCATTGTTTGGCCACCATGGTGGCTGACTGGATGAGACCTTTGAATTTAAACTTCTTTTGATGTTCAGTCTTGCCCGGGACAAATAAGGTACAGAAAGGAAGAAAAGGCTGATGGAGGTAAAAGACAAATCCACAGGTCGATGTTATGTGACGAACAAAGTGAACAAAATAATCTCAAAAGCTTTGGTTTACATGGAGGCTGAAAAAGTCTTGACATGTAGCAATCTGGACGAGACCACATCTTTTCACTTTGATCTTGACGTGATGAAGTGGTCACAGAACAAAAGCCCCTGGGAAGGGGCAAGCGGCAGACTTCAAACAATATACAATGATTACATGTTGAGAGCATAAGTACACTTTCAGAACTGAGGCAGTTTTGGAAATGGTGGTGTCATAAACAACATAAAAAACTTTCATCATGATTTACCTAACATTAAGCTTCTTACATGACAGTGGCAAAACAGCTTTAGACAACTTGGAGCTTTAGAAAATTTCTGCCATGATTGATTTGGATTATACAATGATCTTCCAAACTCCTGTGCCTCTTCCACACAGTTATTAAAATTTGGGGGTTTTAGCCATAGGTGAAGATGTATTAAACACATACAGGAAAAAAACAAGAAAAAGAGAATGAAAGAACAAGAATTTTACACAGAATGACTAAAAATCAGAGACTTTAAAGCCCTTCTGCAGAATATTCTCAGAAAGTAAGGAACTGTGCCTCCAGTCCACATTCTTGAATACTTTCTCAAACATCCCCATGTCCCAAAGATTTATTTTCATTTATAAAAAAAATGTTTTTAAGTGTAGTCCTCAGGGGTTCAGCTGATGCCCCTTATCAGTATTTCCACTAACATCCTGGATTGCACATTCCATAGAAGAGCATAAAGTGCTATAGCGTTGGGTTTTTTTAAATTTAATTTGGAACTTCTTCACCCTTTCCATAATTATTTTCATCATTATTTTTACCTTGTAGCTCCTATATTCTTGTAATGACACATAAGAAGGTGCTTAAAGGTCTTCTTGAAAGTGGCATTGCACAGCGCGTAGCAAGCGGGGTTGATGGTGCTGTTGATGTAACAGAGCCAGTAACCTATGGTCCATACGGTGCTAGGGATGCAGGATGTGCAGAAGCTGTTGATGAGCACCATCACATTGTATGGGGTCCAGGTGATGATGAAGGCCAGGAGGATGGCCAAAATAGTCCTTGTCACTTTTTTCTCCCTAGAAGGGGGTGGTTTCTTTTTGGCTGGCTGCTTTGTCATCTTGACGATTTTCCGGGCGACGCTGTTCTGCTTCTCTTCCCCGTTCGTGCCTACAATCTCCACGGTAGTGTTGGTAGGGGCACAGCAGTCCCCCTTTTGGGACTTGGTGACTATCCTGATGCACGTCAGCTTGGAGTTCTCTGCTTTGAGATGGTCTTGGGAGGCAGAAGCCTGTCTGGCATCTTTGGTAGCTTCGTCCTCTTTCAAGTTGGAAGCAACCACACTGACGGAGGTGGAGTCATTGGAGCTCTCCTTCTCCCCTTGAACACAGTCTTCAGTCACAGTCTCTTCGCTGGTTTTTCCATTCTGAATTTTGCTGTGCTCCAACCCATCTCCACTGGTTGGGATATTGTTATTGTTTGGTTTCACTATTTTACCTTGGACAAGGCTGGGGGAAACTGTTTCTTGGTTTTGGGTGGCTTCCTTTTTTCCTTTCTTTATCCGACTCTTACTGGCTCGAGAGATTTGCCAGTAAAGGACAGTCATGATGATAACAGGCAAATAGAAGGCTGCAATGGCAGTGCCAAATGTGACAGCAGGGTTGGAAAAAAACTGGATGTAGCAATCCCCATCCGGGACAGTCCTTCCTCCCACAATAAATTGCCAGAAGAGAATTGCAGGGGCCCACAGGATGAAGGACAGGACCCAGGCAGCTGCGATCATCATGCCTGCCATCTTCGTGGTCCGCTTCACAGGATATGTCAGAGGTTTGGTGACACAAAAGTATCTGTCAAAGCTGATAATGAGCAGGTTCATTACAGAGGCGTTGCTGACCACATAGTCAAGAGCCAGCCAGAGGTCACACACCACAGGCCCTAAGGGCCAGTAGCCTATCACAGTGTAGAGGGTGTACAGGTTCATGGAAAAGATGCCGATGATCAAGTCAGCACAGGCCAGGCTGAACAGGAAATAATTGTTGACAGTCTGGAGGTGCCTGTTGACTTTGATTGACACCATAACCAGGATGTTCCCAATTATGGTGACTAGACTGAGAGACCCTGCCACCAGGACGATGAACACCACCTCAACAGTTTTATAAGGGCTTTCCAAAGCCATCACATTTTCAGTGGAAGAGTTTATGTACGTTGAGTTATTCATTTCGCTTCTGATAACAAGGTACCCAGTTACAACTTAAGCCTGCAGAGGAGAGAAAAGAAAACAGATACCATCAGGAAGTTAGTTTCTTTGCCTTTAAGGAATGGATCCCAAAAAAGCTCGACATGACAGGAGTTGAAAGGTAGATGTATTCAGGAAAAACCAGTCAGCTTTGGCTAAAGGAAACACCTTACAGTGTACAGTTTAAGAGTAACAGAACAATAGGCTAGGTCTAAGCATGTGAGAAAGGCACACATTTGGATCCAACACTACATTTTTAAGTTCTCAGATACAATTTTCTCTTTGTTACTTTTTTACAACTAATGTTGACTTGAATATTTTGGAACTGAACCTGCATATTGTTTTCTTTCTTGCTAACAGAACAGTTCACTTTGCGCATTTCAAACCCTATTCCAAATAAAAAGTCTGGACCTGAGGGTGCAACACCCTTATAACCCAAAGTGAAGCTGTGATTTACTGAGAGGCAGATGACATGAAGGAGATTTCTGTTTCCATCTTTCTTTCCTGTTCCACCCGGGCATGTTTCTGTGAGGTTTATGGAATGGGTTTTTATCATATTTCCTCCCAATTTTCTTACCCTGCAGTTCCTTTTATAGTCAACACGTACAAAGATTTTGGCACTGCATCAAACTAATTAGTCTGTCAATAAAGCAAAAGAGGGTGATTCTGTTGAAGTTAACAGAGTTAGTAAACTCACATCAGTTGAGCGTTTGGCTATCTAGTTAGATGCATACATAATTTATTTCTACTTTTTTCAATTTCAATGTTTCAACAAGTAAGATTAAAGTTATTTTTTACTTAGTTTTGAGCATTTGTATCTGGATAAGGCAGTGTTGTTTGGGTAGAGTTTTTTAAAACACAATGAGATTATCTTTTGATGCTTGCTTGATACTTTTCTCATGATTTTTCAAATCACAATATTTTTAACTGGTATCACATTAAACTACAACAAAAGGTCTGAAATGGATAGCAGGGTAATGCTAAATAAAGAAACAGATAAAAATAGTTCTGTTTACACATAGCAATTCTTTTTGTGCCCTGTATACCCTACTGGCAGTGTTCAATAAATAGCAATTAAATTGCTAGCAATACACATTTGAGAGAAGACTGAGAAAACAGTGCATGCTTTTGCCTTCAGGATATGTTCTATCATTTTGTGCATCCCCTGGAAGTCAATAGAATGCACTGGAATTGTACAGCCCATCTCTGACTGCTCATTATTTATGAGCTGTGCTCAAGAGATTATTGAAGCATGAAGGCCAGATGTGACAGGGAAGTTAGGTTTTTTCTAATTACAATATTCTCCTTTTTTTTCCCCCCACACATAAGGCCTCACTTCCTTAAGAAAGAGTTTCTAAATGTGGTGGTGCAATCAAAGGAAGACAAAAAATTCATCTATGTATAGCCCCTCCAAACACCAGGGATTCAGGAATTCTCTGGTCTCTCTGACTAACCTGCTGCTGTACAGGCATAGGCAGTCCACGTCACTTAAGAGGAGCAATGCATTTTTACTGTCATTTCAGAACTGTGCTTTGCTTTTCTTTTTTTTTTCAGATGTGAAAGAAAGAAAGAAGATGATGCAAAATGTCAGCACAGCAGCAAAACCCCTTCTGACCTCTCGGAAAAATAAGAGAGTATGTCCCCATGGAAAAGTCAAAATGCTAAACCAGGGTAAAAGGTTTTCTGTCTGAGGCAACTTTGTAATCTTGCAATTTACACTTAAAGAAATACAACTGGCAGAGGGTGGGGCTCTTTGAAAGCCTTTGCTTTCAAAAACAGCTAAAATTTTTTTGCCAATTCCATGTTGAAGTGAATACATGAATAAGTAGAGGAACATAAGGCTAGACAGGCATTATTTTCCTTCTATCTGTTTAGAGGTACATCCCTAAAATTCTTGGGATCAGGTTCGAGACAACAAAAAAAGGAGGAGGAATGCTTTAGCAAAGTGTGTTCTTTGTACAGTAAGAATAGGCTGAGTGCAATGGAGCAGAATTTCTACTCTGTGCAAACACATCCACAGGACACCTTTAATATATAGGACTGTCATTTCAGCATTTCCTTGCGTATTTTTCTCCCAAAGCTTCACAGCTGAGCAGCTGGTTATCCAGTTAGATGTGTTAAGACATCAATTTTTTGGACAAGCTAAGAATTACTCCCAAGCAGAGTTGTTTATGAACATTCTTAACAGAATGCATTTTTAATGAAAAGACAAAATCACACATAGAGATGTATTGATTTAAAAAAAAAAAAAATTCAGCTGAAGAGGGTTTGTGATCCAGGGCTCTGCAGCTACCTCTGGTGACAGAAAGTGAGTGGGGGAGCAAAAATGGAAATGACTGAGAATGGATCAGAGCTGAAAAAAATAGTGCTTTATGATAAGGAAACAAATGTTTCTCTGCAATAAATTTTTGAAAAACTGTTCAGAAGTTCTGCTTCATTCCACCAAAGAACAAAATTAATTTTAAAAACTTGAAACTTGTTGTGAAACCAAATTGCCATCTCCCAGCTAACTTTATTCCTGAGTTTTTTCAGGTAAAATTTTTTACACACTTTCACTGGAAATATTAGTAATTCAATTCCCCTGATTTTATGGGAATCTATGGGATGCAAGGAGATGGATGAAAGCTAAAAGCTAATTTTACTTGCTAGGAATAGGATTTCCCTGTGTTGATGCAAATGGAAGCAAAACAAAGTAGTCCCTTTCCCAGTGATCTGTGCACAAAACTTTCCAGCCTTTGAAAAGGTTGGTAATTGTGGACTGCAAATTCCATAGATGGTGACAGCTTTCTGAGGTACAGGGAAACATCTGCTGTCACCAGCTCCAGTGGAAACTTCCTTTGCCTGCATCACTGTGATTGTAAAGTGAAGCATGTTTTGCTGTGTATGTTGATGAGAGGGTGTAGGGCTGGAGAGAAACATCTGATTTCCACTGACATATATTGTCACTGCTGAGAGTACAAATATTACATGAGCAGAGGCAGGGCTGTGCACGCTTCCTAACCCAAGAGCCCCTGCAATCTTCTGGGCTCCTTCCTGTTGGCTCCAGTAGAGCTGGAATCAGGTGCACAGAGAGGGTTCTGTTTCTTGTCGTGGCCACTTGCTGCCTCAGTACAGGACTGCCTGCGGACTGCTTTTGTTTTTGTCTTGCCACAGAGCCCATCTCTCCTGCTGGAGAGGCAGTTGTTATGGGAGCAGATGTTATTCATCAGGCAGACCTAGGGGCAGAGGCATTTTAAGGTAATATGACCTCCGGTGTGAGAAATACCAGATCTTACTCTTGAGCAAACAGAGCTCTCCTCTGCAAGCCCATGGGTGTTTGTGTGAGTTACACAATATGGCACTGACTCCCATGGGCTACCATAATTTATCCTCCTATACTAAGTGCATTCTTGCTAAACAGAGGATACCCAGAAAAGGCAAGGAATGTCTCTTGTGACCTGAAAAGCAACCAAGTTAATATTCTGAAATATATTTCAAAATATATATGACTTCGTGGAGTGGAAACACCATAATCGCTGCACGGAATATGTCCAAAGCCAAGAAATCCACATATAAATTAATTCATTGTTTATATTTGATATGTACGTGCGAAACATTCCCAGTGCAGTAGTTCCTCCCTCTAAAGAACTCATAGTGCTGAAAATCATTCCCTTCTTTTGACTGGACAACAGTTTAGGGCAGAACTGGAGCATACTTAAGCACTACATCCTGCTGAGTTGTGCTTTCCACTTACCCCAACAGGAACACATCCATTTGGTGCAGGCGAATCTTGTAGCAAACACTGTAATTTTAAGTTTAAAATATATCTCCAACATCTGTCACAAAACAGAATGTAGAAATGTTTGGTATATTGAAAAAAATGGCTGAAACATCACGCCTGTCAGAGTGTGTTAGACAAACCCTTCTTCCGTATTGTGCATATTGACAAGTTAAATTTGGTAAGGATTTAATGTCTTCTTTGAATTCTCTGAAACCATATAAAGGTCAAGACGTGAAAGAGGTAACAAATGATCTGCACCTGAAAGTTATATTTGTGATTTAAACAGGATTACCCAAGACTCTGTGCATTGCTATTCTGAGTGCATTTCAACATGCAACTCTCAAGCAGAAGTTACTTTAACTTTCTTTTTCTGATCTAGCTCCTATTCAGCCCAAACCTATGTAAAATGGATTTGATGTTTGCTGTAGCAATAATAGAATTTTTTTTCCTGAACCGATTTTTATCCTGAATTGAATTGATTTTGATTCTACATTTCTTCCTCACACCATTTTAAACTCACAGTATGAAAAGAAAAAGAGAGAAACAAAATCCCTACATCTGTGACAAATATCCTAGGTCTGTTAGCCAGAATTTATTGCAGACTTTAAGAGAGAACTATAGATGTAGTCTGGACTTTTGGTAAAAAAACATTTCAGAAAATACCCCAACACCTGAAGAATAAAATCTTCACCACATGGGTTATCTTCTGCAATCCTTTTGAAACTAGAAACATCTTTGCTAAATGTTATGGTCTTGGTGTGGTCCATTTGTTTTAATTTTCATGCACTTTTGTTTATCTCAATCAACACATGTCCTACAAAAAAGATATCCTGTGGGCCTGCCTGGATCTACTTTTCTCCATCTCATTGTGAAGAATACCTAAGGGCAAAATTAAAAATTTCTGCATGTATCTTGAAACAACAAGTAGATCAGAGTCAAAGAGCATTAAAAAAACCAAACCAACAGTGTGCCACAAGCAACAATTGAACAAGGCAGAAATGAAAACATTCCCCCAAAAGCAGCAGGGGACTGTACATGAGAAGGTATCAATGCTGGCACCAAAAGTGCTGCCTCAGGGCAAGTCAGGGTCTGAGGATTTGTAAAGCTGTTAACTACATCTTGCACACTGCTGCTCTTATAGTCTAAAGCTATATAGGAGCAAATGTAGAAAAACTATTTGGAAGTAAATATAGTGCAATGAGCCCAACTTGTTTGTATTAAATATCACACAAAGAAAAGTATAGTCAATATAATAAAAAAAACTCAAACAAAGAATAACCTCTCTGGTGTCAGGAAATTAAAAAGAAAAAAAAAAGGGTAGTTTTTCCTCAAAGATATGGATAACCAAGTATTTCTAATATATGGGTACTGTTATTACAATTACTACTGTTATGTTGATAGTCACCTGTTGGTACTGAGGCACGTGAAATATTACCTTTCTGTAAGTATAGGTTTGGCTGCAGATATGTTTTTGTTTTCCAGGACCTGAGTAATCAAGAGAGAATTTACATTCTGTCTTTGGGCAGCTGATACCATTACAAGCTAAACTCTGCATCCTACTGCATTGGGCAAACCTGAAAAATATGCTTAATCAGCATGGTTTTATCTAACTGGTTTTGATCCACAAAAAGGGATTTTTACCTCCTGGACTAGAGAAGATACTTTGACTCACATGCCTCCTTATTCTTGCTAGGATCATCTTGGTCCAGAAGGGAAATAGCCAAGTCTCTTGGTGAAGTTATGGAAGGTTTTCCTCGCTGTTCTTGTGGAACCATGAGATATATCCCTATGATAAAAGTGACTGAATACAATGATCCATATCATTCCGTCTGAGTCCCACCTGCAATGCTGTGCACCTCAGCTTGTCAGAGGTGCTTACACAGTAGAGGGAATTTTCAGGATAGCAGTTGTAAAGCAGAGGGTTTCAGCACTACATTTCAGTCAAAGTCAGTAGTTAGGGATGCTCTTGCTGTTGAAAGCTAGAACCAAAGAGCATTTTTTCTGGTGGTTTTTTTTTTTCTTTTTTTTTTTCCTTTTTTTTTTTTTTGTTTTTCAGGTAAGCTGTGAAATATGTCTACTTGCTAAAATCAAAATAAATTTATAATCCAGAAATCAGAGAAAAAAGTAAAATTTAGTCTTTGGAGTATGAAAGGCAAACTGGAGCTCTTATTGAAGCATCCCACAGCTTTCTCTAGAGGGTTGAGTTAAATGGATAGGATCTCCATCTAGAGGCACAGATAAGCAGCTGCCACATAAAACAGTAATTTCCAGCAGTAGGATAGTTTCAAAATATGTTAAAAACTTAGATAATTACTTACGTCTTAGGCAGAGGAGCCCCACATTTTATTGCAATTTACTTTTTATTATAATTAATGAGCAGAGACATAATTTGATGAAAACCTGAAACCATTACAGTTAAATATTCCTGGAGCAAGCAGTCTGGGTGAAGAGGTATATGGCCCTGGGATTAGCTCAGTCTGTCAGAGCCTGGTACTAATCACACCATGGTTCTGGGTTCAATCCCTGGATAGGCCATTCATTTAAGAGCTGGACTTGATGATCCTTGTGGATCCTTCCAAATCAGAATATTCTGTGATCTAGTTACACTGGGGCACCCACTGCACAGAAGCACATGCTTAGGCCTGAGCTTATTCACTGCAACCATCATTTAGTCATCTATCTGGGCATGACCCAACTCCTTCGAGAGGCCATAAATGGGTCAGAAGAGTGGATGATGTCATTAAAAGGTAAAATCTAGGGACTAGCTCACGGCACATACACATTTCATCAGGGCACCTATACTGGTTTATACTTGCAGAGGTTATAGGAGAACTAGAAAAGGGACTTACCCTGACAGGAGCACTGACAGATGTCAGTAAGTCACTCTTTTCCTCCTTGTGCTGCACCACTGTTGCTGGAAGTTGCCTGAAGCTCCACACACCCATCACCCAGCAAGTTTTATCTGACTATAAGTGTCTTCTTCAAACACTTTAGATAAAATAATCATGCCAGAACTCAGACTAAAGTTATACCTATCCTCGGCCATGAGAAAGGTTGCCTCAGCAGAAGAGTTATTTAAGTTTCTGTTCAGATTGAATTGAGGATCATTAGGTTATATTCTCTGAAGGAACAGTGTGGTGTGAGTCAAGTTGTCCCTCTGCAGCCCAGCACAAATTGGAGGCACAGTACTTCATTATCCTCAGATCAGCTATCACACCTGTGCTGTTAAATACAGAAACCTTATGAGACCTACTCGAAGTCCCTGAGTGACAAGTAGTGAAGCTGCTGAAAGAGGAGAGGGATCAGAAGGCTGACTGAAACCAACTTAGAATTTATTCTTACCCAAAGCTAATGTATAAGAGGAACGCACCTCTTTTAAGAAACATACAAGCAGACCTATAAAAAATCCCCCCAGACCAAACCAACAACCAACCAACCCCCCCAGACAAAACAAAATAATAAAAATCAAAACCCAAATCCCAGTCTTTCTAGTCTTTCCTGGCTTAATTTTTTTTTTTTTCCCTGGAAGAGCCTGTAGGAATATTGGTCATGAAAAAACCCCAGAGAACTGCAATACAGCACAGGGAGGGTCCCTTAAGGAACCATGGATTAACCCCCTCAACTTGCCAGTGAGCCCAGAAAAGATGCTGTGATATTTCAGTGAATGCCTGCAAATCCCTCCAAATCATAGAACTCCTTTTGGGATCATGGATAAACCCATGGAGACTCTGACTCTGTTCCTCAGACAGAGTCAGAGTAGGGCTTCTGACAGGAATATTAACATATGAGAGACAAAGAGACTCTTCCTGAAGCTAAAGAAAATCTCTCCTTTTCCCTAGGTTGTAAACAGTGTTAGTATGTGGCTTTTGCACGGGATTTTCTTATTCACTCACTAAGATCTATCAGATGATCCTTGAATCTGCTTTGGAAAGTACCTCATTTCTTTACTCAGCAAATGATTTTAAAATTCTTTTAAACACCATCATGGTCAGTCTTACATGAAATTCTCAAGAGCTTGAAAATCTAGTCTGTTCTGCTTCCGTGTCCATAAATTCTGGGGATGTTTACACATCTTCCATCTCACTTAACAGCTTACCTGAGATGTAGATTAGAAGCACAGAGAAGAATGCTGACTCAGATATAACAGGGAATGGCTCAAATTCTTTGCAAGTATTTAAGCATATATTGAACAGAAGTTCAAACTTGTTTCTGAGAGAGCAGCTAAATCTTTTTTATGTCTGTATTACTGAAGATTGCATTTGAAGCAGTGATAATGAAATACTGAAGGAACTTAATTTGGATCTTACCTTACCAGAAAGCAGTGATACCTAAATTTCCAACCAGAATCTATATTTCCAAGCTCATTCTGCAGTCTGAGAAAAGTTTGTGAAAGAAGGAAAGAGGGTGGCAACACCTAACAAAATATTTATAAAAACATTTAAAAATCTCAAAGGAAGTGTTTTCTGCAGCTAATTATAAACTTGTGGGTCACAGCTATGAATGTTTGCTGTGGGTCTGCATGATCATCTCCCCTTTTGTGAGCAGAGAACCTCAAAGATTGCATAGTCCTTGCCAATGAAAGGAGATATTTATTCAGCAGCTTTTCATGGCTACTGCATTAGTATAGGTTCCATAAGTCTCTGACTATGCTGTTTCACTGCATGACTGCTACCAACTTTAATTACATAGACTCTAGCTACAGACTAATTGTATTTTGACTCCATTACGGGTTTAACAAATCTGTGTTTGAATCTGGCTCTGATACATGGGTCCAGATATTGGTCCTAACATGCTGCAGCTACTCTTAGCAAGGTAAAATACCTTAGCTTTGCATTAATTCACCATGCCTCTAAGAGAAGCCCCTACCCTCTGTCAAAAAATAATGTAATGTTTAACAAGCTTAACTTAATAACAGGAGACTGAGGGACTTTTCTCTGACCATGTACCTTCTGCAAAAATTATGTTCATCATCAGTGGGCCTAAGACTAAAGGCCCAGGAAGACTAAAATGCATAAGCAAATACTCTCAAGCTCTCTGCTTATTTTGGTTTTTAAAGAGACGTTGTAAAGCCTGTTCACATCAGATTTTGACCTCTCTTGAATATTTGCCAAAATAAAATAATGGGAACATATGAAATGTAGGGTTTCAGAAGGGCTAAATTGGATTACTTGAAGCCAAAACCATTAAAAACCTGAGGGGCATTAACTAGCACAGGGTAGAGAAAAGCAAGGCCATTACTGTGCGCACAGATCTGCAAACTTCACAAACTCATCTTGGTACTTTATCAGTGAAGTCTGCGTGATACAAAATTTCCACAGAGTGATGGTGATGAATATATTTGATGTCCCTTGCACATTCCATTCTACGTCAAAGATGAGTTTTTAATTAAAAGAGAGAAAGACTTTGATTTTGAAATTTAGAAGCTGTGCCGCTGTATTTTTACCACATGGGAACTGCCACATTGTGGCAGAAGCACCATGTCAGCTTCAGCACAACTGTTGCTACAATGACTTGACTTGCTGATGAAGTCAGTTCCTCTCCCATTTCTGGTGTTGAGGATCTCAAACTCTTTTTATTAAAGTCCTGAAATTCCACAGTTATGCTGTACATTGCTCTCTGCCTTTCTTTCGCAGGCTTATCTGTTACTGTCTGCAAGTTTCCTGTTTCTGCTTCTACATCTCAGGCCACATTTCCACAGCAAACATGTCTAAGGACAAAAAGACTACTAACTAATATATTTTGTTTTCTGAGGTTTCACTTTACCTTATTCTTCTGCAGTGGTCCACTTCCCTGAACCTAAGTCCATCTTTACATAACAACTCTTTAAATTGGGACTTTGTGGTAAAGCAAACTTATGGGAAGTAAAATTAAATCTAGATAGGAATAGTATCTAGCAGCGTGCCTAGGGAACAATCTCCTCCATCAATCTGCTGTGTCCCTGAAGTGTCATGTTGGGGATTAAATCCCTCCCACTGTGCCATGCAACAGCAGCAGAACCACTCAGCAGTGATTGCTGCACTGCAACGTGCCTCCACACAGAGCAAACCTGTTTGAAGAGCACAAGAACATACCTAGAGAAAGACATAAAAATGTGTGGGGAAAGAGAAAATAATAAATGGGGTGAATGTGAGAGGGAGGAAATCGGGACAAGACTGAGGTGTGAATAAAAAAGAAAATAAGTTAATTAGAGGAAAGCAAGAAAGGGTGACTGCAAGAGAAGCAGTTCTGCAATGCATTCACATGGGCTCTTCACATTGTCACCCTTTAATGCCTATTTTTGGTAGAAATACCTCACTGACCCTAGTTTCAGTACCTGTCTGTATTATCCTATGACAGTCCACACAGAGATAGGGTAACATTTCTTCAAGCCTTGCACTTTGAACAGTATCGTGGAAACACTGAAGTGATTTGAAGTTTGGAATCTCACCTCAGTTGTCATTTAAACATTTAAGTTCTTAAAGCCACTGCTATTCACTGAGACTTGGCCTCTATAACCTCTTTAAAGAAGAGGATAGAAATTATTTTTTCAAAAAGTTATCATCTTCTTTCATAATCAGAAATTCCAATGTATTTATTACTTGTATAGAGATTATTTTTTCTCCAGTAAATTTCTTTTTGGTTTTTTGTGTGCTATTATCTATGTTGTGATCATGAACTTATTTCCTCCTTTTCCTATCATTATTTTCTTGCTCAGTTCTGCATCAAAGCCATGACCTCGAGTCTGGGATCATTAACAATCATTTCCACAAAGGGTCTGCCTCTAAATGATATGGGATTCTGATAATCAACTGGGATTCAGATTTTTATCTCCAGGTAAAGATGGCAGTTATCAAAGGGTTTCTATATTACTGCCTGTCATCCCTGGGGATGAGTAAAGCATTCAAAATACTCAGTTGAAAGAAAATGACACAAAGTAAACAGAAAAGGGAAACTGTGACTGAATTTGGGGGACCCCTGGAGTGGGGTACATCCCTTCTGTGTCAGCTGAACTGGCAGAGGAACAGCTCAGTGCTGTGGACCAGCCACAGCTCTGCATGAGGTCACATCTTGGGACTTTCAGTTGTCTTGCTGTCTCTTTTCCCCCTGCTCTTGGTTGTATTAACAAGGGGTGCCTCAGCATCTCTTCTCCTTAACAGTGACAATTTTCTCTCAGATATTTGCAGCAGCTTTGCATTAGGACCTGATCTGTAGCCTGTAAGTCTGGGACAGACCTACACCACTCTTCTCATTGATCCATTTCCCTTTTCATTTTTCCTTGCTGCCTAATGCAACATCTGCTCCCCTTCAGCCTCTCTGGTCCTTCTTACCCTCTTCATCAGCTCTCTGCTGTTCACATCCATCTTCTGGCTATCATTTTTCCTGAGGCTACCACTGTGTTGCTTTTCTCATCTCCTGGTCTAACAGGTATTGGTTTTGCTGGCAGTGCTCAGCTCCCATTTCTCTGAGCACTTTAAACTGCAGAAAGACAAAAGAGGCTCCTGCAGTCTCAAATAAACCTCCTAAGGGTTGTAGCAGGAAGCAATGCTGTGATAGCACATTATGGTGCTGCCCTCCCACTAAAAGCCAATGTTGGGTGAACTTGACCTCTGTCTCTACCAGACAACTTGCAGAAATAATCCTAACCTTCAACAGCTTTGCTCTGAAGTTTGTAAGAAATGGGTACATCATTACTGACTGTTCCAAAATCATGAGACACAATTTTGCTCCCTCTTTGAGAATTATCCGTGGGGCAGAGTATCTTTTTTGCAATATGCTTTATGTAGGAGAAGTAATGAAAATTGTTTTGGATGAGAAATGCAGAAGAGTTGTGACTGGAGAATGAGGAGACATAACCATGGCTGGAGTATTCTGCCAATCTGTGTGTTAGACTGTGAAGTGAATCAGACCCCTCTGAGCAGGATTTTTTTTAGGAAACATCAAGAGTGATCTGTGGTGAGGGTAGTTTGAAGGGATGACCTTACAACAGCATTCTAACAATGAGAAAGTATCCAGTAGTAACAGAGCAACAGCAGGACTAAGGGGAACAGAGATGGTAACATTACCTAATTTATGTATATAAAATGACCAATAATATTACACACAGAACGTGTGCCTATGCTCAATTATTTCCTCATAAGCTGGTCACATCAACACAGTCACTGCCCAGGGTGGAAGTGAGATAACCCAGGTGGGAAGGTGGAAGGAATATGGGAGGTGATTTTGCCCTGCTGAGGTTTGTGGCTCTCTGCAGCTCTCCGAGGCTGAGGCTGAACAAAGCCTCAGTAACACCACCCTGATTTGCAGATGCCATGTACCCCAGTTGCACACGCCTTGTGATACTCTCTGAGAAATCTGTGGCTCAAAGGCTCATTTCACAGCTCCTTGCTCTCAGTCACTCATGCAATAAACCTGTGACTTCAAAGGGACAGCTGAAAGGAAATGTTTTCAGAGAAAAAAGGAAAAAAAAAAAGATTGTCTGCTTGTCCCTTTTTTTCTGTTCATGATATAACAGGCTTAGGATGTTTTGGTATAACTGCTTCTCAGTGGGTTATTTTTCCCTTCTTACTTTACAAAAGCCACAAAAAAACCCCTGGCAGTGAGGAAGAAAACAGCTTTGTGATCCCAATCCAGATGCTTTCATCTTAGAGTGGGCTTGTCAAAGACTAGGCTCCTTGGGTCAAGCTGGACCCAAGATAGGGACTCTTCTCACTCAGTTTTTTATTTTAGGGCTTTCAGCAGTAGCACATGCTAAAGCACTACTGCTCCCTGCTGCAGACCCAGCCACAGAGTAAACAGAAAAATCTCTGAGGGTTGGTGGTGTCCTTTCAGGCTGTAGGCAAATCACTAACATGACATTTTCTTGTCTCTTAATGTAAATGAGGTTCATTTCTAAATTCAACACTTTTTGAGGCTTTTAACATGTTATCTATACCATCAATGTCCTAGATATGTATAAAGTCCTGAATGCCTTTCACAAACTTTCTAAAGCATTTTTTGGTTTGGGTTTGGTTTTTGTTTTATTTTTTAGTACATATAAAGCTATATAAAAGTATGATTAGATTTCTTTTTAAATTTTTAATTAGTTTGTATCTATTTGTTGATCTGCTCTTGATCTGTTGTGATACACAATGCAATCCCATTGAATGTTAGAAGCATTGAACAACACCAAATAATTATAATGCAGACACTCTTATTTGTAGAAAGACATAGCAGAGGTATTTACAGTCAGGTTAATGTTTAACCTCTTAATCTTTCTAATGTTATGATTGGAAAATGCCCTTTAAATTTAATTATCTGCTTCTGTACATTTACTACTTTGCAAGTGAGCATTTAAAATGTCATTTTTCTTTACCGAGATCTTTCATAATTTTGTATACACTCATAATGATACTGGTCATCCTAAACAAATGCTATCCAACCCACCATGCCACTGACCTGGGCATTTATTTTCTTCTTAATTGTGTAAGGTCTGTAGATCTCAGACCTTGTAATTTAAGGGATAGCATGCTTTCTCCTTAACCCCACCATCTATTAAAAGCATTTCAATGACAACACATTTGCATTGCATCACCTTTGTAGAGAAGATCAAGCATCTCAAAGATGGCATTCACAAGTAATATAATCATATCTGGTAAGAAGAAAAATGTCTTTTCTAGCTAATCCTGCTGGATGTTGTGATTTACTAAATTTGTACCCCATACCTCTGCACAATCTGTTTATAATTAAACATAATAACACAGTTCATAGCCATTTTCAACTACAGAAATTATGGCAGAGAGATTAAAAGAGCTGAACTCTTACACTTTCTCTGGGAGAATCTCTTCTTGCTGCCTTGTAATCTTCACAGGTGAAGGGGGGTTGTTGCTCTACATCAGGTACTGAGAACCTGATGCAATTTGCCTTGTACTACACAGAGTCAATATGACTTCAACTCCCATGTAAATACACATGGACTTCAAACACAAGCAGAAATTTGTGTTTCAGGCATTCTAGCAAATTTGTCATTAACCTGCAGCACATGACTTGTGATACCTCCTGTTCTTTCAATGCTGGGAAACGGGGTGACATTTGAGAGCGAGTTAATGGCAAATAAATGGTGATGCAGCTTGTTCTGATATCTGCTTGGTAATAAAGATAATGCAGTAAAAAGAGGAAAAATTCATCCATTTCCTAGTTGTTCTTTCTAAATCTTGTGATGAATGTTGTACTTCTGTGGCCAGGGAGTGGTTTATTCTACCTGTTTGCTAGGGTCAGGATAAAAATAAAGCTTATGTGGTGAATTTGGATAAGTGAGCCAAAAGTTTTGGGTTTTCAAGGCTCTATGCAGGAAGTGACAAAAGACATTTGAGATTTTTATCCTTCTGAAAGTTCCTAAACTCTATTTTGAGACTTATAAGCAAAGTGACAAAGGTAGTAGTATTAATGAAGGGGAATGCCAAGTAGGTTAAAGCTTCATTTTAGATATTTTTTTTTCCTTTTGTCCTCCTATTTTTATTCAAGGAGGTGTTTTATCCCCAAGAGTGACAGCAACTACTCCAGCAAACACAGAGGTTTGTTAGACCTAATCACTATTCAAGAAATCATTTTTCCTGCTTCCTTAAAATGAGTCTGTTCTGCAACAGATAGAAAATCAAAAGCTCATAATGCCTTCAAAGCATAATCTCTCTCTCTCTGTGTGTGTATGTATATTTACATATTTATGCTCTATTGTAGTTTTTTATTTCCTATCTTTTTCATTCTTTACTAATATATTTCTCAATATGGTTGATCTGCATTGCATTTTTTCCTCTTTATCTGTTTTTCTTGTCGTGTACACAAGGGGTTTGGACAGAACTGTGAATATTAGACAAAGGAAAATAAATCCAATATGATCCAATTATATTTGCTAATCAACAATAGCCAGTGTTTCTGTCAGAAGGTGCACACGCATTGAATGTACGGTGTGTTTCTATCTCTCCTCTATATTGTTTGGGTTTGAGATTCACAGAATTAATCTGAGCTCCCTCTGTAGCTAACAGAGCTATCTCTTCATGACAAAAATACACAGATAATGTTTGCTTGTGCTAGATTCACTTCATCTGCTCTGCAAACATGCTACTTTTGTGCAGGTTTAAGAATTAATTAAATATCCAGCTGCTCATAAAAACAGCAATCAGCGGAAGGATATTAGAGAGTGTTCATGGATTGAGCTGTGAAATTCCACACATCAGCATTGGCCCTGGAAGCCTGACTTCAGAGAGTGCTGAGAGCAGGGCTCCACTGTATAAGCTACATTACTCATCCACAGTCCAATTTCAGAGCCTGAAATCTCATGGTAAATTGCTCTGAAGAAAGATCAATAGGTCAAAAGCCCTGTGTATGCCAATGGCAAAACTTCTGTTGCTTTTGGTAGGCTCACGACTTTTCTATAAAATAGGAAAAAGCCAGGATTGGTGTCTGGGGACTAGTCCTAGTTCATTGTTTTATTAGATCCAGAATCATATTCTGCTGTTCCCTGCTGTAAACTGTCCTGGGATCACCCTTGCTATTCATCACTTAGGAGAAAACTCCGTCTTCAGTATCCGTTTGTAACATTAAGAGTGCCCAACCAAGCATTTCCTCCTTCTAAAGGACAATATTTCTCTTTTCTCCCCTTAGCACAGGGTCATGCAAAACTATCTAGGGCTGTGACTGTTGCCAGGTCATTGCCATATATATCTTGGAAAAAAAAAACCTGCAAAGTATAAAGTTGGGTTCAGGTTTGGAACCCAGTGGGCTTCTGATACCCCAGAGCTGTAGATACAGTCTGCTTTGCTGGTTTTCCAGGTGTATTTACTGGACAGTGGTCCCCTCCTTTTAAGCATCTGCTGCAGTTCACCCATCCTGTTTATGTCCAAATGGATCTCCATGTATATGACTACTCTGAGCTCATAAAGTAACATGGAACCTTAACTGATAAAAGGACTTTGTAAATGACAGGGACTAGCAGCATCATCAATAAAAAGAGCATAGTAATAGTTCTATGAAGATTGTGATAATCAGCAGAACAACTGAGGAATAAAATAACATCATTTTCATTCACCTATTCTATGGAGAGGATGTGGCTAACAGGCTTTCCTTTATAAATTGGAAATTAAAACTCTGGGAAAAGCTGCAGGGACAAGAGCTACTGGGATGTCATGGGATGGGATGAGTTGGAGGAAGTCCTGACAAAGACAAGGTCATCAGTACAAACAGAAGGAGAGGAAGGAAATTATATGACTGCCATGAGCAAGTGCTTCTCTGAACAAAATAAAATAGACCTAAGTCACCACCATTTTTACTCAGGTCTTGTCCCTTAAGTGAATAAGACAAAGGAACAAATAAATAACAGCAAAAAGAATTGAACTCCCCCACATTTGCCCTATCACCTCTTAAAAAAAATGTTTCTGTTTGTCGAAACATTAGTATGAGACTCAGACTTTTCAGTAGCTCCTTTATGCCACTCCTGTGGTGTAAAGTAATGGAAAAGCTTCCAGGCAACTGAATATTTTCCCCCTGCTGTAAGTTCTCTGGGTGGCTTAGACCCAACATTTAAAAACTCTTACAAGTGTGAATAACCTCAAGATACCACAGGTGGCAACATCTAACATTTAGTACAAAGGCCACTAATTACAGCTCTCTGTGTAAAAGGAAAGCAAAAAGCAATGCTATATATATGTCTCCCTCTCAAAAGAGAATCAATAGAGACTACAGGAAATTTCTTAGAGAACTGTTGGACAGAAGATTGGTTCTTTCAGTTCAGTCACCGAACCCACACAGAGGGGCTGAAGTGATGCAGTATTCCCTAGGGCAACTGGGCTCTGCCTGCAAGACTGGGGATGAGAATCCCCACTGGGATAAACATGGTCTTTCCTTCTTCTACTCACATTGCTTTCTGCCCTGATTCTCCTAAGTCACTAATCACTGCAGTGGCAGTGGCTCTCATCCACCAGACATCAGCTTTGGATATCTCATTTCCCACAGTCCAAGAAGGACTGTGTCCAGCAGATCAGAAGTATCTGTAATATAGCAGAGATGTCTAATTTTTTAAAAAATGCTTTTGTCCAGTGACTGATGCATCTTGGAAAGTAGTTTAAGAGCAGACCATATGTCCAAGATCAATGACAAGGGATATTCTGTTTGATAGAGTGAAGCACGTGACCTGGAAGGGAAGGCTGAGGGGAGTGAGAGTGTTTAGCCTGAAGAAGAGATGGCTGGGGTAGCAGCCTGCCAGTACCTACAGGGAATCTACTGAGAAGATGGAGCCAGTCTTTTTATAGTGGTGTGTAGTGGGAGGATGAAAGAAAGAAGACAAAAGGTTTTGATGATATCAAGGAAAAAAAGAGGCCAGCAAAGCAGTGGACACAGATTTGTGTACAGGGTCCATCCCTGGAAGTTTTTCAAGCCAAAACAGATAAAATCCTGAGCAACCTGGTCTGAACTCCACACTGACCCTACTTTGAGGATGAAATTGGAGTGGAGACCTCCTGAGGCTCTATCCCTATGAATTATTCTATGTTCCTGTGATTCTAGCATATGCCATGAAGTTTGCAGGTACTCTGGATCAGGAAAGCAGGAACACAAATACCTTTGTTTAATATAGAGTCAGATATGATGAAAGCAACCCATGTGATTGTGCAGAAAGCAGTCTGTGAGTCTGGGAGAAGCACATTGGAGAGAAAAACAAACAGCATCATGCAGGTCCTTGGCTTCTCACTCAGAGTAAGTCAACATCTGAGCTGCGCCAGAATGAACTGCCCCTTAGTCACCTGCCTGCAGTTTGCAGTGTGGGATATCTGCTGCTTCCCAGGAGCTGAAGCTGAGATCATCAGAGAATCAGAAAGAGATCCTCTTTGCCCCAGTTTCCACAGCTCTGACCTGTTGTTGACCACTAGATAGCCTTAGCAGCCAGTCTGAAAGAAAGAGATGCTGAGGGTGGGTGGAAGGGCCCACAGAGAACATCTTAAGGTGTAGAGATCAGACTCTTACAGAGTTCTGCCCTGATTACATCATTTTGGAGAAATATACACGGAGAAAGGTATAATGTGAGCAAAGTTGTGTGCTGGCAAAATTTCACTGCAAGAGTGAGTACTCAGGTGCATACCTCAGCTCATGCCAAAGCAAAATGCATTTAAGCACAAGTGAATTAGGTTCCATGTTTGTCCTTAACTCTTATTTCTGTTCTTGTCCTACCACAAGTTCACATAGACATTGTAACGAATCACATGAGAAGATCCCAAGCTCTACACTGTCTTCCAAAAAAGTGCTACCTTGTGCATAAGCAAGAGAAATGACAGTTTTAGCAGGCCCTGGCAGAACTGTGGAATAATAGTGAACAGGATCACACAGCAGTCAGCCTTTCCATCTCCATTACATGATATGTATCTTTCCCCCCCCTCCAAATTGCTTTTACCAGCAACCATGACAGCTGTCTGTCTCTGATCCCAAGCATGCACGTCTTGAAGGAGCAGCTGCTTCCCCTCTGAGCATAATGGCCCTGACATGAATGGAGTCTGCAATGATGATGCAGCTGAGATTCATTTTCCAGTGTAAAGGCTCAGCACAGCAGCATCAAGAGAGCCAACCACATACAGTTCAAGCACAAAGGCTTGTAGGAAAGTAGCCAGACTCTTTGGGTTATCATTTCTGCTGTTAACTTGGAGGTTCTGTTATTCACCCATTGTTGAAGAGGTTGAGGGTATAGAGATTCATTCCATTTAAAGAATAGTCAGTTCACTGATGCTCTATGAAGAGTTACCTCTATAATTAGTCCAGCTCTAATTACAACCCAGCCAGAACAGCATTCTCAGTTTTTTGACTGTCATTATAGTATCAGAAATATACTTTGTAAAATACTTGAGTGTGAAAAAAAAAAGCAGAAGGATGTGTTGTGGCAGAACTGTTACAACTAGAAGTGATGACGATATTGCACATGATAACACAGAGCTTTTGAAGGAACAAGAGTTTTGGCATAAAAACAATGATTTAGATTAAACTTTTCTGGAATCACTGTCTGTCTCTGAAAACTGTGGGCACAACACATCATCCCTGACCTCAAAGGCACCTCTGGCACCCAGAGGTGCTATTGCTTATGACAGTCTATTTATCCATTTCAGTCTCCTGTCTGTCCCTTTTTTCCCCCTCTTTTTCCTGCTCCAAATTTATCTTGCAACTCAGAGCTCAAAGATCTGCAGGGCATTGGTGATGTCTCATTCACATCAGAGAGATGCTGAGCACAATAGGCATGCCAAGACACGAGAGCTGCTATATAACTGCATGGCATGCCATAGTCCAAGGCATGGAGGAGAGCTGAAGGTTTGTTCACCTTTTCATTTTCTTGTTTGTTTACAGGCAATGAAACAGGCAAGCACTGAATTTATTTTTGGCACATTTTTATACACAGCCTGTGCTTGCTGGGAGGTGGTGGGATTTTGGGGCACATCACTGATGGCAGGCATTTCCATGTACACACAGACAGCTTTTGCTAAGGGAGAACTACAATAATGCTCAAGGAGAAAGGAGAAAGCAGGGTCTAAGAAAGGAAAAAGGGAAGTTAAGAGGATCCATTTAAATGCAGCAGAGCTGAGCTAAAACCTGGATCAAAGCCTTGAAATTATACCATGAAGTTGGTAGAAGCCTGGTAGAACTGGCCCAAATGAGACTGCTAAATAATAAGTGACTCATGCTTATAATTCCCCCTCTCTTTCTTTTTTGTGTGCTGAAGGTAAGTGAATCCTTATGCCATATTGCTACATTCAGTGAAACCATAAATAAGCAAGTTAGTATTATTACAGCTCCAGCTATAATAATGAAACCTGGCAAGGGCCTGAAAGGTTTTCAGTATTTTCACCAAAAATAGCAAGAACAAAACAAGCAGTCCACCACCTCCAGTTTTCATCAAATTCTTTATATATTAAATTATTCTGGAAAGACATAATATTGCCAATTGTTATATATTATTGCCTCATGGATGCCAGATAGATTGTGTTATCATAACGACCTCTCTTTTGCTTTAAAAGTTCTATCAGCGGATCCAGGAACAGAAAAACTCCCTGGAATAGCTATAAGTTTGGATTCATTAATTCATCCTTTCCCCTAACTGGTTCTCTGATGCCATTTGAAATGAAAGTGCTGAAAATATTCCAAACACATTTTCTTCCCTAAAGATTGTTTGATGCATACCACAGTGTTTTCCATCATTTGTATCCACTAAGCTCTGCACTGTCTTTCTCTCTCTCTGTTCTGTCGTTTGCTGTGCTCCCAGGAGATTAACAAGATAAGTTATTTAAGTTTTGACAACTCTGCAGGGCTGCTTTCAAAGCAGCATTTTTTTTCATGCTCATTTTTTTTCTACTTGGAGAAAGTATCTTTCCTTCTGGAACAAACTTCTGAAAAACATTCTGCCTTGTATTTGCTTTTCCTGCTAATCTTTCTCTCCAGTGTTGTAGGCATTCAGGAAATAAAAGTGCCAGTTCTGAGACCTGAAGGGCTGTGGTGCTTAGAAGGTAAGAAAGGTCTTATCAGAGGGTTACTGTTCTTTGAATTCAGAGCAAGTCCCCTACATTTGGCTGTTCCTTCTGAAAATGCTCATGCAAGCTTTCTAAAGGCTATCTGAATCCAGAAAAAAATCTTCTTTATGACACTTAGATGAGTTCATTCCTTCACAACATCATAGATAGTTGAAATACCACTTTAAAGCATACTTTAAATGGGGAAGCTCACAGCTTTAAAGAAAGTCACAGTTATCACATGCCTGGAAAGAAATTGTAATTATGATAAGGATTTTGAATCCTGTGAAAGAAAGTCAAAGTATGGGTGCCCAGAGGGGTATAACTTTTTAATTATTATTTTTTTATTTCCTGGTTTATCTGGTAATATTCAATAGAAACCTGAGTAGCTTCCTGCAAAGAGTATTTCAGTTACTATTAACACTACTAGATAGGAATAAAAGCCATGCAGGTATCAGGAGCCCTGTCATGTGTCAGTGTGCAGTTCAGTACCTGGCTTCTTGTGGTGGTTACAGACTTACTGGTTAATTACTACAGAACAAAGAGAGAGTGAAGGAGAGAGTTTTCGTACCTATAGCAGCTGATGCTTAACAGTGGTACCTAAGTTAGCAGACTCACCTTCAGCTCTTCAGTGAATGAAGATGGGGAAGATCTTTCACAGTCATTTGACTTTTCAGACCTCTGAAACCTTTCTCTCTGATCCCTCTTAGGCTTCTAACCCAAGAATCTCAGCTGCAGCTTAGTGGAGCATGAGCCCCATCATGCCAAAGAGTGAACTGTGCTATTTAGTTTCTGTTATCCAGTTTGATCTTTGGGAGTCTTTCAATATCTCATCTTTGTCTCATCTCCCCTCCACAAATTATTGTGCAACCTGATGTGGAGAAAATGGCAGTCAAACAAGTATGTTATAAACACCTTGTGATGAGTGGAGCAAACAGCATGGCAATAAAGTTGACCAGCCAGCCTCCCTCACGGGTTGCTTTTTATTGTGTTCAGCTGCAAGTGTCATTCCCCTAATGCTGCCCATTCATCTTGTGCTGGGTTGCAAGTCAAACCTGCTGACACTCATGGTCTCTTGGGGCTGGAGAGATCCAGCTGTGGCCCACTCATGGCAAATAAACTGTCTCATAAAAATACAAGGGTTCCCCCATAATTTTTTCTCCTGACTTTTTGTATCGTTGCTATGGAATAGATGATCGCAACTGGACAGTCCACAAAGGCATTTCTTGGCATGTCAGACAGCTGTGTATCATTTATTTGAGATGCCACGGCAATATCAGAGGGATTCAGGATGGAGAATAAAAGATATGGTAAAATCTAAGCAGAGTGTAGTGGCACTATAATTGAGGGAAGATACAGGAAAATGGAGTTTACCTACAAGTAAACTGAAAAGTGTAAATTTGCTGGTACTCCTCTAGTGGAGTAACACTCACTGGGGAAGGAAAAAGCTGTTTTGTGAGATGAGGGGGGAAAAAAGAAAAGAGAAAAATTCAAGCAGGTTGTTGTAGAAGATTATAGGGGTAATTTATATGAAAGCAGCTGCTCAGTTTCTCAACCTGAGTCAAACTGAGACAAAAGGTCAGAGAAAACAGTGATGGCAGTTCAATATCTACTTCAATAAGCAGCAAAGTGACTTTGCCCTCTGCAATCTTTCAACATGAAGAAAGACTGCCTTGATTTTTTTGCACTTAATGAAAGTAAATCATGTCCGGCTCTAGAAAGTTCAATAAACCTTTCTGGTTAACACATTTTAGAAATGGTTACAGTCAAACCATCTAGTTAATCTGAAATCCTAAAGCAGATGCTTTGACAACTCCACAATATTTACATCTTCTAATCCTGTCACCACAGCAGGCAGAGACTTTTTGTGCTTCACTATAGAAATAGATTTCCTGCTTCTTGTTTTTCTGTTGAGTCATAAAAAATTCCCTGCTATAAAAGATCCAAAACCAATTTACATCTGTCTTTTCATATCCTTGTTCAATTATGGTTTCTATTACCTCAAAAGTTATCTTAAATGCTCCCTATTGTCCAAGAGGTAGGTAATTAAATAAATAAACAATTTAACTGCAAGGGAAAGAAAAGCTTCATTCCAGTATTTACCACAAAGTACTCCAAGGAACTGGTTCCAAGCTGTATAATGGCTACACTGGGTTAAGAGTCTTCTCTCTGAACATTTCAGATACAAAGGTCTTTTACCTCTTCTGTCTCTACCAAGGTTAATTTAGCTGACCTACTGAGACATCAGAGACTGCCGCTATCTAGCTTGAAGAGGAAAAGGAGATGATGCAGTGATCACATGAAATGCTCTGTGTCAGACAGAGGTTGAACTCAATGCTTATTTTGCCCCATTCCTCTCAAATAAGGGGACTTCAGAGAAATTTGAAAGTCCACAGATGTGAATCTGGCACAAGGATTTTCATGTGCTGTACATATGGCTGCAGAGCTCACTTCCACAAGAGAGGTTTTTGGTCTCACCATCATTTAAACAGGACTGAATGTGTGGACTCACAAAAAGTACATGTAAAATGTTTATAATACGAATCTTCAAGACTATATGCAGAGGGAGATGGCATGCTGGTCCTTACTCACCTGTGGCTGGATTTCCAGGGTGATTTCTAAGCAGTACAACTCACACAGACCTATTCATCCTGCTGTTTGTTTAGGAGCTTCCCAAATAGCTGATAAGATTTGAAGCACTAGTGGACACAAGCAGAGGGAGGATTAGAAACTCACTGGGCAAGTCCTGTGTTCTCATGGTCTAACACTATTTGGCTAGCATGAGGTGTGCTGAGATCAACCCTGACCATGCACATCTTTCAGCCTTTGTTAGACCTTTAGGTTTCCCAAGTATGGTGGTTTTTTGAAAAAAATGTATTCCTTCTCTGTAGTCTTATGTGCTCCAGGGACCTTAGCTTAGTCCTGCTCTGAGAGTGAGGCAGAAGGCTTGGAGAAGATAATGTAATGGCTTTTGTATCTGAAGGCACTTACACTGACATAATTGCAATTATTAATACTGGTGACAGGATGCACCCAATCTATAATTTGAGGTAATGTTTGGCAACTCGAGCAATACGAGTCATGAATCATTCATTAAGTGAGCAATGCATTTAAGGAGTTAGAATTAATTTTTAGATGTCCTCTGTCGTTTTGTTGTGTAATTTAAGGTCACCAGCAGTACTTTTTGTATGTCATAATTACATTGAGGCTTACATGCAATCTCTACAGAGCACAAAAATATTGTTTGCTTTAGTTTAAACTTTTTTTTTACTTAGGGGAAGGACTTTGGGAATGGTGCCTGCTTGATGTTTCAGATCCTCTTTAGCCCTAAATTGGCACAGATACATTGAAGCTAGCAGAGCCCTACCACTAAAAAAAAAAAAATGGACAATGTGGCTTTGAGCAGGGATCTGTTTCCTAATCAATACATTTCCAGGCTGCCTACCACTCAGCCAGACATTAATACATTCAAATTAATTACAGTCTTTTTGATTGCTTCACCAAAAACTCTCAAAAGTTATGTGACCTCAGGACATGGCACCATTCCATTGTGTCAGCCCAAAATGCAGGGGATTAGGCAGAGGAGCCCATCTTTACCAAGATATAAGTAAGGCATCTTTTTCTGCACTGACTTACGTTCCATTTTTCTTCCAGCATATCCTAATAAATAAATGAGAAAATCCCCTCCTTTCTGCACAGTCCTGTAGCTTACATTTTAGTTGTACATGCTGTGTCTGTCTCTGGAAATGCTCATCCTCACACTCCATCAGCAGAGGAATGAAGACAAAATGCCAGCTTCCTGAGAGACCACCGAGATGTCTTTAACTGCATAATAATTGATGTTTTTATGGAGTTCCAGATCATTTACTGATATTGAACACTTCAGTGGTTTAATCCTTCCTCACACAATGTGTAGACAAATAATAGCTTGATAGACTTCATCATTTATGAAAGGCAGACAGAGCAGGCAAGCCAGCATGAAAATATTTTAATTATACTTTGTCAGAAGTATATAACGGGAGATAAGAGTGCTCTTCTTTCACCAGTTTCATTTGGAGGATTTGCCCAAGTCTAAATTTATTTGCTATTAATTGCACTTGGGCTCAGAGACTGTGTTTCCAGAAGGCAAGAAGAGAGACAAGATAAGAACAAGTATAAGAACAAAAAGTAGCAGAACACTACACAACTTGGGAGAGCAATTTCTTGCTTGAGGCCAGGCTTGAAAAAGAAAAAACTTCCTAGAAAATATTAAATAGTATAAAAAAGAGAATAGGACAATCTCACATGTTTTGTTAACTCTTGGCTTTATGTAAATTTAGTATGAGACAATACTATGCAGTACCACTGGACACGTGGCTAAGTCACTGCAGAAAACCTTCCCTTTGATAAGTGTTCTCCAGCACAGCATGTGTTCTCCAGGCCTTTCTCCCTAGCTTCCCAAACCATATTTATAAATTATCTAGAAGTGTAAATGAATGGCATCAGGGGTTGATAAGGAACATAGAAAGCTGGCTTTCTGATCAAATAAAAAAGTTATGTCAAAGATAATTTTTTTTTTCTGGAGCTGGATCCAAGCTTACTAAAGCCAGAGGGAGTTTTTTCCACTATGTTTCAATAGTTTTGGGATTGAGCCCCTGTGAAACTGTGCAAGATAAAACACCACATATTGCAAAACAGGGTTATTGATCATTATACTGCTCAGCTTCTGCTTATGTGGGTGTTATTATTTTTAGGTTGTATAAAACAGCATTTGATAAAGGTTGTCAAAATTATATTGTCTCCAGTGCAAATGTAGTATTGCTTTTATGTGTGATGGTGTTATGTTACTGGTGGCTTATCTTCTAACAATATGACATGGTAGGAAATATGTGAGAGAATCAAAGATAACAAAATGGGGTAAACCATATAAAATTCCATTTTCTTTCTTGTCAGTGTTACCATGGAATCATAGACTACAGAGTCCCTATACTGCTGAGATAGATTGTATTGCAGGACTAAAGATAAGATGTATTTACCTGGCCTTTGGTGAATGCAAAAAGTGGTCAAAAGTTTTTCTGTCACCTTGGTTGCCACTGAATGTCTCAGAGCAAGAACTAAAGAAAGGATTTCCAAAAGGTGTCTAGAATTTGCTTTATTCTGCTACCATTTAAAGCCAAGAACAAAGTACTCTCGACAGCCATATTGGTGAGGTCATAGCAGGAGAGGGAATTGAAATTCTTCCCATCCTAAAAGCTCTACACATACTATAATGGGATCAAGCCCCAGGTTTCCAGCCATTCATCTTGTTCAGCAGTAATGGCTCTTCTCTACTCAACCAATTTCCAAAACATAGGCATGTATCCAACATGTAATTCATACAAACACAAACTTTTTTTTTAATCTTGCCAAGCTTTTACTGTCAGTAAAATTTCCATGCAGTGAAAAACAACAATTCAATTAAATGTTGCATGAAACTATTTCTTTTCCCCTGTTGTACATTTGCTATTAATGCATCCTGTGCTATTCAACTCAAGGTAAACAGACATCTCTATTTAGGTCTATTTAGCTTTCTCAATCAATTAATTTAATTTTTATAACTCTGTCATGATTGATGTAACTATTTTCTTTGCCAAAAAAATTTTCCTAGCCTCTTCAATTCTGTCTTACACTGAATGATGTTTTCCCTCACTGTCTTTAGACCTTCATATTTTTGTTTTTTTCTTTCTTAAAGACAAGATAATTGAAACAAAAGACAAGAGGGCTGAAACCACTGTGGATGAGACACTTAACTTCATTTTATTCACTTCTTGCCTCTTCAGCTTTATTAACTGTTTTGTTTGTTTTTCTTTTCCTAGAAAGGTTACTTTGATTTCAAAGCTGATGTTTGTACATGGATGCACCTGAGACTGCCCATTACACTTATCACCTTCCTACGTAATGTGATTATTTAGGAGTACATTGGAACCTTACATATTCTATCTTGGCCAACCTAACCACTTCCATCAGCTAATTTTGCCAAATCTGTATTTCCCTTTAGCCTATTGAGTTCATTAGGTAATAATTGCAGCTAATTAAGAGCAACTCTTGCAGAGAGTAGTCCATTTATCTGCTCGATCTTATACTGAAGCTTGACAGTTATTATTTCTGTTGGCTTACTGTCTCTTTGGGAAAGTTTTTTTCCTTGAGAGTGTGGGCTCTGAGGAGAGCTGAAGGATGGAGGTGAAGACTCTTAAAGAGCATAAACCAAGTCTTAATAGGATGTGAGGGTATTCAGGTACTTCAAAGCCTACATGCTATAAAAACACACTTTGGTCTGAATAGCTTCTCAGTCAGAGAAATGTGGAAAATTGAATTGTCTCCCTGTAGGAAATATTACTAATTTGTTTTCGGCCCACGCTGATGAAATTTTGACATCTCAACTATTTGCACAGAAAAGAAAGTGGAAAACAATCTCAGTGTGGAAATATTGGACTGCAAAATGTTTTCTTTCTTGATCAAAGAGATTATTAATCTCAAAAGGCTGATGTGTTTGGCATTCAGAAATTTGTACAATATTTCTGACAGCTGGAAATATTAGTGTTGGGATTTTTTTAGATTGAAATGTTTATTTGAAATGTTCTACTTCAAATATTCTGTAACTAATATTATAGAGAGAACATCCTGTTTTGTTTTGTGGTGGTGGTTTTTTAAAAATTTTTGTTTCTTTGAAATTCTAGATTTTTATGGCAAAGAGTCAGTCAAAAGGTTTTAGACATCTTCTCTCCTACTCTGTTTTTCAGCAAAAAAAAAAAAAAAAAAGGAAGAGGCATCTTTGAGACGACTCTCTCTTGGTTCACTGAAGACATAGAGACCATTCATGCAGGTGCATCCATGAAAATGCCCTTCATGGAACGTGCCAGAGAAGAGGCATTTTGAAGAGATGTGCATTTTAAAAAGACACCACATGTTTCTGCAGGAACTCAGAAATTCACTTGTGTTCATTTAGTAATTTTGGGCCACAGATTATTTCTGACATGCTGGTTAACACATTTTCTTAAGGGTTTCTAGTTGTCATTTTCATTAAAATTTCATTATCAATTTTGATAAATTATGGTAGTGCTCTCTTTATTTGCCCTAGTTGTTAATACAATATGGGAGGAAAAGCTTGTTTCAGTGTAGAAATGGAACCTAAAACCCCCTGGAAATAGCGACCAAAATCCTGGTTTTGATTTCAGGTAAACATCTGCAGAACTGGAATATTTTTTTTTTTACAACTGCCACCAAAAGAGAAATTTGATGAAACTAAATGTTAAAGTTACCTTGTTTTATTTGAATTACCTTAGCTTATTTGGATGAGAGAGCTCTGTGGCAAAATGCATGGCACCTTTCAGATTTCGTGAGGGCTCCATCTCGACTCTGCCACCACAGGGGGGTAGCCTATGGTGTTCTCACCCTCACTGCAGGCTTGGCTCATAGGAGCCATTAGGAAGAATACTCAGCTATGCTAGACATTAATGCTTCTTTTGGATTTTGTGACTACATAAAATGGGAACTGGGGTTTTGGAAGACATTGCCATATGTGTTTTATCTGCCAACAAACAGTAGGTGTATCCCCTACAAGTTAATGTCTGATGCCAGCAGAGGCTACATATCTATGAATTTACAGATTCTCATTGAATTGCACTGACCTTTTACATACGACAAAAAATTAACATTTTAGTTAAACTTATTTTACCTCCCCCCCAGTTTTTTTTCTCCCTAAATTTGGCCTGCACAAAAGCCTGAATTGCTTCATGATGTCAGGCAACTTTCCACTCATCCTGGAAGTGGCAAGTTTGTGCTGATAACAGTGGTAATGACACCATAGGAAGTACAGGAATGTGTACCACAGTGTTGCCCTCCTACAGAGCCATCTGAGACAGTGGAAATGGATTTTGCATTTTTAGTGATTAAATATGAGGATGTCAGATCAGGAAAACTAGATCAGAAGTGACAGGAATGTGGCTACAGAGTAATATACATTTAGTATTTTGTTTATCATTTTCTCCAGATTCAGGCTGGAGCTACTGTACTTTCAGGAGTTACCAAACTGCACAGAGAAACAACATCAAGAAGGCATTTTGTATTTTAAATTAACACTGACCTTCCATTCACCTTTCAGTCCTCTTGGGTTACCCAGCTTCATATTAGAAGTCTTCATCTGCCTTGCTTCAATCCCCCTTCATTGGTTGTGTGATTGGAAAAAGTCAGTACAACTGCACTTCTGTGGTTTGGTTTCAGTTGCTCGTACTGACAACACTGGAATATTGCTATATATTGCAGTTTAGAAAATCACTTGTATACTAGGGCCTTTCATAAATATCAGTATTGAAAGCTCTTCTGCAACTGCATGGGGTAGATGGGTTTAAATTGACACATTTTGCAGTCAAGCTGAGGGAACTGGTGAAGGCTGTAATGGGTTAGGGGAATCTCAACAGCTGCAGTGTAAACACTTCTCTGCTAAGCTCTACCCAAGCAACAAGACTTCATATATCCAAACATATTCAATGCTTGATTCCTACTCATCATCTCTCATATTTTGGTTTGGAAATATGAGGGCATTTTTCAAGCAAACTAGACTTTCCAGTGAAAACTAGGTGAAATATAAGGTTGCACTTTGATTTTCTGAGATATTTAACTGTTACATTTTAAATGGAAGCAATGAGAAATGGAAATTAAAATGTCTGCCATAGGTTACAAGTGAAAACCTCACACTTTCACAGTTCAAGTCCTGGTATCTCACTTCTTGCTGTCTCTATGTGAAAAGCAAACATATCTCTGAATGCTTTGCCACTTGAGGCATGTAAGGTTTATCAGAATTAATTAAAATCTATAGATACTTAGGAGACCAGTAATGTCCCTCTTCCCCCAAAATCAGAGTTTAATTCACAAATCTCTTTTTATTATGGTTCAAACTCAAGCTGAATTCTCCTCTATGGGAATTTAATTGAAGAAAACATTGTAAATTGGTTAATTGTTGGATTAGACAACCTCATTGTCTTCTTCTCACCTGCCTTCCTGCAGTTCAGTGCAGCACATTTCAAAGGCTAAAAAAGCAGCTCTGAAACTTTACCCCAGAAACCCAATAATATGCCCTGAGGAGACAGCTTCTCCTTTGAGGGCAAGTCCCTTGGTTCTAACTCCCATGCATGCTTGTTTTTCTTCTTTTCTCCTACACTTGGACTAGATATGGATGTCCATTCTGTCTCTCCATGGTTTGTCATTGCTTCCCTTTTAAAACCTCGAGTGCTTTTCAGCAGATGTGAGAGCCTTGGGCTCACTTGCCCTCTGAGCCACAGAGAAATCCTGTATATACAGAACCAGGTTTTGTGTGCCAACAGCAGGCACTGTAGGCTGAAGGTGTGTGTTTAACAATCAGCTACTGAACGTGTAATGGCTTCTACCTGAATTGCTAAAATCACACAAGGGAGGGCTGACCTTTGCAACATGGTTCCCACCAAAGCTGTTTTTCCGCTCCTAGGGCTTCTCTTTTTAAAATGTTTTCATTTTCCTGGCAGCAATTCTATCCTCTAACTGCAGTTTCTCTTCAGTGGTTATTCAGATTAAGCAGTTTGATTGAAATTCTTTGCTGTTAAGCTCTGGAGTTTTCAGCTGTGCAAATGGTAGGGGATATTGAGAGAAGGGGAAACTCTGGAGTCCCTGAAGAAGTGCTTCCTTCCTCAACATGCTGATAGAGACAGCTATTCAGATCCTTTTCTTCAATAAATGTCTGCTGCTCCCATTTTCTACAGTCCATGTCTACAGTGACTCCGACGCGCTGGCACTGCCTGCTGCTCTGCTCGGGGTGCATGCCAGTGCCAGGAGTGCTCTCATGGCACTTGTGGTGCCAATCATCTCTGGGCCTGTGCATCTGGCTCTGAGCACAGAGCTTAGATACTCTTCTAGTCTGAATATTTGATCAGATGAATTTAGGACAGTCTCACCACAACACACAAATATTTGTGATTCTCCCATGCATCCACTTGTTTGATCTAGGCTCATAACCCCTTCTCCCCACTTTCCCTCTGGCTCAGGATGAGAGGTTTTTGGTTCACATATGACAGTTTCAAGGAACTCTTGAAACAAGAACTCAGTGGGAGCACTAAAGACTGTCAGTTATAAAATGCACAGACGAAACTGCAAGAAATGTTTAACAGCAGAGTTCAGGTAGGTGTCATCTAAATTATCCTGGAATTCACTGTTTCTCTGCAAGTGAATTGCAAGGATAGTTTCTTATACACTTGCTGCTAATGTTTTGACTGCTGAAATCAGATTATTTATCTTTTTTTTTTTAATTAGCCAATGTTATCAGCTCTCTAGGAGTGAAAAGTTGCACGATTGCAACTTGTACTGCCATACAAGGGAATTCAGACACTTCTGCATCCTCTCACAGGAGCAGGCATGAGAGTGCAGTAGGACACACCATTCTAATTGGTACTGCAGAAGACCACCTAATATCCAAATTCTGTGCTCTATTTGCATATGTCACCATAGAGAAGGGGTTTATACTCTACTTATCAACAACACCCACTGCACCTTGTTTCATGCCTGCTTAGACCCATCTGAGATATCCTTTGTCTATTGAGCTTTCACTTTTGAGATCTGTGGTTCAAAATGCAGTTGAAGAGTTACATGCCATGTTTGGAGCTATACCAAGGAATAACATGAATTCCATTCTTCAGCCATTCACTGCTACTGTGTCTTGGAAATTTTTTTCAGCTCTCCTGGTGAATAAAGCTGGATTCAAACTCTATGAACACACAGTAAGCACATACCAGCTTAAGCTTCAAAATCATGGCACACAGTAATGCACCACCAGTGAAGGTGCCAGATAACTGAATTACAGTGTTTTTGTTTTTCATTGCTGATACTGGAATAAAATAAAGAGTAAATACTGTACCTTTTTTAAAAGACCAAACTGAGATTAGGATAACAGAATTTAAAAAATTAATCATAGAATCACAGAATGGTTGAGGTTGGAAGGGCCTCTGGGGGTCATCTTGTCTACCCTCCCACTCAAGTGGGGTAACATTGAGCAGGTGACCTTTATAGACCTTTAATCATCTTTTGTTTTGAAGTGTTTTGGTTGAATTTGCAGTAAGTGACACTCCAAGTGCTTAACTGAATTCAAATAAGTATCCAAGAGCTCAAAATTCTCACTGGAGATAAATTTAATTTCTCTGAAACTTGGTAAGCAAATCCTACTGAAAAATTTCATGAAAATCACTTATTTTGTCACACTGAAATGAAATGGAGTAGAAATTAATTTACTGAATAGATCACCACTTTTTTTTGCCAGAATTTGAAAAGTAGCTGGCCTCATTCATTAAGCTATTGATTACCTCTTTATTTAATATTTCTAAGAGTTCCTCTTTTTTCTGGTTTTGAACTAATTTGATTAGAATAGTCTTTATTTTGCTCTCTTAATATATTCAAGTATGGATAAATAACAAAAGGAAAAAGTCCCATATGAACTGAATCTCTCCATAATTGCAAGTCAGGCTCATGGATTGAGGAGTTCATTAGTGTTCTCCTGTATTAACAACCACAAGTTTCTCCAAGTTTCAATTACTTGCAGGTACCAGGGCTCATGGCCAAGCAGTGATTGTAATAGAGAGATTAATCTAAGTCTCCAGTGTATATAGACAGCACACTTGCTCCCAACATGATGCAGGAGAGAGGAAAGGCACAGAAACCCACCCTGTCTGATAACTGCATGATTCTCCTGGCAGTGTTATTAGCACTCCAGAACTCAATGGAAAACAGCAAGGTGAAGAGTACAGGGTGACTGTAGAAGATGATACTAAATACATGAAAGATGAGAAGAGTGTAAAGTTTTCAACACTCTGCTTCTCTGAACTGATGGCAGCACTTTTTGAATCTGTTTTGGGACAGAACAGATATTTTCCTTGCTTTAGGATCAGAGACTTAGCAGTCCTGGAGTGTGCTCCTTTAAAATTTTCAGACAAAGTCACCAGCTCAGATAAAGCAGTATAACTGCACTGTGGCTTTAATTAAATTATGTCAGTCCCTGAGTATCTTGCCCTTGAATAGTTGAAGAAGGAAGCTCTTCCCTCTCAATGACTTTATCAACTAGATAGATAGGGTGGAAGAAAGGAAATATTACTGTCTGTATTAAAACTTAACTTATAGTAGGCAAGTAATTAAGGGATAAAATCGTAGAGCACTACATTTTCTTTTCCACCAAGAAATCTCTGCAGCAGAGTAAGGGAAGACATCAGGACCTTACTGATGGCTGCAGCATTTTAATTTACATGGTCAGTCACTGACAAGTAGTGTCTTAGAACAGCCCTTGTGCTTGGTGTCCCCTCAGAGGACTCTCCATGGCTGGAAGGCTGGTGTAAAAGAGATTTGTTGTCTGTGCTTCCTCCTTGAAGAGGAGAAGAAAGGTGACAGATGCAGACTTCCATTACAGATGATTTGCATTGAGAAACTCCCTTTGAGTACAGGCAGTGAGGACACCAATCTTTTTCACAAGTGGTATGAATTTAAAAAAAAATAAGAAAACTTTGCTCAAAACATTTCCAAAGGAAAGCCTGGGAAGTCCATGCCAGAGTACAGTTTGAAATCCAGCTTTGAGTATGTTTGTAGCTTTCCTGTTCATGAAATTGCCCTTCCTGCATATTTCATTTCTTCTATCTTTATTTCTGGTTAAGGGAATACCCTGTTAACCTTTTTAGGAAATAAAAAAAGAGCTTGACCACATTTTGTCATTAAAATACAGATAAAAAGGAACCAGGTGTTATAAGAATAATCTTAGGACACATTCAGAGATTTCTTAGGCGCTACTGTATTTGTTCCCTAATATTTTTCAATGCAGCTTCCCTTTGATTTAGACCACAGGAACATAAATTTTGATCTCCACTCCACGCTCTTCCTATTGATCTTTCGATTTGTTTATGTCTGCTTATACTTAAAATCTTCTAAGTTTCCTCTTGACTTCTTTTTTTACCCTCTATTTCCCACCACTGACCCTGTTATCAAGGTTACTTTATGCACTGATAAAGGCCTTTACAGCTATCTGAAATGCTTCACTAGAACCAAGTTATATTTTGACTATCCCACTTCTTGTACTTGATCCTGCACTTAATCATGTGTTTAAATGATGGAAATCCATCCTAAAGGGGATAAAAATTTCTGAATTTCAGTTCACTTGCATCCATTTATTGCACACTGAGTCTATATCTGGCATGATATATCCCACTACTCAGAAGGAAATCATTCTGTTTGAGGGCAGCTTTGATAGTCTTTTACTGGTTTTTATTCAGTGCTGAAACTGAACTAGGACCCTTCAAATGTTCCTACAGAAGTGAAACTGTGCCAAAAAACTATTAACAGGTCAGGATGCCTTTGATTCAGGAACCCTGCTAAGTATATTAACTATTTTCCCTCTATGATTCGAGCTGCTGACATTATGGAGCTATTATGTGACTCTGTGGAGTCACAGAAAAGAAGCATGGTGAATCACAAGGTATTACTCCTTTTCAAATGTGAACTGGTATGGGAACCATCCTACCAGAACTCCTCACTGCAGTTTGCATGGAAAATATTGGTAACAACATCCCTGTCAGCACTCCTTGTCCAAGAAGGTAGTTTGTCTTGCTGTGAATTGCAAGTAGTCTTTAGCTAACAGTAAATTTCAAAATATTTTTAATCTGTTCATTGCAAAAAATGAATCAGCAATTAAGGGGTAACCCAACGCCAGGTGTTAGTGGTTCGAGAGTGCCACAGCTGCTTGAACACCTGCAGTGTCACTGCTGTATAAGAAACTCACTTTTTGAATGACCACACCATCTAAAAGAGCAAAGGAGAGGAGGAGGAGGATGGGAAGGAAAGCCTCTTTCCTACAGAAAAGCAATACCAGCTAAGCACAAAGATAAATTACCATGGCCCTGCCAGTGACCTAAAATTGTCAGGAGCTGGGTCTGAACTGGAATAGAGTGAAGCAAGTATAGTTTTGTGTTCCTCCTCATGGTGACAGTTCCCACTGCAGGAATGGAAAAAAATGAATTCATCAAAATGTGTACAATCTTGTAGAAATTGAGATTTGACTTGTGGAATCTTCTGCAATCTGTTGTCAGGGATTTGGAAATTGTGAAACCAAAGCCCAGTGGGGCAGCCATGGATGGCTGATACTCCTGGATAAGCTGAAACATCTCTCTGGTGCCTTTTGTCTGCTGCTGGGCAGTGCTGCTGCTGGACTCTCTGGAGGCTGGGTGGATACACCAGAGGAACCACAGAATGGGACATAAACCATGGAACTCTCTGGCTAGCCTTCTGTTTTGTATTTGCAGGGAAGTGACCAGCTTTACCAGTCCTCCCAGGTGTTCTATGATGGAAGAAGAATTCTTCCTGAAAAGAATATGACACCTGACTGCAGTGGTTGCCATGAGAGAGAAATCCTGTGGTCAGTAAGATAACTCATTGCCTCATTTAACCACTTATGTCACTGGCAATGCCTGCTAAAGTGCTGTTCCTTGGGGGGAAATGAATAGCTAAGAAGGAAAATGGCCAAGCTCAACAGCACAAATGATATAATTGCAAAGCATGTTAAAGAGGCATTATTAAGTGAAGTGGGCTGGATGATTTACTTCGAATCTGCTCAGTGAAAATTTTGCACTGAGAGACATGGGACAATGCCAAGGTTAATCATCTGCATGGCTTGCCCATAGCAAACACTCCCTGCATAGACATCTATCTGCTCTTTAGAAATGGGCAAACCACAGAGTGTAATCAGAGAGGAAGAATGAAAAATCAAACCCTCTGCATCATATATTCAACACAAAAATACAGTATTTTACATTGCCACTTGGTACTAATGAAACCATGAAGTTAATGGAGTGTAAGGAGAACAGCACACCATCTCCTACATGGAGTTTGCATTTTAAAGCCCTCTGGGACATGTTTTTATATGTAAGAAAATTTGTAGAACCTAACTAAGAGGTGTTTTATAAGTCAGAAGTGTTTCTGCATGATTACACTGCTTATTAAAGATGCAAAAGGTTGAACTACTCTTCCAGACTGATTTCTTAAGACAATTTGACATCACTCTTTATGGCTAGTTTCATGTTTGTCAGGGAAAATACAATCAATACTTGCACAAGTTTCTTGAATAATAAAATTCAGCACAATGCCAGAGACTCCATCTGGTCAAGAAGGGAAAATATATTAGCTGGATTCTTGACAGTGTTAGGGAAACAGAGGAGTCATGCAGCCAGTTTCACAGAGGCATGCATGTTATTCCACTGTTTATAGCAATTGTCAAATTCAGTTCTGGTTTATGAAGGTTTAAACCTCTGTGATTCATTAAGTGTCTGCAACAGTTAAGGTATATTTTGCAGGTTATCTTGTCTTCAGAAAAAATAACTTTGTCATTCATATTTCTGCATAATTGATATTCATACTACAAGAAAAGTTATCTTACAATAAATGGCTACCTTTGAAATATTCATTGGTCATGAGGAACACAAGAATATAAGGAGAGAAAAAGACCTTGGATACTGCTGTGACAGAATTATTGTTACATTCAGAAAGTATTTTGAAGTAATTGTAAATTAAGAGTTATTGGAGGCTTTCTTTATTTTAATGTTTTAGGTGTATACAAGAATTTACAAAATTTTAATGTCAATTCCTTGTTTACAAGGCTAAAAAATACATTTCTGTTTTAAAATATATTTGAAGAAAAAAAAAGACCATACAAAGCAAAGTTTTGGAGGAAAATACCCCACTGAATAGGACACAGATTTAAATCCCTCTGCTTCTGTTACTTTTGAAATCTTCACCAAGATGCAGAATTTAGGATTTTGATAATGCAAATTATGGAGTTCACTTATCATGTAAAGCCTGCATATTTGAAACCCCCTTCCACACAGTACAAGGGTAAAAGAGAACTGCAAGAAAGAAACACATTCCCTGGGGAAGACAAAATTCCCTGTGGAGTCTGTTTTTTCCAACAGAAATTATTTTCATCAGTCCTACCTTAAACACACGTGGGCTGGTCAACCAGGGAGAAGCTACACACTAAAAGCAAGGAAGCACTTGGCAATGATTTGTTCTTTCAGCCTTTTGCTACAGAGGATGATAAAGAACAGCTGAATCTGGGGACATTTAACAGTTAGGGATTCTTGACTCTGTAATACAGAAACTGAGACACATCTGAACCCTGTCTAATACACTTCTAGCAGTGGAGGGCTTGTCCCACACACTTGACCTTTCTGCAATCCTCTCAGTTGCCAGTTTTTCCCTAAAATCGTGGTGGGTAGCAGGGTTGGCATACTTCAAGCAGGTTTCTGCTTGCAATTTCTAGCATAACTTTGGCTTTTTCCTTCAATATGAATCATACAGAGGGGCTTCCTCTGGAATGTGGAACCTTGCTGCCTGCACACATGAGCCTGATGGCCCCCTCTGCCCAAAGCCCCGCCCTGTAGTGCTCAGGTGAGACAACAGTATTTGAACATCAGGGTCATACTTTGTATAAAGCTGAGGAAACAACCTCATAGAGGTAGGCTTCATTGTAAGCAAACTGTTGATTCCTTTGTCCCTTTATGTGTCCCCAAAAGTCATCAAAGAAAATGTGGCTGCAACCAACACCAGCTCTAAAGAGGGCAAAGAATTTCCCTTCCAATGAGCAGTGATGCCTGGAAGAGGCAGCTCTCAGCCACGCCCTAAGAGGGTGCGTGGCTCCAAATCGTAACTGAGCTTAGAGTTTCTGGTCACAGACCCCTTCCTCCAGAAACCTGTGTGATTAAAGACCTAATTATATTGTTTTCCCTATCCTTAGTCTGTCTGCCCTGACCTGACATTGACAGTCTCATTTGTTTAAGCAAATGAAAGATGTCTGTCCCAGCTAATTTATGTTTGGCAACACTGCAGTAGAAATTTTTCAAAGAAAACATCACTTCTGTCTTCTTGCCAGAGGCAGGTAAATGTGATGTGAGTGACAACCTGACTTCTGATTCTGGCTTAAGAATTAAGAGAGTGAGGCTGAGCCCCTACTGTGGAAGCAAAACATCTTGGCAGTGACAAGCATGTTGCAAACTCTCTGTACCAGCAATGCCAATGTTTCAGGGCTGCATAAAATTCAAGAAAAAAGGTCACTAAGGAAGAGTTGATTGTGGAATTTGCTATTCTGGTACTATTCTGAGAAACTGATTCTCATAAAAAAAGTTTATGTTTCTGTTTGACAGATTGTGAGTGATATTATAGTTGGCCATTTTTCTTCTCCTCTCTTCTCTAACAATAAATACAATGAAATTCTATTAAATTCCATAATGATTTAGGTTGTGGCAGCCTTACTCTCTGCCAAGTCTGCTGGCAAAATTCCACAATGCAACTGGGGAAATCCATCAGTTATACGAGCAGATAATGCCAAAGCATAAACAGATGTAATTGCAATTGCTGAGGTGTGCTTGAGATGAGGATGATTATCAAAGTGCAGCACTAGAAATAGTGTGGTTATTTTAGGTAGGAGTTTTAACATCTTTTGTCCAGTCAAACCTCGTAGGTGTAGATAAATAAGTAGATATTTGAAATTCAGGAGCAAAAAAAGAGACAATCCTCCTAGTTTCACGAAATTGCACAAGGAAACCTTTTGAGAGGGAGAGGGAAGGAAATGCTAACTATTATTAACTGAAATGTGAATTACCCCTCTTAAGAATAGAAAAGTGGTAGGTCTGAAAAAGAACTCCTTTCAGAACGTCCACACACGTTGAAGTATAGAATTTAGTTACAGGTTAATGTCCAGATATGTTTCAAAATGATACAGTATTAGGAAAGAAATAAAAACATCACTGAAGAAGGAAAGCAAAAGGCCATAAAATTTAGATGGCCAAAATAGGCCATCAGACTCTAAATTGTCCCCGTTATTTGCACTGGTAGAATGGTACAGTAAAAAGCATCTAGACTTGGAAAGGAGTACAAAAACAAACAAACAAAAACCCCAGAGACTGAACAGTGAGGGTAAATCAGAATTTAGGTTTCCAAAACTGAAAAAGTCATTTAATAGGAATGGAAGAAATGTGCAAATGAGAAGGAAGAAGCAGAAGAAAGATGGGTGTCTGTTTTGTGCAGGCTTTGTGTCGTTGTTATCTGAACACTTCACAACCTCACCATACCATGAATTAGTTCATCCTATCACACTCCTGAAAATTGAATAATGAAAACTTTCCTGGACAGTGGAAATTAAAAAAAGAAAAAAACAAAACCAAGGAAAGAGAGTTTAGTAAACTATTCATTGTCTTTTTTGACTTTATGTAATTAAATTTTGACATTACAGTGCATGCCTCAAATAAGCCGTTGGATGATTATTTACACTTAGTATTGTCTGTTGGGCAGTGTTCTACTGAGCTCAGTCTTCTGTGGAAGAATCAGTAAAGAATTTTTCTCTGTTTTCTAGACCTTTTTCCCGACTGTCTGCCACTTAATAATACTCAGATTCCACATTTGGTCTCATTATTTCTGAGGGCACAGACGAAAAACATTTCATCTTGTGAAGGCAGTGTGGAGGTGCTGCAGCCTCTAGCAAAATACGTGAGGGCTGGCTGCTCTGGATTCCTCCTAAGACCCACAGTGTGGACACCCTCCTCATGCACCAGCTCCGTGCCTGGTCCTATATCTCAAGTGCACGACATCCACAACATCCAGCCAGGAGACAAGAGGGTCCCTTCCACTCTGGTGACATGGGCAGACAGTGCAGCGAAGGGGAAGCTCCCAGGAAGAATGTAGCTATCCCTCAGCTCGTTCCATGCCTGCTTCTGAAATCTCTTAGGACTAAATTGCAGACTGGTTTACCTGCTCTAATGGTCATGCCCTGCCCAAAGGGCTGTATGGAGGTTACAGACTGAAGCATATGCAGCTTATATGGTATTGGTTTCTATCCCAGCTGGAATAGAAGAATTGGAAGTCATATTATCCTTGACTTTGAGGATTGTCCCTGCATGCAGGTTTGAACCCTGCTGGTCATTAATGCTGCTAAATATGCAAAATTTTCTTGCACTGACAATGCCTATGCTGTGAAGCAGAGGACTTTGTTTCTCAGAGTCATCACTCTAATAACTTTCATCAGCACTGAACAACCTTGAAGGAGAAGTGTAATTTCTTCAGCTTTTTTAAAAAAAGGTTGTCACCTTAAGGATATTAGAAGACAATCAGTGTCTGACTATTGTAATCATCTTTTACAGGAGAAGTGACATGTCCCAGTCAGACATCCTTTGGGGACATGACCTCTGTTATCAGCACACTTATTAGAGTGGACCACTGGTCTTGGAGGCTACCTAATGAATACAAATCTCCTTGCAAAGTAAAAACATTCCTGTTGAAAGCCTTCTGCAGCCCCTGGTTTGAACACAGGTTTGCTCTCCTGCAGTTAAGTGGAACCTTACATCTCTGGAGGTTTCTGTGTTTATTGGTTACCAAAACTCCACAACAATATCCCGGGGTCCCTGGTTGTTCCTTGCTGGATGCCCATTAGGGATAGAGACGGGAGTCTCTGGGGTCTCAGAACTGCATTGCAATGGGTAGATCCCCAGTCCTGGCTGAATACTGGCAGCTGAGGGATTCTCCCATACAGCATGCTGGATGTTTCTAATCTGTACGTAGAACCTTCTGTGAGAGCATCTGCTCCATCCATAGCACAGGACTGAATCCTTGACAAAAAAGAGTGAAGGCAATGGGAAGTGTCTGAAGACAGAGGAGTAAAAAGAGGGACAGCAGAAGGAAGACCAAGGGAAAAGGGAGAAAAATGGGGAGATTGAAAGACAAGGAAATGAAAGGCATAAAAAAGGCAAATGAGATGTTCTGAAGCTTTTTACAGAAATGGCACAGGTTTTCCCTGCAGGATGTGTACAGAGGTTGTAGTTGGTGTAGAATGGCAGAATTACCCCATGTCTGAAGCTTCAGAAGTTTCAGTTGCTTTCTGGACACCCAGTCACTGGAAGCAGCCTAAGACTAGTGAATATCCTTGTTCTTTTCATGTGTAAAGGCTGTTGATAAAGACCGATGATTTTTTATCTTAGGCTTTTTTTAAGCTAAAAAAAATTAAAAAAAGGATGTTGCAGGCACATAGTTAAATACCTGAGCTCTGTCATCTATCTACTTTCATCAGATCACCATTAATTCTACCTTAGGAAAGCTGTACAGTCAGCCTTGATAAAGGATATTGAGGGAAGAATGAAATACCATTAAAAACCTGCTTTCTCAAGGTGCTTCAGGATGCTTCTGGTCAGCCTAATGCTTTTTAGTAAAATTGAGTGCAGTGCCATATGAATATCAGCTAGTAGCTCATAAGAGGAGCCTGCATGCTGCCCCCAGAGCACTTAGCAGCACTGTGCTCTAAGTGATCTGAGCCAGTACATGGCAGGGTAACACTGCATTATTCCAGGCCACTGCCTTACACCACCACCACCACACTGAGATGCAGCCCCGCGGTGTTATCACGTTGTTGAGCTTGGTCCTGAAAATAAACTCTCTAAAGGTTGCAGCTATAAATAGACATGGTACACTGCCTTATCACCTCCACAGCCTGAGCTGAGGGGTGATGTCTGGTGTTGGCAATGAAAAGGGGTTAACTGCATGTCCCCAGCATGCCAGAGCACATCACAGCAGTGCCACCACGGGCCTGTGTTTTGCCACCTGTATACAAAGTTGGATGTTTCCTCTGTTGGAATCTGGCTGGTATCCTGTCTGCACGAAAGAATGGTATTGTTTTAACCAGCTCAGTAAAGATCTTACAAGTGTTTGGCCACAGTACTCTTGGGGACAAATCTTGTGATGGGCAGAACCACCCACGGTGGGCAGAGTCAGATGAGCAGGGCAGTGGCACAGCTCAGGTCTTGCTGCCTTGCTTTTGCCAACACCACAGCTCTGGCAATGCCCCCCTGCTGCTGCCAGGCACCTCAGAGCAGGCACTGCTGCAGTGATGGCTCCTGACAAAACCAGCAGCTGCTGACTGCTTCCCCCAGGCTCTCACCCTCTGGCTCCCTCCCCTACTTATTCCTGTTTTCTCCACCTTCTCCTGCCCCTATGCTGGAGGTAGCAAGATTCGGTCACAAGTGAGAAGCTTTAACCCAGCTCTGAATTATGTGCATCCTGCAGTTTCACTGAAGAATCACAGTGTGTTTAATGAGTACCAGAGCCCTCAGTTCAATAACTATAGGCAGTTAAAAAATAAATGAATAATAGATAGATTTTTAAATTTGCATCCATATCATGTGTTCTATCTGCATATTAATTTTGCAGATAATGCTCTAGGAAAGAATATCAAACAGTTTTCTAATATGATGTAATATTATATTAAAGTATGTAATGTAGGTTTCCATGAAATGTTGCTATCCCCAGAAACCCCATCTGACTTAAATAGGAACACTACTGTCTGTGAACTAAGTAAAAACAAAAGACTGCAAATAAAGATAACAGTTCTGTGATATGTCTGATCTGTGGAGTGATATTCTCTAATGTGGCTACAGGGAGAGCTGTTTGATTTAATTTTATTTAACATATTCATTAATTCAAGAACATAAACAGCTTAGAAATGAAACAATATGAATATATTATAGGAAATAATGGAGCAGATGAAAAAATAATACAAATTAGCTTGAGCTTTGATTTAGGAAAGAACTTAAGCAGGCTCTTATTCAGGAAAATTCTTAGAATGAAATATCAAATTTTAGGAATATGTCTGTATTGCTGGTGGGAGCCAGGATATTGCACAATGTTGTCCATTGCACAATGACACCTCTTTTTGTCATATGTCCTTGTCAGAGCAGGAATGAGAGTAGAGGAGGAGACTTTTCCCCTTAGCTGTGAAATATGATGCTACAATTTTGAATTGAAACTCATGATTAGCCTTAAACATATTTTTAAACTTTTTCTTCAAGGGGATATTTTCTGTGAATTGGGTTCTCAGGAGATTTGGAACCAGAGCAGGAGTAAAGCTATACCAACTGTGAAGTTTGAAGAAAAATTGTCAGAATATTAATTTACAGTGAAAATGAGAAAAAGTAATACATTTAGAGAGGTTTGATCAATAAAGAAAAATGATAAGGTAGTGTATTACACTGCAACACGGATATCAAGGAACATTATTAATGAAAACTTTCTTTATAAAGGTAATTTACCACCCAAAAAGCAGCAGCTGCTCTCCCACACCACTATGCTGATATCACAACATGGATGAGCACATTTCCCTCAATGGACCAGCTGGAGGCAAACTACAGGGGGTTCCACAAAGCTGATAATCTTTCCCCAAAAAACCCCTGATCGCTCACAACCTTTGCCAATGTTAATATGTGGGTATGAATGATAAGCAGTGAGCATAAGAATGAGAATCTCTAGTGATCTAGTGCCCTGGAAAAAAAAATAAATCAGAAATTAAAATTTGATAAAGGCAAGAACAAAGTCCTACATGAAGGAAGTGGAAATTAAATAGACAAACTCCAAATGGAGACTATTGTTCTTGTGGAAAAGATCTTCACATCAGTAAGATCCAATATGCAGTGTTACTATGAAAAGATAAATATGATTATGGAATGTGCAAATCTCAAGCTAAGGAAAATAATTATTTCAGGACCTTACAATAATGAGTATTCAGCTGGAATACTGCATTCTATTGTCACACCATTTTCAGAAATTCTCAAATGTATTATCAAAGGTCCAGGGCAGTAGAAATAAACTGATCAGAGGTCAAGAAATCATGCAATAGACTGAAAATTGGGAGAATTGGATTTTTTAATTCTAGAGAAGTTTGAATTTCAGAAGGTTGTTTCAAAGGATGAGAAACTTTTCTCTACCCTCATAAGCAACAGCAGAAGGAATAATTACTTTGATCTGCAGAAAAGAAGATTTAGATTCCTAATTAGGTAAAGGTTCTAGCTAAAGGGAGAGTTAAATGCTGGATCAGTGTACCAACAGTTTTATAGCATCTCCATCCATGGAGGCCTTTAATATCAGGGTATACAGATACCTATTGATGATAATCAAGATATCCTTGGTACTGCTTCCATGGAGTAAGAGTAAAAGCATCACAGGCCTCCTTTAGCAGTTTCTGGTGTAATTTCTAAAATGCCTAATCATGACACCATAACAAGGCTTGCAGGAAAACCATGAAGAGGGGGCATACACCAGTGGGTGGTTTGATTGCTCTTTTCCATTTTTACTCTCTGTTATTTTCACCTTTACCTTGTTGAGCTTGTTTGGCATCCTTAAGGATGACTAGCAAAGTCACGTATGATTTTAGTGAAGTGAATGTCTGTGAGTGCACAGAACAGCAGTACCATTCTCTATCACAGTGGGCTATGTTATATTGAAAAATGGTAATTCTTCCATATGAAGAAATGGTTCTCTCATACAACACGTGAACACATGGGAAGAAGCAAAGACATCTCTTTCATAATTTCAGCGTAGCTGTGTAACACAATCTGTATGCCCCTCTCTTGAAAATTCTGGAATGAGCTCAGGAAGGATAAATTGGAGAAATCAGTGGTAAAAGACCCTCAGATGTGGTGGTGGTGGTATTGGCTGTAAAAGTGAGGAGAAGGGGAAAAAAAATTCCTGTGTGGGTATGATTGAGTTTGTTATCCATATTGACATAATTTGCGGAAGTTACTTGCATGCACCTTCTAAAAGGTAAGCTAAATGACTTGCATTCAAATGGAAGAAGAATTCACTGCACAGGGCTCCCTGTAGCTTCTGAGCTGCTGCAAATATTATGTCTATACCAAACTGTCCTTCTATTGACTGTAATGAAGCTGTGTCACGTAACAGTTGCTGAGACGCTGACATTAGAGCTTACTAAAGATAAAATGCCTTTTGACTTAATGTGATTTCTATTTACAGTCATTTGTCTTTACATACAATCTAAAAATACAAGCATTTATCTATGTATGTTTTCTCAATCAAGTCACTTCATGCTTCTACTGGGCTCCCTTAATAATTCTGCCAAGATCAAATAAAGAAGTAAATGGGTCAAAGACTAGAAAGAAGTGATGCAAAATTTCCTGCATAGATCTTTGGAATCTGAAACCAAATTCCAGCTTCCAATACATATAAAATGCCACAGGGCATGGCAACAATGGTGAGTGAATGAACCTCAGAGTAAAGCAAACCCACTCAGTACTTTCAGTTTTTATGATTCAGCTCTTTGCTGACAGAACATCTGAAAACATATTCAATTGGGCATTACTTTCAAATGTAAGTCCATTTTGGAAAGGCTATCAGGAGTTCAAAGCAATCCTTCACATCAGGAAAAGCCCAGTCACTGCCAGTGTATATACACTAAGAAAGTGCATGGAACTTACCTGCACTATAAATTTAAATCTGCCTGGCTTTGTAACATGGAGCTCACCTGTTCCTGGATATGCAGAAGAACTAATTTTATAGGCTTTAGTGATTCTCCAGTATTTTATATTACAGCAATTTAATTTTGAGATAACCTAAAACCAACTAGAGAAAAGGCAACCTGAAATCATAACACTGTTGCAAGTTGTGGCTGATTCAAGAAAATGGATAGATGGAGAGGAAACTACACAATGGTATTTCGAAAACTGTACATTGCAAAAGACAGAACATTATTCACTCACTGGTTGTGTTGTCTGGCATCAAGGGGAAAAAAAAAGCTAGAAATCCAAATTTCATTGCCTGAAATCTTGCTTGCATGGATTTTCTTAAATTAATACATGACCAAAATAAGATATTCATATCAGATTCAGTAATTTTAAATTAAATTTCTCTGCTGGGAAAAGTAATCCTTTGACACATCAGAGAGTTTTATAGATAGGCAAATATAATTGTAGTAGATAAACAGTGCACATGTCATAGTTTTAGAAAGTAATATGAGTTAGAAAAAGAAGAACAAAACCCAAACACACAAAACACCCCCACAAAACAACAACAAAAACCCCACAAAATTTTTTCCCTCTCCAGAAGCAGAGTTTTGACATTAAAAATTGCAGAGACATGAAGAATATAAAGTTAGAAAGGAGGACTAAGATCACTGATAGGAGTAACTTCGTGGAGCATTGGTTATCTACTTTTTTCTGAAAATAATTTATTTATGGAACTTCAAGATTCAAGCTGTCTGGAGCTAAAGTCAGAACTCACTTTATTCAGTAAAGGGGATTTTTCTTAGGAACTTCGAATCCTCTTCTAGTAGCACCTTTAATTAAATAGGAATTAGGTTTGGCAACTTTGGACATACCTTTATTTGTAAGGAAAAAACCTAATCCACAGAAGTAGCTTGCTCTGTACCTTACAACTAAAGCAGAATATTACAAATACTGTGCTGGGGGTTAGGGTATGTTCCAGGCTCAGGGTCCCAATCATAGACATTTTCAAAAGCAGAGGCTACTGAAATGATTGTCACTGTGAAAATGCATAACAAATTCTTCACAGACACACCTTGCCCTGTTGATAAATGTCCTGCTGAAATCAATGGATATGCTCCCAAAAATTTCCACAGAAAATTCTGAAGTCTCAACAGAGTAGGTGACAAGGGAGAAGAACAAGCAAAATCTCTTCTTTCAAATACCAGGGGAAAGAGGCCCCTTTGGTACCCCACGAGGTCTCTTTCATGAGGGTATTTCACCCTTTGTTCCTTGTTCCTCGTGTTTGATTAGAAGCTTTGTATCAAGGGCTGTAGGAAGGTACCCCTTTCTGGTTGAAACAAATGTTCATTGGGGTTTGAGGCTGGAAAAAGGAGACAACAAGCAAAACAGACTTCAGAAATCTTCCTTCTCCTTCTGTGGGATACTGTTTGCCTGATTTTAGTGTTCTGTAAGTCACGTACCTTAACAAAGCTATCTAGGGTCCCTCTACAGCAAAGAACACCGCAGAGAAGCCTCCAGAAGGGAATCTGCCCCCTCTTCCTTATTCCCACAGTAGGATGGAACTAAGTGCCAGCAGTGGACATTTCTTTACTACACAGCAACCTTAGCCAGGCCTTGTAGACTAGAAGGCCAACTTGTAAGTGGGTTTTGAAGCCTAACTGGGAGGAATCCTACCTCCAGTACTGACCTGGAGTACCTCACTGGACTGAGTAAATTTCAATTGTGAAGCTTCCCACTACAAGAAAAAAGACAGCATCACAACTGTGTTATGGAATTCTCAGTGCTTACTAAGTAGTAAAGCTATTATTCATTTTCCTTGGCATTAGAAAGGGCTCTTAAAGCACAGAGGTTTCTTTGGCTATTGTTAGGTAAAATGTCAATCCTCTAGCCTGTGATTAGAAGGCTTTCAAGCCGAAGGCATTACTTCCTTCTTTCCATTATGTGTGTGAGACAGAACTCACAGTTGGTGGAAGTGAGCTACAAGGGAACTCTGAAAACAAAGCAGACTAATAATAATGGGATTTTTCTTTACCCTCACTGCAAAGAATGGTAGTAACCACAAAAGCCACACTGTGAAAGTACCAAGTAGGGCTCTAGATTGTGTTTGCTACCTTATGTAGATTTCTATGTCATATTAGCTCAGTGCACAAATCAAAAGTCAATCTAAGTGTCTACAAGACCTGCAAACCCAGCCTCGTGCCTAAACCCTCCTATAATAAAAGTGCAGTGACTAAGGCAGAGCTGACAATTTTGCTGACGGCACACACACATCAGATCAGAGCACAGCTCATTCTTCCAGATTGTAATAGCTGAGCATTGCTAACAATAGAAAATCTTGGTCAGTAAACTAAGCAGAAGTCTTCAAGGACACATACATAATGTAGATCAAGAAGTGTCTTTTTCACACTTTAGACTGAGGCTGCATTAACTGTGAGGATTTGTGCTCTGCTGTCCCTTCACAACACTGTTAATGGCATTGTTCCATCGCAGCCCATCCAAAGCACCTGCTGAGGAGCACCTAATAACAAAGATCTTTGATGCAGAAAACAAGAAAGCTCATCCTGTTGCCTTCAACATGATGGCAAGCAGTGTTAACACAAGTGGCCTGATATTAGCTGGGAATTTAATGCAGGATCTCTCCCTTCACCTAGCCCTCAAAGAAGGAATCTGTGTCACAGGTGTTGTAATTAGGGGTAGGAAGGTATATGCATGATGGTCACACTTTCTATTCTCTGAGCAGAAAACAAAGCAATGAGCTGGCTACATCCTTCAAGCAACTATAGAAAGAAAGGGAGTGCAATAATCCACCTTGTGAATAGGTTCTATTCATATTTAAAACTGGCTTTCACCTTACTGAACTCCTTCAAGAGATTGTTAATTTCCTTGTCCAATAAAATAATATTGATTAACAAAATGAAACTTTGATCTATGGTTTTGGTTGTTGCATTTTGCTTTGTAGGTTTGTTCTTTTTTTTTTTTTTTTTTTTGGTTGGTTGGTTTTGTTTGTTTGTTTTTTTCTAAAGATGATAATAATATTGTACTAGGAAGAAAACCCTCCAAACAAAAAACCCTAAAACTGTCTATAAATCAGATGCAAAATCCAGCACTTTCAGATCCTGTAATTTTAATATGTCATGTGTTTGGGTTGGGTTTTTTTTTTTCCCTTAAAATCCCAGTTCTGTGAATCAGGTTATGATAGCATCTAATATTTTGAAAGAATGTAAGTTTCCAGTCCTCAAAACATTCCAACATCTGGAAGGAATTGAGAACAGCTGAAATGTTTTGTTTTAAAATGTGCTTGCTGAGGAACAATCTTCCGTGAGATGGATCTGGGGAGAATTAGGGGGTTAAAGTGAAGATGGCTCCGTATCTGCTGTTTGTAGAAAGGAATCACAAAGGAGCCCAATGAAACCTTAACATTGTATTGTTGCTGTCTAGTGTCCTGTATATGGAGTGGCTTGTGCTACTACTGAGGAAAGACAAAAACCCTTACTGTGCAGAGGGTGGCACAACTTAAAACCCACACTCTCTTAGCTTCCAGGCTAGAAGATGAGAATTCCTTCACTTGTCTCCACTCCTTTTTCTTTCCATGTGTGAATGACCAAAGAAGGGAAAGAAAAAAGTAAATTCTAACTCATATTGAGGTGCACTGTGCTGAAGAGATTCAGAAATACTCCCCATGCCATATTAAACTGGATTAGTCTGATGGATCAGTTTTGCAGCTTGTGGCACCCATATTCAAATAGTTGCTACATTGTTTATCCAGCCACACCAGAATGGAAAGGATAGATTTATAACTCTTATGAAATCAGCAGGTTGAAAAGGACAAGTTGATTAGCCAGTTTGCAGTAAGCTTTACACTTTGCAAACTAAACACACCAGCTGGGAGCAGTTACCCAGCTAGTAAACACCCATATGCCATGAAATTTCATAAACAAAGACAAGTGGTCACGTTTTTTCACTTTGGTTCAAAATATAATCTACTTTTTAAGCATGTTTACATTTTTAAGAGATGTTGCAATGAGACAGAGCAACTGAAGTCAAAGCTACAGGCTCCAACATGTGAATAAGCAGCTGCCATGGTGTATTGTAATTCAGCACAAATCTCTGTCTAAAAATAAGATCCATAAATATGGGGAAAAAAGCCCTAAACCCATAAAAGTTGGTGCAGAGTTTCTTAAAAGAACCTGAGTAAATAGCAACATGTTTTCTTTTTCAGAAGACAAGAGAAAAACAGGGACAATGATTACACCCTACTCTCTAAGAGCATGTCTGGACAGATGGGTATAGGTGGTTTGGAGTCCCTTAGCCTCAGCAAGGTCCCACTCTGTGCCAGGAGATTTTTGAGGACAATGAAAGATGCATTACTGGGTGAACACTGTTTCCAAAAACATTAGGGATCTGCTTGAGTACAATCCACTCACACAGCCAAAATTTAACATGCTACATCACAAAGCTCTTTTGAACAAGTGGGAGCATTCATTTGTTCCTGATTAAAGCTGTTTTTGCTCAGTAACAATATCTGGTGACTGCCGGCCAACTTGGAGTCCAAAAAGTTTATTTTATGACATTAGATAACCAGCACAAAAGTGACACCCCATGTGCTTTCTTGCTCTCTGTCTGCTGGAGGCCAATGGCACTAGTGCAGATTTCTTTGGAGAGGGCTGTTACCCCGAGTCAGCTCAGCAGTAGGATAATAGGGCACTGGAAAGTGAGTAACACACTGCCTCCACTCTCCCTGATTATCAGTTCCCCCCTTTTCCCAGTCACTACCAACAGCTCCAAGGGCTCAGGTAAAAGAATGTAACAAATATCCCCTCAGCTGTGGGTCCTGTATCAATTCATAATGCATGAAACAGCCCTGGTGAAACAGAGAGCAAGGGAGCTTGTAATTCCATGTAACTCACAGCCACGTCACAATCAATACTGTATAATACAGGTGCATTGTTTGTCTCCCAAAGTCATTTTATCCCCCAAAGAACTCTTTCACTCCCTTAATCTCTTTTCTTTTCTTTTTTCCCTAAGGAAAAGAGAAATGCCTTACGGAAAGCAAAAGAGGTCTCTGAAAATCCCATCACTTTTAGATTGCTTGTCAGTGGCAGACAAGATATATTTAAATCACGGTTCAGTGAAGCATGCATAAGCATGCATCCCGCTTTACAGAGCTCTTGCTCATATCTATTCTCTTACAACCTCCTATTCTGCCCTCAAATAGAAATCCTGTACAGTAAAAAGAAAATGTAAGTAAGTCCAGTAAGCAATGGCCTAAGCTTTACCACTGACAATTCCTGAGGTAAAAAAATTCCTGGTTTGCAACGATTCATTGTCAATATCTTTGAAGAACCTTGGTGCTCTCAGATGCAAAAAGTGAGTGACCCAAAAGCCACAAGGTCTTCAATATGAGTGGCTGTCTTCTGCTCCAGAGTAGTTCCCCTCTTCCAGAATGACAAAAGTTCCCTTTACCCAAGTGAACAACAGTGGATTCGATATTGAATTACACCATTGCACATAAACACACACGATCATGCAGAAGACATGATCCTCCGTAGGTATGTCTACACTTCCAGGTGGAAAGAGGGCTCAAAAGTAGATGTAAGGGTGCCATTCCCCATGACCTCAGAGCTTTCCATCCACACTGGTATTTATAGCTCAAATTTCCAGGAAAAAGGCAAAAGCTGTACCTCACATGTGCTGATGCAGTGGGAGAGTAACATGCTCTGCCCAGCCATAGCTTGCTCTGCCTAGAACACTTAAACAAGATTTGGGTTCATGCAGAGGTTGGGAATGGGCTCAGGCTCTCCTCTCTCCAAAAAATCATAAATAACCTGAATTCAGAACCGCTACCACCACTGTAGGTATTCACTGAGGATGGAAGGCATCCATCCACGTGTGTTGGAGAATGGCCTCATGCCCATAAATTTTTGACAGTGTAGGCATACCCTTTCAGAACATGCCTGATTTCTTTGCTTTACTATTTCAATGGTTTCACAGAGAGCATCATCTGCCCGTTTACCTCTCCCTTTGACAAAGAATTGAAATTTGCAGCATTCACAGCAAGGTGGAAGCAAATCCACTGCAGACATGTGCACGCACATGCTCTTGCTTGGTAACAACCTGGAAATCTCCTCAGCTGTGTACCAGTATTGATTGTGCTTTAGGCCCCAACAGAGAGATGGTTTGCTCCGTCTCGTCAGCTGTGGAAGGTTTGGGGTTTTCTCCATGGGTAATTTCCTCCAAAGCAAGCGCAAACAATGCAGTCAGAAGAGCTCCAGAGGCAGACAGGGAAAATAACCTGGTGGTTGAGAGGAGTTTATTGGCTTCCGCTGCTTATGAACAGCTCAACAGCATGGAGTCCTCCAGGTTGGTGTATCTCTATAATCTTGACCCACCTGGAGATCCATGGTGTCGAACCATGAACTCATGAAGACAGCACTGCTTCCAGTGTTCCTCTTCATCCTCAGTGCGTCGGACAGGGAATTGCTGAGTCCTTTAGCATTTCTTCTACGACAGGCAAACTCCTTTGTTCCTTTTACTACCCCTTTTCCACCATTGTACAGTTTGATACGCATGGATAAGAGGTCACACACACCTTTCCTTTCAGCATTTGGTAAATGGCTGTCATGCTACTCCTTCCACACTCAGTACTTTCTGTATCAATTAGAGCATCAGGGTGGAGACCTCCATCAGGAATTACAAAATCTGGGATTCCTTTCATGTCCTAACCAAGTCTGAATAAGTTTTTTGGGTAGCTGCTTTGTTTTGCAGCAATGCTGAAGAAAGTGAGTAATAATGTAAGAAATACATTCTGGTTGGCCAAGAAAGACTTATAAAAGGAAATTCCTCAGTATTTCTCAAAGATGAGCAGAATCTGAACTGTCTTTCCAGCCTCAAATCACATGTTTATGTCCAAGGAAGATTCTATGGTGATCATGGTGATTATCATGGTGATCTTAAAAATTTTTCTACCATTTCCAAGCACAGTACAAATGTGTGAGCACAGTGTCAGAAGCTGTTCTTTCGTTCCATTGACTCTGTACTTCACTTTGGTGCCTCTAATGAGACCTCACTTGCAACCTATTATTTTCAAGCTTTCTGGCTTGCCCATTATTCTCCTACACTTTGGGTTTGATGTATAAATAATAAATGGTCAGCATGATGGCTATAGGACCTTTAGGGAAAAGTATTAAGAAATCTTCTTTCTGTGAAGGTTTAGATAAATTAATTTTGCTTAAAAAGCAAATTTGAGCTGACTGCCTGACATTAATTAGCTTAGCCTTACGAAACTCCTCCAAGGTATTATATGAATTTTACAACATGCTATGCATTTTACAGAGAGGTATGCTGAGGTTCACAGAAAGACTAAATGTCACATTATTATTTTATGCAAACAGCTGACCAGTGTGGTGATTAAATTGTGTGGTGATATATTCTTGACAAGAGTCTTTAGCTAGCTTCACTGGGGAGTGATAGCAGGACATTTCGAACAAATAGGCATCTATTTTGGAGCTCATCTCCCCTACTGATTCGCAACCTAGCTTTCTTAATTAAGTTGGCAGGTAGGTTTGCCATTCATTTTTCTGCCACCCAAATAATATTTTTTTTCTTTTCAGGGTAAAGAGGCTGTAATTATTCACTATTGATATACAGTGATGATACATGACAGCATTTGCTGGCTAGAGAAGACACAGAGACAAGACTCATGCATGCCCCACCACTGTCACAGGGAAGAAGCACACACAGCCACCTCACTCTGTAAAAGCTTGTGTAACCCAGGAGAAGCTTAAGAAGAGACCTTGTACACATTTAGGCTCCAGTTCAGCAGCACAGTTACTCACTAATCTTCTCTTCTAGAACTACAGAAAAGGAACAAGAAAGCATATCTAACATTTAGTATTGATAAGTATGAAACATTCCTAAAAACATATAAAGAGATGCCAATGACAATACAGTTTTGAAAACTACTCTGTATCAAGGAAGTACTACTTAGGGCAAAGAAATTATTGCTGCATTTTGCAGTTCATCCCTATAAAGATGCCTCATCATTGTCTTGAAAGTATTTGAGTTAAAGAAATTTTTGGTTTCTACAATGGATATGTTTGGTGTTTACTTTCTTCTGCAATGTATTGGGATGATCATTTGCTCAGAGTCAAAATACATGTGCTAGAGCTGAGGGGTTTTAGGGACGTGCATCTGTTCTTGTGGCTTTATCTTTATTTGAAATTACAAGGCTGTTTGTACCATTAACTTTAGTCGCAGCTGAGATGATGATGATGTCACAGCAGGAGCAAATAATGAGTATAAGCAGAATTGACAAATGAAATCTTAGTCTTTGCTTTCATGCATTTGCCAACAGTCATTTCAAGTAAATATATGCACAGTAGTTCAAATTATGTTGATGACATATACTTACTTTATGGTGAAGAGTACATTACTCCCTGAGCTGCTGTGGGGAAATACATGGGATTCCTGCTTAGTAAGACATTATTCTTCAAATAGCCCAGTTGGAATGCATGAACTGCTGCTGAGTAAACCCACAGAAATGTGCAAGGCTGATAGGAAAACTACATCTTCTCAGAATGAAATAATGTTTCAAGATCTAACTGTAAGGAAAAAGTAAATAAAAGACACAGTATCTGATACATAACTAAATTACAAGACTGTGTGTTTCTGCAAGTTTTCTACAACTTATCAGCAGCCCTTTGATCACTTTACTGTGTAATGGCACTGTAGATTTGTTGTTCCCTGTTTCATTTCCATCAAACATGAATCAGAAAAAAGTTTTACTAAAGCAATTGCCATGAGAAAATCTTTAAAGAATGGGGATAGGGAGCTGCCAAAAGGTACTAAGGAAGGTGAAAGACAGATGAAATTTGCAGTCTGACCTTCCAGTGCTCTTTTCATTTTCATTTACCTCTCCTGCCTCCTTCCCTGCTCAGGTAGGACTGTAAGCCTATACTTCAAATCTGCTGCAGAGATGACTGACAGCAATGATGCCAGTGTACTGTGGAAAGATAATTGATGTTGCAGTCTGTCAGTCTCCCTTATGATATTATCACTATAACAGCAAATTTCACTGCACCACCAGAGACAGTTTCTTAAGAACTTCCTGACTGTCAACAACAGAGCAGTCTGATAAGTGTGCCAAAAAAAAAAAAAAACCACCAACTTTGAAATGTTCTTTCTTAGCACAGGAAATATTTAGATTTTGTTTCTATTTGTGTCAAACTTCCTGGCTGGGGACCTGCTCCAAGGTTTCTTTAACGTGCCCGATTATACGTAGTACCGGCTGACTGACTGATCACTGTCCAGATCCCATATCAAGCAGAACTTGATGCAATGGAGAAGGGGACAAAGATCTTTGGCAGATCTCAAAAGACAACCTCATCTCTGTGATTTCCTCTGTCCTCAAGAAGGCAAAGAAGAGTTTTAAGAGAGTCAATTCCTTCCAAAAGCCATGAATTCTTTTAGAGTTTTTTGGTTTGGAGCTCAGATTTATCATTATAATACTACAAAATATTATCGTCTGTAAAATATTAGATCTCAGCTGTATGTTATTGCAAAGTCTTTCAGTGATTGATTTAAAGGCATGTGAAAGGCATTCCTCATAGAAGATTTTCTTTTATTCCTCACTTTTTCCTTTAAACAGTTCTGGTTTTGTGCCTTTCTCTTTCAACTTTACAAGGGCTGGATAAAACTATCTCTAGAGACCATTGGTATCACCAGCAGTAAATTACCAGCAATTGTGCTATTCTCTCAAATGATAATGAGATGGATTAAAGCAGATACAGAACTGCTACCCTAATACAACTTGGGTAATTAAATTCCAATATGTAAAATTCTATCTGGCATTGCAATGGGATACCATACTCTATTTCCTATCCTTTGATAAGGTGTAATTCTCCTAAATGCTCTGACACAGCTGGCATTTTTCAGCCCAGAAGTGTGCTGAATATGATGCAGTGGAGAGCTTTTAGTGTACTGAAGTTGAATAAGTTGGTAATATATTTTATTGCTCCCTTAAGGTGATAGATAACATGAAAATGCAAACTGTTTCCAGTAGCATTTGATTATGGAGAATCTAGCATGATTTTTGGAAGTGTTGGGCTCTAACAGCCCCAGCTGAAGACTATGAAAGCAAAAAGATTCCCAAAATCTCAGTAAATCAGCCTCATGGGCTTCCCTAAAATGCTACAGAAGACTTTCTTGTAATTACTGCTAGTAACATGAGGGAATGCAACAGAGACAAGATGAAAGCTCTGGATAATAATTTTTATAATCGTCATAGAAGTGAAAGTTCCTGGGTGGAAGTTATAAGATGAAAATGCTGCCAAGTCAAGGCTTTTCCTGCCTCTGCAAAGTTACTAGTCCAAGGGAAGTGTCAAAGGAATTGATTAGTATTTGTATAAAATTTATATCAGGGTAGAATTTTTTCAAAGTGAATTCGAGTCAAAAATTTCCAGTAATTTCTGTGGAGGACTTGATGAGGACAGATACCTGTTTTACAAAATTGCAGGCTTCTCACAAGATTAAAAATTTTCACATCTCTTAGGATCTCTGGGGGAAGTGTGTCTGTGTTGGTTCATTTTAATTTGGAGTAAGATGTTGTCTAATACTACCTGGCCAGAAAGGTATAAGATGAAGTTTTGTGACAACCAGGAGAGAAAGAAGATCTACTTTAACCCCTGTGGAAACAAGCTTTCTCCCAATCCAACTGTTTGTGAGCTGAGACTTATAGATTTCTACCGAATGGGCAGAATTAATTTGATGTGAACTGTGTGTTGTGTACTATTGAACTAATGAATAGTCCCTGATGGATATGGTATCTGCAGGGCATTTCACCCTGCTGAGTCACATAGTTTTTGCAGTATGTCAAAAATGAAATGATTCTTCTAAGGGCCAGCATTTTTCTGAAGACAAATAAAGACCAACAGGCAGCTAAAATCTTTTTAAGGGACAGCACAATCCATCATTTCAGACATGATTTTGACATTACCCAATATTTTAGCAGCTGACCATGCAAACTGCCTGTCCCCAAATACTGCCACATGCCCTCTTCCATCCAAGAGTTATAACCAATAGTGAAAAGATGAATGGTTTATTATAATTGCTTTAATTGTCTTATAAAACCAAGCAGCTCTCTGATAAGTACAGGAGTTGATTGTCCTGCTTTACTCCAAGCTGTGCAGCCTCACCTCCAGTCCTGTGTGCAGTTTTGGGTTCCACAATATAAGAAAGACATAAAGCTGTTAGAGAGCACCCAAAGGAGGGCAGCAAAGATGATGAAGGGTATTGAGGGGAATCTGTACAAGGAGCAGCTGAGGGCACTTGGTCTGTTCAGCCTGGAGGAGACTGAGGGGAGACCTCATTGCAGTCTGCAACTTCCTCATGAGGGGAAGAGGAGGGGCAGACACTGATCTCTGCTCTGTGGTGACCAGGGACAGGACCCCCTCGAGGGAATGGCCTGAAGTTGTGTCAGGGGAGGCTCAAATTGGATATCAGGAAAAGGTTCTTCACCCAGAGGGTGGCTGGACACTGGAACAGGCTCCCCATGGCAGTGGTCACAGCACCAAGCCTGACAGAGCTCAAGAAGCACTTAGACAATGCTCTTGGGCATTTGGGGTGATTCTTGGGGATGATGCTATGCAGGGCCAGGAGCTGGACTTCGATGATCCTCACGGATCCCTTCCAACTCAAGGATATTCTATGATTCTATGATAACACTGTGCCAGAAGCCAAGAGAAAACACAAGTCTGAAAAAATTTCATCTACTCTGAGGTGTGAGATAAAGAGATCATCATCATGAAACGTTTGCTCATGAGATGCATCCATAAAAAGAGAGAAGAGAATTTGAGTCCTGAAGAGTGTTGCACAGGACAGTATGCTAAAATATTACCATAGTCATCCACAGGGATATCAGAGGCTTCAGTTATTAGAGAAATTTGCTTGAAAACTGGGAGACCTCTGTTTTTTTCACCTGAGAGACAATCCTACCCCAGTCCATAGGTGGTCATTCCCATCAGGGATTTAAATCAGACAACTCTTTGAAAAAGGCTCCTACTAGCTGTACCATTATGTATTGAAAACAAATAGCCTACTGAGTGTTGCCTACAAAACCTTGCCTCTTTGATGAGTTTAACCTCTGCTGTGAGGAACATGGGATTTTTAATCTTGATCAAATGGGACAAGGAACACCTTGATGTCCCTGGCATTTTCAAAAGAGATTATCTTTCACATTCAGATTTTTAACTCCTTGCCAGCTCACTCCTCATTTGCTAGTCATTTGCTTAATGCAAAAGAATAAGCCATCTAAGTAATGAAATCTCAAGCACATCACAAGCCATTTCTTGCACTGAAAGGCTGAACTTCAATTCAAGATAGTCACGTGGTATTTTAACAAATTGCACTCTATGTATTACACTATGAAAAATTTAGCCTGGTAAAAGTAGTCCTTTTTCATAGTGCTGTTTTGTAACTGTGCTTTAGGTAGGGCATCAATCCTCACTAGTAGAGGACAATTTTTTCACAGGAGTGTAACTCTGGTGTCAGAAAACCCAGTATTGTCACAAGGGTTCTGATCTTTTAAGAACTGAGCACAAGCTTGCATAGAAAGATACACTTTGACTGAAGGGTAAGTGCATTTAACAAGGCTTTGGAGTTTTGTTTCTAATGCTACTTTTGGTGTTTGTTTGCTTGCTTGTTTGAGTAACAGGGCAAAACTCAGGATGCCAGAAAGAAACTGGTGAGAGCAAAAGGTAAGAGAGCATTTCTCATTCTCTTGTGTTTCTGCTGTAATGCCAAGCTCAGGAAATTAGGTTAATTTTCTGGGAGACACACAGCTTTGCCAGTGTCTGAAAGCTCCTAAATTCTATAAGTCTGCTACACATCATTCATGACAGGTTGCAAAGAGAAAGAACACTTACCAAAGCAGAAAGAACAACCCAAGGGGCAGCAGTACTACCCAAAGAAACTCAAACACTGCTTACTACACAATGCATTACATGAAAAATGGATATATAGAGTATGATGATCTCTTCTCTTGTCAATGACACTGACCAAACTAAACAAAAAACTAGACATTTATCTTAAAGGAAAGTTACTCTTTCAAAACAGAAATATCTCCAGCAGGATGTCTCATTTAGATATGGTCTTGTTTGGAGACTTAACTGGAAATCCAGCTTTGGTTTGGTCTGCTTTTCTTTTGGTTTTCCTACTTTGTAATAATTTTGTCTAAAACCTAAAGGGAAAAGACAGGCAGGCAGAGAAATCTTGTAGTTAAAGGATAAACTGATTAAAATGAAGAAAACAAAATTACATTAAAGGGCTGTGATGTGTTGCAGGACAAAGAGAAAAAACCACCACCAACAGAACAAAATCCTGGATGATGAGGGGTTTATTACTTTTTGCTTTCAGAAAATGATGATTGCTCTTTCCATCAGTTGAAACATTGTTTTAGAAGAACTGATTTTTCCCAGCTAAATGGAATGAAATCTGATTTTCTCTCTTACTACTGAAGCTCCCAAGAAATATGGTATTTTTGGAACAGGCTGCTGTGCATATTGGAAGTAACTGGGTAGAACAGCCTGGTAAAGTACACAAAATCAGAAAGAAATTTTGAATTCAATTCAGCTCACTGTGCATGAAAATAAAAACCAGAGCAGATATTAATTAATTAATGCTACTTTCATGTTAATTCTTAGAAGTACTGCACCACACAGAATTAGTTAAGTAATACCATGAAATACTTTGCATCTTGTCAGAAAGCAGGCAGCAATGGACAGTAAGCATCCTCATGATAATACCCTGGAACAAGAGACTCTTTAAAGGTATTTTGGTTATCCTTGCTTTTGTGAGGCTTTTTGCTATCCCAGGCTTTAAGTAATTTTCCAGACATTTTGCTTTAATAAAAGCAGAACAATGTGTCACACAGAAGTGATATTTACCAGCTGTCAGGTAATTTCCCAACACAACTCAAAGCTGTTTTCCTCAGCAGAAGGCTTTCTATAATTCTGTGTAGGTTTTCGTATCGCCCACAAACTCCAGTTGTCTTGTGAACGATTTTCCTTCTCCAATCAAAGGACCAAACTACTTCCTAAACAGTTTCAGGGTAAAGTGTAAGACTTGCTCCCACTGGTCCTGGATAAAAGGATTCTAGCTGCAAGAGGCCATAGATGACAAAAAAGATTTCTATTCAAACATTAGCATTAGCAAGGAAAAGTCTCCTTCTGAAGAATGCTACTGAGTTTGAACTGCAAGCAGGGCTTTACAATTGAGTTTTTTACTTCTTCTAAGCCTTTCAGGAGCTTTTTCAGTAACACTTCAAGAAAATCCACACAGAAATGTAGAATGAAAATAAGAAGAGAATAATAATAATAATAACAGTAATAAGGAGAAAGAAAAACAAGAGCTATGGTTTCTCTGTGCATTTTTTTTTGTTGGTCTTGTTTATAAATCTACCTACAAATTATCTTCTAGTGTAGAAAAAAAATGAAAATGACAATTGTTAAAACTATAAAGAACAGAACTGTCTTCTTTTTTATTTCCAGAGCAGCCTGGGATTTGAGAAGCCATCTTTACAGCTGAAAGATGCTTCTTTTCATCTCAGGGGACTGTGACCAGGACAAAATTCACCCTCTGCCAGCTCTGCTGCGGCACATTCTGAGCAGTCAGGCCATTGACCTAAGCAGGCTAACACAGAGACACTCACAGAGGCAGCATCAGGTGGGTGTATTATATCCAGGCAGCCCAGGGAGTCTGGAAATACCCTGCACTCCAAAGCTGTGCTGAGGTAATGTGGCACGAACGAAGCAGACACGTGTATGCTCTCATTTCTGCTCCAGGCACACAGGCTGCCCTTCAGGGCTCATTATTAAGTGCTTAATGTAAGAGGCCTTTGAAGTCTCTCTGGCCTGAAATTGCCAGTCTCTCTTAATTTAGTGTTCCTTATATTATTGCATTTGTGGATACTGCTGGTAGGTAAGAGTGCAGGTGTAAGGGTGCTGGGCTCAGGCAGACAAAGGCTGTTAGTCTGCTGTTTATCTGATGCCTCTGAAATAATTGCTGGTACTGGTTGCTGACAGCATGAAGGAGACACTGCTTTTACTCTCTTCTTGTATCCAGATATTTTAAAAAGAAATACAAATGCAAGGGCTCTGACAGTATCTGCCACAGCAGCATGACTGGGGTGAGCCTGCTCCAAGCACTGTGGAGGTGAGAAATATCAGTGGGTTTGAGGCTGGACTCTCTTTGCCAGCCATGCCACCTGTGGATATGATGGAAGGCCACAGTAAAATGCACCAAGCTGGTGCATCTTTGCTGGCAAGTGAGTTATAGATTATTCTGGGATAGGTCTCTTTCAACCACCCTGTGTGACAGGAGCCGGAATACCAAACCCCTCCATGTTGGTAGAAAAAAGGAGAGGCAGAAAATGAAAACTAAGTTTGCACTGTACTTTCAAGAGAATGCATTAAAAGTAAAGTAAAAATCAAGCTCCACATTTGTGAACCAAATTCTAGCTACTTGGTTTTAGAATTCCCTCTGTGACACTCAGAGCCTGCAAAGGATCGGAGGATAGAATTGTGTCATCTCATTCACTCTGCAAAAATCTCTACAGATGAACATATAGGGAATAAGAGGTAGGGAGGTGGAAAAGAGAAAGCAGAGGCAGGAATAAAGTGGGAAAACCCCTGTGTATGAGTATTAAAACAAGCTTTTGAAACATGAAAAGGAAGAATGGGAAAGAATCATACACCAGAAATACAACAACAACAAAGAAAAAACCAAACCCCAAACAAAACTCCCCAGAAATTAAAAAGAAAAAACTCCCAAACTAGTGAATTAGGTAAGATAATCAAACTCCTTGTGAACTCCAGCCAAAAATGTAGTCTAGTTTAAAGAAAAACAGGGTAAGGAGAAAGCTGGAGAAGAAATGACTGACAGCTAAATGGAGTTTAAGAGACAAACAGGAGTTTGGCTTAAAGTAGTGGGATGTATCCATCCCTAATCTATTTATCTAAAACAACTATCTTCGTTTGCTAACATCATTCATTTCTCAGTCAACTGATTTGTGTGTGTTTTGCTGCAAGGATACAGTGGTTATCTCAAATTATCTTCTAAATCCATTCCTTCATCTTTAAATTACATTCTCTATGGGGCAGATATTGGGAAGTATTGTGAGGTTTTTATTTATTTTCCTGTACATTTTCCATATAATAAAGATAAGACACATATTAGTACTCACTTTAGCTCGGAACAGAGAGGCATAATTAATTGGTTTGGAATCATGTTTGAAAAATTGTGTAAGCTAGATAATTTTTCTGAGGTATAATTTTTTTATATATATGTATGGGTGATCTCTAGATCATATGATGTTTTTCTTTCAGCTGCAAGCAAAAAATAGATTTCAAGACTAAGTTATTTCCTAAGGAACAGAGTTGATTGTCCCATGTTCTCTCCCTTTCATCTTGCTCCCACACACTATTTCCAGAGCCAGTGAGAGAGCAGAAAACATAAACCAACAACATCATTAGCAGGTTTTTATGCTCCCCACCCCATGGGGATGGCTTTGGCTTTTGTCTGGCCAAAAAAATGTTGCCTCAGCATTATTCTCTCCAGCTCTGTGGTCTTTCCTGTCCATACATTGCCCCTGTTCCTCCAATCTTCATGTGGAAAAAGAAACTGAAGCAGGTGACTAAGAAATTGCCTGTTAGTCAAAGCCCTGCCACAGTCAGGCAGTCACAAACAACCCTGATCATATTTCATCCTATACAAGCACTGATGTTTTATGGTGATATTGGTAGATAGGCAATCATCCTGCAGGACTTTCAGCAGGAAAATATGGAACAAGTGTTGATTTCAAACTCATCCCTTCCTGCTTTGCCCAAAGACATGAAGAGCCCACAGCGGGCACAAAAAAAAAGTATTTCTGTTCAAGGTAGCAAATGAAGTCTATTCTAAGAAATTCTCCTAGTGGCCTATCACCAAAAAAAAAAAAAAAAAAAAAAAAAAGGAAATTTAAAAACATTCTAGATGTAAATGGATCCAGTCAAATCAAGTACATACTCTACTCTCCTTTAGAAAAATTACAAACTTTTAGGTCACAAGATTACCATGTATTGGGGAATATCATGGTAGTAACAAGTGTATTTTTTAAAACTACCATTATCTTCTAAGGCTTTTACCTCCTTATTCCCTTCTCTTTTTCTCCACTAATTAGATTTTTCATCATATTTTGTTTCTTCACATATACCTCGCACACTGCTGATCTGGTACTTTCATCCTTCAAAACAACATCAAGCAAAAAAGTTCAGCAAGGTTTTTAAAATTTTGTTTTAAAATGTAAGAAATTAAAGGGAAAGAGTTTCAACGAGCTGTTGAAACCTGAGACAATGCATTGTTTTGCATTTCTAATGAAGCAATTAGTAGTTTTTGTTGTTTCCTTTCTTTTTAATCTAGGCAGATGTTTTTCACTGGAATTCTTAGCTAATAGAAAATCAAATATTTTACTGAGGAATCATCTTTTATAAATATATTAAAGTAATAACTTTCTTGGGCTTCTGCAGTTTTTGGCAGTCATTGCTTTTTAATACAAATAAATGGCAGTTATTGACAGTTGGAGCTGTTCCCTTTTTTTATCTTCCTCTCCTATTAGGTCATTTCTTGTTCTTAAGCATAGGAAATTACTGAATCTAAAAAGGAATAAACCCTCTCTGCTCTAAAAGAGTGTTTTTCATTAGAGACAGCAGTAATTCTATAATAAATATACTAATAAGGAAGTTTAATACATAAAGAAATACTATAATGACTGAAAATGAAAGAATAAGACTGTTTAAGAAAAGACTCCTTCTGAAATGGAAAGCTCCTTGCAACTATGGTGTCAGCCCAGAGTCTTAAAAATTAATTAAGGAATGTAAAGAGGAAGAGTGAAAAAATTCACTAAAATGGTAACACTTCATCCTAAATCTGAACATTCAGGAGAGATAAGGATAGCTGAAATCTTACTCTTCAATCCCATGCAGAGAGTGAAAATACATCTCAGGTGAGAAATGGGTTCATGAAACAAACCTGATGATTTTTTTTGTTCCCGTTTTTGCCATGAGACTTCAGCTTAGACTGATCTATTCAGAACAATTATCCAGTCAATGACATGTTAACCTAAAGCAGCACTGGGACACTTCATTAAAGTACCAAAATCTGATCATTTTGGTTTCCAACAACTTATTGTAAAACATGGAGTGAACATTCTTTCTTCCAAGTCTGGCTGTGTGTTAAAAACCTGTCTAATGAGACCAGGGAACAAAACTTCAGCAGTAAAGTGCAGTGCTACTGCATAAGTACAAACCCAGTCAGACTGCTCATTGCCAGCTCTTACAGTGGGCCAGGCCTGAATGCCAGCAGATTTTCTCATGCTTCTACGGGTACACTTACATCCTGCATGTTTCAAAAATAACAATTCCTGTGCCACGTCAGTAGCAGCCTTCCTCCTCAGATTTACATTGCACAGGAGGGAAATCAGAGCTGGATCTCTCCCTCATTGTGTGGAGACAGCAAATGAGAGCTCCTCATTCCCAGTTCAGGACTCAAATCCTGCAGTCCTGGCTTAAACAAATGCCTGTTCCTCGTCCAAATCTCCTACCTACATCTGAGGGACCACTTGTGAGAGTGACAGTCTACAAAGTTTCAGCAGGAGAAAAACACCCACTCTACCTCAAGCTAAGAACACAGAGGCTGCTTTAGAAGTGGCAGCCACTCAAAAAGTATAACCCCCGACCTCTGCTGTTTGCAGAGCAGGGGGAGGATAAACCAGCCCACAACGTTGCTCAAGTTACCTCCAAACACAACTTCTATACAACAAGCCTGGGTATACTGTGCTGGCTGCATAAGTAGGAAGTCTAACAATTATAGATGTTGCTAACACAAAGATCAATTATTATTTTACATATAAATCTTAAAATTAAAATAAATTCTTTATCCTAAAGAGATAATTTTTTCAAACACCCCCTCCCCCGGAAAAGTCAGTATGGAGATCTGCTCTCAACAAAAATTCTTAGGAAAGGGAGATCCAGCATTCAGGCAGAAACCATCTTTACCTCTTTCTGCTCCAGGCGTCTTTTTTATTACTCCCTTGAAACTGGAAACTCCTAATGACATGCTGTTGAAACCCTTAGGTTTCAACTTGGTGCTGTAGAATTGCTGGGAATAAGGTTTTTTGTTTGGCTTTGCTTTGTTTTGTTCTGTTGGTTTGTTGGTTTGGTTTTTTTTTTTAACAAGTAAGTAAATTAATGAAAGAAAGCTTTAAAAATTCAGTACAGCAATATTTTGACCACTTATATGATTAATGTCCGGACCTGATTAAGGAAGCAGTTTACATTGAGAGTCACTGCATGGAAGCCCCTTCACACTTTTTCCTGCCTTTTGATCTGCCTGAATTCATTCCCTCTCAGTTCCACTGCAGCATGGACCTGTAAGAGCCCCTCTGTAGTTCTCAACCTCTCTGCTGCTCCTTTCCAATAAAGATACCAAAAGTATAAAACGATATTTAACTTGAAAAACGTGAAGGCAAGTAAATATTAAATGTGAGCACAGCAAGGAGATTGATAAAGTGGATAGCTGGCATTTATTTCAGATGAAGATCTGCAGCAGTCAGGAGCTGGAAAATAGAAACGGTTTGTGACAGGCACTAGCCTGTTGCAATGGTACAGCAGCCCTTGTAATGAAGCTGCAATCACTCTTCTGATCTCCTGCTGCCTTGTTTCGTCCTTTTCCTTCTTGAGGAACTGGCACTTCCAATCTGTTCTAATTCTCCTGATTCTAGGCTTTGATTTATACTGCTCTGGCTATTGTACATCCTGTCAGAGGAAGGAGGAGTTAAGCCCTCGAGGTGGAAAGAGAGGCAGCAGTGACATGAGGGTGAGTAAGAACAGAGAATAATACCAGCGATTAGACAATGCTGATGGATGACGTACGAGCCTGCCTTGCTCTGTAATTATACATAATATTTTTTCTTCAGCCTTGGCTGATGTGAACAAATACAACGTACCACCACCCTCCAACCCCCTGGGGAAAAAAAAATAAAAGAAAAAGAAAGAAAGCTCCATGTAAAATTATAGTCCAATAATAAGAGCATGGTGCTGAACTCCGAGTCAGGACATCTGGGTTCTGGCCCCTTGGCATCAGCATGACACTAGACAGAACCCATTTATTCTTCCTGCTGCCTTTGTTTACTCTGATGCATTGAAATAGATTTCTAGAAGCTCTGCTCTGCTAACAAAGTGCAACAAATGAAGAACAGACTCTTTAGAAGTGACATCTTAAATAGAATTTATCTAGCCCTGCCACTTATGACGCTTGTCTGTCTATTTACAGGTCCCTGGGGCCCTGTGAGTCTCCCATGCTCTTTTTGGCCATTGTTTAATGGCTCTGAGACATTTTTGAAACTTAAGAATCTCCAAGGAGGCAGACATCATTGATGCCCCTATCCAAGAGTAGAGCAAACACAAGTTGACATATAATAAGTATTTTTATATATATAATAATATAGTAATTATAATAAATTATATAGTAAATAAATACTACTATAATAAAATAATATAGTAATTATTTATATTTCATTCTTTGAAAATCATGCACTTTGCTCAATAATCAGCAGCTTTTTATTAAGTGGAAGGATACTCTTTGAACTCTGTAATCCGTGTAAAACCAGGCACATAAGGTCTGATACCACTAGTAATTCTAATCATACTTGAGGGTGATGTCTATTTCCACATGGTCGATCAATGCTTCTTAAAAATGCACTAAATTTCTTAGTACAGTAACTGTCTACAGTCTGCTGCCTAACAGTAAGAAAGTCACTGAGTAAAATACACTTTGAAAATATTTTCTAATGTGCTGCCCTGTATTTTCAGCATGTGTGAACAGATTTTATGTGTAAAACAGGAGATGCTAACAAATGTGGGTGAAAAGATCATGAAAGATTTTGAAGTCTTTGCTCAGATTGGATACCATTTCATTCCTTTTAGTATTTTGTGCCAGATCCAGGGACCATCACTCACAGTATGGAGCAGTTTATGTGACAAACATTTCTGGGGTGTTTGTTCAGTGATGAAGTACTACCCAAAGTGAATAAAAGAGCAGTTGCCTTATCCTAAAATGAGCTGAAGAGACAGTAGGTAGTATAAAAAAAAGGCAGTGCTAAAGCAGCAGAAATGTCATAAGACAGGAATCCCTTTGCTTGCTTTGCAAGTTTTTGCAAAGTTTTCAAGAAAAGGGATGATGGAGCAGCCAACGCTGAAGTGAAGGAAACCATGAGACAGAAATTAACTCCCCAGGGAAGCCAAGTCTATCTTAAGATCACACATTTTCCCTTGGGACATACACAGCCAACCAGGTTTGCACTTTTGGAGTGGACTGGACTCTGTGCCATGTCCAGGATGGAGGAGATGCAGCACAGTTTCTGCCTTGTGTGGAAGCAGTCCTGGTGTATGCAAGGAAAATGTGCCTAAAGGGAGTTTCTACTACTAGCCACAGTGTAGACCTGCAGTTTCATATCTCTTTAAAAGCACTTGTCTTTAAAAAGACAAGTGGATGATGCAAAATAATGCTAAACCATAACATATCAGTGTTATGTTCCCAGGTATTGAATCAAAAGATCCTTCTGCAAGATGTGATCAAGAACAGGCTGAGGTATGGAGTCAGCCACCAGTGATTTACAATAATTATCTGATGGGGGGAAAGGAACAATAAATGCAGCCCCTGCTGAACAGCACATGCCTTTGGTTTTGTTTTTTCTCCAAGATATTTCTGGTTTGGGATCTCTCCTTTCAGCTATGCTGCTCTTGAGCTCTTAGAGCAAGAGGGAGCAGTTGTTGTCCAGCCTGTCTTGCCATCTAGAGCACCTTCAGCTTCTGCCTACAGATGTCAGGTCATTAAATTAGAGGCAGGAAGCTGGTTTACATGTGTTAAGTGGACAGTCACACATGAAAAGTACCAAGTTCTCAATACTGAATGTGAAAAGCTTTAAAGAATCTCTTGGCCTTGACATAATAATTGGAACTATTAATCAGACTGTGAAGCTTAGCCAGCACACTTGCAGATGTACAATTTAAAATATAGGGGGGAAATATCCAGTGGACAAATTAATGACAATTAACAGATTGTTCATCATAGGTCATTTTATTTTCAGTGATCTGAAAGCAAAAGAAAGCATCAGCTGTCTGATGAGACCAGTGACGAGACCCAGGACTGAGGGCATGTCTGTTCTCAGAAAAGCCCATCTTCACACAACCCTCTTTGAGGCTATTGGGAAGACAAAATTTTCCTCACGTCTTTCAGGTTAATGGCACTCAATAATTTACAGCCATTTTCCTCTATAGAAGCCTGCTAATTAAGTCCCCATAATAACCATTTGTGTTGGCATTACACTCCAGCACACCAGCCTGATCAGATGGCTTTGCTTGCAAACAAATTCCATCACCATCACCCCAGAGGGTGGCACAAGCTTATAATGACCCCATGAGCAAAGCTGAGTGGGGAGGGTGGCAGGCAGGAGTATAAGATAAGTGTGTGGTTTTGTCCCACATCTATTCATTACCTATAGCCTGACAACTTTTTGTGTCCTGCCCTCTCTTCCTTAGACTGAGAGGGCAGAGATAACAGCCAGACAACCCCACAGAAGTGGCAGACTGCAAACTGTTCAAAACAGCAATGTGCTCCTGCACTGAATGTGCAAAATCAAGAAAATCAGTAGCTCTACATGTGAATGGGGCTGGTTAGGTGATCACAGCACATTGACTCAAAGACTCAAACAGCAGATTAAGTCATTTGCTGACTCACTAGGCTGTGTCTTTGAAAAGAGTGATGAGAAGTGCATGGTGGAAGGGAGTATGGACGGTGGAGGAATAAACAGGAAACTGAACAGGAGTTCTCTGTTTTCAGTCTGCTGGATGTAGACCAAAGAGAGAAAGTTTCCTCTCTCTTCTCCCAACCCAAAACAGAGAGCTGCTTTCCATATAATAATAAAACTTTGGCTTTTTTTTATAAAAAGTTGCTCTCTTCAGTTAGATGTTTAATTAGAGTAATGATAGATTGTTAAAAGAATAAATAAACGTGGGACAGCTTTGGCAAAATCTATCCTTTTAAAAAACATCAAGGAAAGTATTTGATTTTCAGATCATTTCCCCAATTAATCCTTTCATTCCCCACTGGGTGGAAGATAGCATAATCATCTATGTGTAAATAGTGATAAGAGTAACTGTATGTACTCTGTTGTGGAGACTGTGGAGGTTTTTTTTCAGAACTTCTTTTTTCTTTTGCCCTTGAGGCACTGTAGGTAGTCATTTCAGAAAGTAACAAGAGAAAAAAAAAAATAGGTATTGTACCAAATCCCAGGTACTCCTGAGTTGAGGGAGTGGTTCTGGTCCTGCACCATTCAATGTGCAGGACTGCCCCTGGAGCTGGGATGTCATGTACACGATTTCCTATAGGAACACAAACAGCTATGTCATTGTTCTGTTAATGTGCCTGAGAATGCTTATCTAAGCAAAGATCAGCTCTCCTTTCCCTCACTGTGCAGTTCCATTCGGAGTTTAAGGAACGGTGGGAGATCAGACAAGGCGCAGTCCTTCTCCCTTATCCCCGGTGGGACGTACACGGCACTTTAAAGCAAAGACAGTGATGTTCTCACTTTGTAGCTAATCAATTCCACCACTAAAAGGGACTGACATCTTAGCAGCAGCGGCACTGAGGGCTAACTGGAAACACACCTTGGTTCCTACCAGAGCAAAGAAGTGCATCTGAGTTCTCTGTGAGGTGCTGTTTTCTTTTAGCACCTCTCCTCTTGCTTTCATGCCTGCCTCATAAACACCCAGCTTGTCAAGCTCTGGTATCAGAGAAAACGTGCTGCCCCCTGACAAGGCCTGGATTAGGCTCCTTCTGAGGCTGCTCTTTAAGCACCCAGAGTGGTTCACTGCAGAGCAGCAAGAGGTCTGGCACTAGCACACATACTAATCCTCTCACATCACGGCAGGGAAACAGGGGCTGAGCAAGAGACAGCAGGCTTTAAAATCCCTGTGTCTCTACTCACTCGATGATCCTGTGGGCCCTTTTAGTGTCCAGGATGCAGTGAAATCAGGATGGGCTCTGCACAGCCTGAATGTCCCCCAAACCTCCCCTGTGGCTGACCATTCCAGCAAAAGGAGTGGGTTAGAGTGGGGGAGAGAGTTGGCATGATGACCACAGAAATCTTCTAGGTGGCCTGTACAATAACTAATCATTACACAAGAAAAGGCAACAACCACTCTTTAATGCTGCAGTGCAGGAACTGGCTTTATGGCAGAGAAGAGCAGGTTGAAGAGATGAGGGTGTTTGTCAGCACAACAAATATAGGCTGGTGTGATCCCTAGCACAGAGGTAGTACTAGACTTTCAAAATAAGCAAATGATTTCTCTCTATCATCTCTTCTCTGCCTATGTGTTCAGCTGCAAAAAATTTCTTCCTTCCTGGTTGTCGTGCTTTTAATTTTGTTCCTTTGTTTAAGAAGCAATAATGTGCAATGAATAAAATCTTGATCTGGAGCTATTCTTGTGAAATAAACAAATTATTAAAGAAAACAAAAAGTGAGAGCTCTCCTGGGCTTTTCTCCTCGTTCTTTTTGTTGTACTGCATTAACACCACTGCCAGAGGTTTAGGAAATAGGTTTAACCACAGCTTCCTCATGCCTTGAAGGAAAGGGATGGAGACCTTTTTATTTGCTCCATCTATTCAAACTGGAATAAAAGTTAAATTGAGAGCTTTTCACCTGCTAAGAGATGTGCAATCAGGAGTCGCTGAGCCTCCCAGCTGACTCAACCAGAACATAGCATCCAAAGCATATCAGAAAATGCAGAGGATGCATTTCTCCTTTGCTGCTGTGCTGTAGGCATTTGTTGTGTTGTCATCCTTAGCACAAAATCAAGGCATTCTCAGCTGGTCCTGTCTACTGACCTGCACTGAGGAAACCTGATGTTTCAACTCTTAAATTGTGGAGAAAAGAAAGGTGTAGGGAGGGCAAGGGGTTCATTCTCATTCAAGTCATAGCATCATAGAATATGCTGATCACCAGGAGAAAGATCCCCTTTGAGAGAGAATGACCAGCCTGCTTGTGTCCCAGGAAAAGGTGATTCAGACAGTCTTCAGTGGGATTGAGTCTTTAGAAACTGCACCTTTTGTCTACAGCAGCCAGATCCAATGATTCTCCCTGAAGAGCAGCACTTTTGACTTCTAGGCTGCCACTATATCACCTTGTCACACCTTCCCAAACTGGGTAAATACTGCTGGCGCTGGTTTGGGTGGCTAAGTGCTTTCTCTCTGCAGCTTTGCACCTGCCGTTCCCTCAGGGCTCTGAGCCCTCCCACCCAGTCTGTTGGGGCCATGTTTTAAGAGTCCCTGGAGCAGTGTTTTCCCCTCACTCTTCCCAGTCTTATTCTCATGCTGATAACCTCAGAACCTTGCAACTGCACCTCCCAATAACCTTTCTGTGCTGGGTTCTCATGGGCAGCAATTGCCACCTGGGAGATAACAAGATTTTTTTTCCCCCTCCTTTCACTGTATTTTAGTTATAGCCTTCAGTTTGTGCAAGGGACACAATAATGCTCTTGTATGCACAAGAAACTGGCCGTGCAGCCCCTGCCTTGAGCAGTGCATGCTCCAATCAACACCAACAGCAAGCAATAACAGCCAGGAGAGGTCTGGAAATTCTGGCTGTTTCTCTTCCCAGCTGAGTGGCACAATGAGAACTTCCCCTTTCTCTTTTGTCTCTCCTCTGTTTTTATGTTTTTCCAAAGTTTTCACAGTTAGAGACAATGTTTGTTGCTGGTAGTGGAAGAATGAGAAGAAATGCCAGAGATGTGACCACATTTTACCTTTCTCAACTCACTGTTCCACTCTAAAGAGAACACCTATAACAGGCACGAAAAGGCCTTAAACTGAAAGAGAATTTTGTCTGCAAGGTTAGGATCTTATATTGTAGTTATAGACAGTGGGGCAGGAAAGCACACTCTGAGGATGGCATCGAGATCAGCCTGGAAACAAGGTGTATTTCTAAATTCTCCAACTGCTACAATGAACAAATAAAACAAAGAATCTTTGAATTTATTTGTAGGAGGTCTTCTGGTGGGATTAAGGGTTAATTAAACAACTTTCCAAAGTATCTTGTAGTAGTTTTAGTAAGAACTTGGCCAAGAAGGACAAACAATTTCTGGTGAGCAGAGAAAGTGAAGCAGGCTGAGCATTGTCCAAAGAAGATGGCTCACCTGGTGACTCTGAGTGGGGCTCTGAGTGCAAAAGCAACTCTCTCTAAGCCCATGTTCCCACTGCTCTCTCTCAGAAGTGTGTGGCAGCAGTGAGCAAGCAAAGGGAACAGGCATACAGTGACACCACCCCAGCATAAGTTGGGACACCCAGGGTCAATGGATAGAGGCTCTTACTCTCCAAAGACCCATGCTATTAGGTAATTTGCACATGGAATAAAAGCAACTGAATGTTTGAAAGATACAGTCTTTCAATAACACTGAAAGACAACTAATTTAAATAGACCAAAAGTTCTCTGGAATATGATTTTCCAAAGAAAACATTCTTTCTATGGATGCCCAGATTTAGGTAAAATTAAGGGTAAGTTCAGTGCTGTTCCAGAAAGGCTGCCAAACGCTTTAAAATCTAAACAGGAAGAACAGACAAAGCTTGTGAGAATGAAAATGTTATTTTATACTATATCCATGTTAGAAGCTGAGATACAGGAGGTTGCTGAGTTTGTCCAAGGCCATGTGGTAAAACCAGGAATTCAGCACTTGTCACTACTTTCTGAAAGCAGTAACAAGAAAATTACTCCTCATCTTTTTAGCTATGTGTCATTTCCACACCCCACTTTGATTTTTAAGAGCAATTAAAGACAATAATGTGGAATATTAATTGTCAAATTTGCCATTCAGAAAGGATGGCAGTGATTGACTTATCTGGTTTTTTTTAAACCAGATTTTTTGCATTCCCCTGTGCTTCAAAGTAGGAGATACATAGTCTCACTCTTTGCTAAAGAAAGGGAGAGAGTGAGTTACAGGTTTTCTTCAGACAAAACACGGTTTTGTTCTTCTTTCCTTGCTTTTTTCTAATTGTAGACTTTTGCATTTTTTTCTCTTTACTGAAGCACATAGCAAAATAACTAATAACAGTAGGATATTCCTTGCAAGAAACTCTTTCTGATGTCAAAACCTTTCAGTAAAAATCCCTACATTTACTTCCAGTGGATCAGATTGTGAAAATGACTAGCAGACATCAAACAGACATTTTTTATGAGAATTTAACAGTGAGCCCTTCATGTATTCTTTCCTTCTAGTGGCAGTTAAGTGAGCTGGCTATCACAAATGTCAAAAGCAGAAGGTAACTTATTTTACCTTCCTTCTTCCCTGCTTTTCCTCATAGTTAAGAGCCTTCTATGTTTGGCTAAAGGAAGAAACTTTACAACCAAGACTCCCCGTTTAAATTCTCACTGCTAGGGCTCAAGGTCACAACGAGAAGGCATGACATTGTCAGGTTAAATATAGCACTTTCTTTGGTGATGGCCTCTCCTTTCATGTCACTCGTGCTCTGACAGCTTTCATCAGCTGAAAATACACTGCTAAAAAAGTGAAATTAGTGTGGGTGAAAGATGCCAGTAATGGATCAGGGGATCAGTTTGAGCTTAGCTTAAGCATGGAGAAGCAACAGTAGAGAAAACATCTCTCTTTTACTTCTCACCAAGATCTGGAGCAGTTGCAGCTTCAGTACTTGTTTGTTTGAGGGATCCCAAATATTTTATCTTATCCTCCTTTTCTGAACAGAAACTTTCCCAGTAAGCAACTCCTAAGGGCTCAATTTTCCAACACTCCAGTGCAAAGAAAAACCCTGTGGATGGAGTCTGCTCCTTTCTTGCATTTGGCAGCACCACAGCTGAACCTCATTATCTGACAATCTGTGGGAAGTGAATCCCCTGGTCATGAGACCAGGAAGAATTATTGTCCCTGCCTCAGAATGCCAAGCCAAAACCTACCCAAGGTAACAAGAGTTGATCTCTGACCTCAGCAGACTTTGTGTGAGGCCATAGGACTGTGTCAAAAATCAGGCAGCAGTTTGGTGGCATGGTCAGGACCTTATCTATGATCAACTTGGTCTCAGTCCAGTGTGCTAAGTGAAAAAATATCCTTCTCTAATTAAACCCTGATGCTTGCACAAAGCACTAGCACCCTTAGTCCAGGAAATGTCTGCGATATTCAATGGATTATTATGGAGAGAGATCAAAGAGGTGTCCAAGTCTAATAGAACAGCAAGTTCACCCACCCACATGTTGGTAAGTCAACTGGTACAAACAGATTAAAAAACCCCAGCAATTCCTAAGTGATTTCTAGAATAAGTGGAGAACATAAGAGTAGGTGCTCTTAACTAAATAGCTGAAGATGTGGTACAGTCAAAACACTGAAAAGTAATAAACTTATTATTATATTAAGAGCATGAAGCTAAAACTAATTATAATTAGTAAACGGCTTAAAAAGCACTGAAGGCAGAAATAAAATGAATTCAAAATTAAAAAACTGAAAGAATGAAAGAGAAAGAAAGTAAAATCCATGGATTCAAAACAACAAGTATTTCAACAGACAGTTTCTGGTTCAGTGAAGTCAGGCAGAAAGCAAACTGGAAGGCAAGATAGGAAGAAAGTTATTGTGAAATGTTGAAGTCCAAGAGGTTGTTTGAGCCAAGCAACCAGCTTTGAGGAAAAGACTCTTCATCTCTGGTGAAGCCCATGGCTAAGGGAGGGAATTAAAATAAAACACAAACAAAATGTCAGTCGTAAATGAGGAGGGCCAAGGGTGCACAAACTGACAAGAGCTTGTGGGGGTGTGTGCAGAGGGGGGAACTGCAGGACATTTCTGACAGGTCTTGAATTCACCCTGTTTAGGAGGGAATCAATGGGATCTGCTGCACATCAAGGGACTATTTGGAATAATTAGTGAGGAAAAGGAGTTTACAGAGGTTCTGAATTATTTATTTGGTTAAATCTTCTCTGCAAATGATGCTGTGCCAATATCCATGATAGACCTATTTTTTTTCAAGACAAGAAAGCACATGAGCTGTTGGAATGTGAAACACTGAAAGGGGAAACATTGGAACAAACTGATAAACTAAACAGCAGCCTATCACAAGGACCTTATGGTTATATATGCAAGGGTTTGGAAGGCATTTGAAATTGAAGTGGCTGTGCTGATAGCAAAAATACGCAAGTTGTTGCTGTAGTCAGATATGCTACAGAAGGACAGAAGGGCAGCAACAAGCACACCTATCTTTAGGACAGGCACAGGATTAATCTTAGGTATTATATACTGAAAAGCCTTGTTTCACTTCCACCTTAATTGATTGAAACTAACAAAAACTAGATTTACAAATAGGAGAGGATAAAAGAATCCTAGCTTTTGTTAAAAAAATGTTGTCTGACATATATGCTTTGAAGCATCAAGTTAAAAGACCAAGAAAAACAGCCTGACAAATTTACACATACAGGTTTTTATATATTGTTTTAAATTCTTTGACAAATTTAAGTTGTGGTAGAATAGGTGGATTATTGTTACAAGCCGGAAGCTGGTTAAGAAAGAGAAAACAAACTACATACGAATGATCCTTTTTCACTATAAAAGATTAACAGTGGGGTTGTCCAAGAACTTAGAACTTCTTTACTGAAATTATTGCTCTTAGAAAAAGGGAATAAGGGTTAAATTATTTCATAGTATGTTAATTAAGTTGAGTGAACCTAAAATTTGGATCTCTAATGGAAATTCACATTGGTTGATGCAGAACAATCACAGGTGAAGTGAAATATTTGGAAGCCTTTCTGGGTTCTAAGCCAGCTGTGGCTGCTCAATATGGCATTACAGTGAACTACCCAATTCTGCTCTATTACAGCAGTGGTCAGCAAAAAAAAGCCCAAATCAAACAGACAAAACAAAACTTCAATTAGCATGGGAGGAGTAAGAGGTGTTAAAATGGAAATTATTTTATTGTTCGTTTCTTCTCTCATGGTTGAGTAAATGAATGACACACAATGAAGTGGCTGTTCCAGTCGGTCTTTTTGTGTTGTATAACAGAAAGGTATCAATAACACTGAAAGACAACTAATTTAAATAGACCAAAAGTTCTCTGGAATATGATTTTCCAAAGAAAATATTTAATTAACCTATGAACCTCACTGATATATGCTATCACTATGGTACTGACCCTACTGGGAGGCAGAACTGGATTAGCTGCTTATCTGGCCAGTGGGTACAACTGCAGCTTGTCTAAAATTGCTAAAATTTGGTGAGGGAGGTGAGGAGGTCTTTTTGTCATTTGGAAAAGATCTCTGGGTAGTGAGCAAACCCAAGCTGATAAAAACCTTTTACCTGAGGGCAGTGGAGATATCTAGGGCACCCTATTCCTATCTATTCCCTACACCTGCCTTTTTGGTAGCCTACATTGATAGAAACACTGCAGGACGAGACAAAACACCTGTCTGATCCAATACTGTAATCATTATGTTCTAATGCTCTTTAAGTGGATGACTGATGCCTTTTTGAATAGGAAAACAATGAGCAATGAGAACAAATAACACAAATTCTGTTAATTATTCATGCTAACATTCATGAAACTTTTGAAATGTGTGAATATTTTCATGAATAAATCAGTGGTCACTGGCTTGCATTAAAGGACTTCAGAAATAATAGCGGAATAAGCTTGTTGCCATTACTCATGAACAAAGTTATGAATAATTTTCAATATATGACTGCTTTGCTTTCTAATTGACTGAACATGAGAAAGATGAGTCTAAAATAGACATCAGTAATTCATTGCAAAGCTGAGAGAACATTTCTCAGGAATCTATGAAAATGCTATGGGCTATATCAGAAAACTAATTTTTCCTCATGTACAGTTTTTGCTAATTTTTGTTTCTCACATGGTGGAATGGATTACAAAAGAGAAGGATCTAATCTTTAGTGTTTGCAGGTCATCCAATCTGCACAGAAATAAAGAGATCTTTATATATTCAGGCTACCTGAAAATCCTGAGCCAGAGAAATCACTAAGCAAGAGAATTCTTTTAAATTACTAGGTTTATTTTATCACCTTGGTTTCCAACACTAATTTTGACAATGATTCAGAAGAAAGATCTATGGAGATATTTTTGTCTTATTACATCTCTCTCAAAAGAAAAGCCAAAAACCCCAAACAAAACCAAACACCAACCAAAAAAAACCAAAAAACAAGCAACCAAAAAACTATGAAAACCCACACATGCCCACAGTTTACTCAAAGCTTTCCTAAGAGCTTGAGGGAAACCCTGGGAAATGCTGATTTACAGAATTTCTGGCCTATTTATGTTGTGGCTGCTCACAGAGATCTTTATTGCTGTCACTGCAAGAGGTGCCCCATGCTATTCCCAATGCCCATTATCACATTGCATTTCCCTTTCAGCAGAGTCGGATGAAACAGAGCTGCTCCATGAACAGTTGTCAAAACACTGGCATATTCTAATTACAACACTTACTATGTTTCTGTGAAAGTCAAATTCTGAGCTCAGTTGCACCAGAATAAACCAGATGCAATTAAAATCACTGGAGGCACCCCTGATTTGAAGGGACGTAATTAAGATCAGAGCTTATCTAGCCCATGGAGTCTAAAGAAATACTGGAATCAGAGAATCATCTTGTCAAACAGAAAACATGCAGAAGACTCTGAGCAAAGCAGCTGGCCCTAAATGTGGTCTGTTTCATTTTATCCATATCATATCCTTAAAAATGAATACATGAAGCATGTGGACTACTGAAATCCCATTGCATATCTTAGTGGCATTGGCAAGCATTCTTTAGGAAGTGCTTGATGGAAATGAGATGAAACTCACTCCACCCTGTCCTATCCTCTTGGGAGTTCAAATTACGTTATATGAGAGATATTCTCTTGAAGACCTGCTGATGTATAACCCTTTCTATGGGGAACAGATGATTAGACATAGGTAGCAATATAGCTTTAAAGGTAGGACAGTCAGCCCAAAATGACAGGCAGCTCCACAGCCTAAAGCATTTTTACACAGAAGCAAGCTCAGGGTGTATGGGAAAAGGAGGCAGCCCTTTAATGCAACTTCAGGAGTGGTCTCAACTTTTAATTCTGCCCACTTCAATCAGGGAAGTGTAGGAAGGCGGTGGGATAAGTCAGCAAGGGATCCCTCCTTGATTTAATATGGAGAGCTAGGGAGTGCAATCTGCTAGGCACAGGTGTTTGGCAGTCAGCTGGTGGGATGAGGACAAGCAAGTAGGGAACTGTATCTTTTTGGGCAGCTCTGACACAGGAAAAGCTGTGGAGACCCTGGCAAAACTGAAAGCTACCTTTGCCAAAATAGAGGAACTGGAAAAGATGGGTAGGAGGTGTGCGTGGAGTCTCGTTTAGCTACAGGAGTTCTCAGTGCTCGGTTCTTTCTGCAGCCTGGTTCTTAGAGATGGGAATCTCTAAGATGGGTTTAACAGGGCTTGAAGTGCTACCACACAATTTAATGCTACCATACATTAAATACCAGCATACAGTTTAAGCTTTTTAAGATTTAAGGCTACAAGTATTTGTGAAAAAGTTATCCCTGTCATTCATATAAGCTGGATCTAAGCCTCTTCAGCTTTCCTTAGCCTGATTACTGCTGCCTATCCCATCCACCCACCTAAACAGCTGGTAGAAGGTCAGGGCAGCAGTTTCACAACTGAGTACTCCTCTTCTGTGCCTTCAAATCCCTCAGAATTAGCTGAGAGCTGCTTCAAGCTGCGAAGCTCAAGGACAGAGAGATACAAAATTTCTGAATAAATGGCCAGACATAGTCTGGGCTTCCCAGCTCCAATTTCTTCCCACTTACTACTCCACAGTTTAACCCACCCAAGCCATAATCTCCTAGTGACCAAACCAGGATCAGCTGAATCAGCTGAACACCACCTGCCTTTTTTTTCCAGCTTGGGATATAGAAGAGGGAAGATCTGACTGGAAACAGACACTGGAAAGAATGTCCTTTTCTCACACCACTCGCTTCTCCCCCTCTGCTGTAGTTTGCCGTGGAGCCTCACATTCCTGGCGCCCGGGGATGCTCTTCCTCGCCCGCCGCTGGCACTAGAGGGCGCGGGGATCTGGGCTTCAGGCTGGAAATCCAACTCTCCACGGCTTCCGACTTTGCCTTAAACTGAACTCAACTTTCAAAGAGGTCTTGATTTCACAGAAAGGGAATTGGCTTCATTACTACTGGCTTGTCTCAGTTCCCCATGCTGCATTGCTATGGAAACAGGACCAGAAAATACGTCTTTTGCATGTAGGTCATGATAGTACTGGAGAAGGGATAGTTGGGTGAATGGGTGAGTGGGTTACAGGGGTGAAGTGGGACAGAGTAACCTCCTGGGATTATATTAACAACTGTGAGGGATTTCATAGTAGAAGTCCTTGAAAGATTATTGAATGAGGCACCCAATGGGCTCAAAGAGCCAAGCATTTTGAGTAGCTGAGAACCATGACACACACACAGGGATTCAGCCCAGAAGTGACAACCTAAGTGACAGTGGGCACTGGGCTGAACACTTAGGAGGAAAAAAAAAAAGTAGTTTTGTTCATAGATTCTCCTTTAAACTGATGGCCTCAGTTTTCCCCTTTCTATGTCTCGGTCTCCATCCCGGATGATGACAGAGCACTGTCCTGTCTCTTCCATCTCCTCAGGTCATTCTTGATCACACATGGTCCAGATCTCCCTGAGTTCTGCCCAGATGCTGAGTTACAACCATTCAGGTAGAGGACACTACTCGAAATTTTGGGTTTGGGTGGGAGAAAAGCATGACCTTTCCTTTTTTATAATTTTGCCCTCCATCCAAAACAAGCTGGGGACATCCTAGACCCCCCCTCCCCATGCACTGGGTCTCATTCCCAAGTGGACTGCAACGCAGAAATTGCAGAGTGCTGAGGGAAGGAACAGAGAGGGCAGCTCAGTGGGGCACATGCTCAACAGACCAGCGAGATTACTGCACCTCTCACTCTCCTGGTGCAAAAGCAAACAGTCCTGGGGTCCTGCAGAAGGGAAGTTCAACCAAACTTGTACTCAAAGAGCTCCTAGAGGAAAGAGGAAATGTATTCCCTGTAGCTTAGAGGGGTTTATAGATGAGTCACCGAGAGTGGCTCGTATCATAAACCACATAATCAAAGCTGGTGTGTATTCAGACAGGGGCTGTGATTGCAAGTGATGCAATACCATAACGGCAGACAGCATGCATACTTCTGCTCTCCTGTATCAACCTTCCTTATTGCTTTTTATAGTTTGTGGATTTGGTATTTCCCCCAAATAGCTGCAAGAGCAGGCTGTCAAGCAGAGGTTAGACCTTCTTTTTTTGTCCTTGCTTTTTTCCTTCTGCAAAGAGAATATCTTCCTTAGGGGACAAGGACAAGTCAGTGTGTGCAAACACACTGGTTGATACGTAAAAATGGGAAGAGATGTCATTTTGGCTAGATTTGCAGCAAGAATTTCCAGCTGGAAATAAAGCCATCTCCTTGCCCTAAAAGGAAGTTTGGCAGATGAAAATAGTAGGAATAAACAATCCTACAGGGGTGGGAAGAAGCGTTGCTTGTCCTGCACCCAGCAAAGGGGTAAGGACTCACCCATGGGCCAGGGGGGATGAGTTATAAGCCCTGGCAGCGGGCACAGCCATCCTCCAGGAGCACCTGGCATCAGGGCCCTGCGGCTCCGCCGCCTTGCAGGGGGACGAGCAGAGGAGCTCGCAGCCTGCCTCTCCCCATCATCCTGCTGCTGGGGCAGCCGCCAAGCATGGCACGGGGCACAGAGCGGTGGGAAGGCGCAAAGCCAGGAGAGTGCCCTACCTGTAGGGATGGCCAGAATCGGCTTTTGCCCGAGAGGAAGCAGAAAGCACTTTGTCCCTTCAGAGCCCTCGATACGGCCTTACTGTAGGGCTGCACCAGGACCTCGATGCCCCAGGGCTGTTTCTGGGACGCAATTTTTCTCCCACAGCTTGATCTGAGCTCCCTCTCAAAGTATCAGCTCGCTCTTTCCGGCCACAAGCACCCCGTGGCGGCGGCACGGGCGAAAGGAAAGGGAGCTCGGAGGCACGGCCGGGAGCGACACAGCCCTGCCGGGTCTCAGCCGGAGCGGGGCCGCGGGGCGAGCTGGACCCTGCCGCGGAGCATCCTCTCCCGCAGCACCCTGCTTCCTGCTCCGGGGAGCGAACCCCAGGAGCAAAGATCCGGGGAAGAGGGGCCGGAAATGAGCCGGGGAAACCCCAGACCCTTCCCACCTCCGGCGGCGCCTCCAGCCGGCGCTCCCCTCCCCGAGGCAGGACGTGGGAGCTGAGGCAGCGGGAACGGGAGCTGCTCCCGGGCAGAGGAGGGATTCTGGGGGCGACGGACCGCGCCGGCACAGCGGCAGCCCCCTCCCCTGATACCCCGCATCCCTCCTGGTCCCGGCAGGGCAGGGATCCCGCCCGCCCCGTCCCTGCCCTCCCGCCCGACAGCGAGCGCGCACCGCGGGCAGGCTCCGCTCCCCGGGGACGGCTCCGCTCCCCGCTCCCAGTGACATTTTGCAGGAGTCGTCGACAAACATGTCACAGCGGGATTTGGGAAGGGTAGCCTGGCAGATGAACCTGTGTCGGAATGTAGCATTTATAATAAAACCCCTTGTGTATAGAGCTTGAAGAATGGGAGGATTTCTCTAAATCAGGCTACTGTATCTCTGCTTCCCCGCTATACCATGCTAGGCTCGGTTCTGGGAATAATATCGCAACTGAAACGCGACAGAGAAGGGCTCTGTGCTGGGAGCAATCGCTTTGCCTAATCTCCTCTCGCTGTCTTTCACCGCTGGCCCGCACAGCTGTGACCCATTCAGCAAAAGTTTCCCTATGGTCTGCTCTGCTTCTTCTACCAGGAAGCAAAAGCTCGTTTCTTAGACATTATTTCCTTGGCGGGAGCTTTCCTATGACAGCAGCGGATGAAATCCTAGGTGCGGCGAAGAAGGGGCGGAGGGTAGAGGACGCGAAAGAAAAGCCAAGAGGAAAAAAAAAAAAAGACAAAAAACATAGATGGAAAGAAAAAGGAAAAAGAGAGAGAGAGAGAGGAAACGTCAGTAAAACCCAAAGCTTTCCTACCTGTGATCCAATTAGCAGAAGTTGCATCTCATCCCGCTGCAAGCGGCTCGCTGGAGCGGTGGCGCGGAGCGGCCGCGGCTGTGGCGGCAGAGGCATGCGGGCTGCGCGCCGTCAGCTCCCGCAGCCAGCGGCTTTATCTTCCTCTTCCATATCTTCCACGAAGAGGGAGGGGGGTTGGGCTGGGGGAAATACAGATCACTTGGTACCGTGATAACGGGGGGAAAGAATAACAGGTCGGAAGCTTTAAACAAGAGGTGGTATTGTCCGGGCTGATGGAGTTTTTGTCTCTCGCTCCCTCTCGCCCTCCCACACCCACAGGCACACACATATACACGCACACCCTCGGTGGCTCTAACCCTCGGGAGTCTCTGCTCTAGTTCAGCCAAGCTGAGCTTTTAAAAAAATAAATAAATAAAATTGAGAGCAATAGTGCAATCAAACCTGGCTCAAAGGTTTAGACAAAACTGGAGTAATTAAAAACAGGTGAAGCCGGGACTCGTGAATGAGCCGGTAATAATTCATACTTCCCCCAGAGCTCGTGGGGAAATGAGGGTAAGCTGCCGCCTTCGCTGGGCTGGTGGCGAGCGAAGGGAGAGGGGTGCCTAGGTGAGCATCTCGGGTGAATGTCCTTGCTGGGTGCTGCGGCTCTGGGTCCGCTCGCTGACCGCCCGGAGGGGTGTGCGGGGGTGTGTGATGTGTGTGAGCGCGAAGTGCTCGATTAGCTGCAATGGGAAGGCAATTTCTGCAGAGAACATTTACAGTTTTCTTTCAATATGACAGGATTAGTTGCTGTTGAAGGCTCTCCTCCAATAAGATCGCACTGCTTTCTGATTTGGTGGTTTTGCTGAATAGAAATTACTGGTTCTTGTTATCTCTCAACACACTCTCCCCTCTTCCTCATCAGGCACTCCCCTCTTTCTCATCAGAAGTCTTTATCTACAATTTGCACATCAGTATCACTTTTTTTTTTTTTTCCAATTACCCCTTCCCCATCTTTCCCGGCAATACTCTTCTCTTTATTTCTGGTGGGTTTTTTTTTTTTTGTTTGGTTTTTTTTTGTTTTGGTTTTTTTTTTTTTTCAATTCGGTGATAGCTGTAAGTCTAAAGAAGTGTATGGGAGGAGAAAGAGAGAAAGAGATCTTGCTTTTAGATTATTGCAGTCATCGGAGGCTCCACACATTGTGGAAAAATGTTCTTACACTAAATTCAGTTCAGGTTTTTAAACTGATTATTGTTCTGAAATTTTCTTGGAAAGAGGCTTCCTTAGCACAATGACAAACAAATTAGGGAAAACAGGTGTATTTTGAGAACAAGAGTTAGTTCTAATAGGGTGTACAGCATTCCTGTTTAACTAATAGTCACTAGGCTAAGAAGTATTTGTTTTGCTTAAGGAAACTTGCCAGTTCTACGGATGTAATCTAGATATAAAAATATTTATGTTTTCTTTGTTTCTATTCACCTCTCTCCTGGACCAGAACTGATTTGTGGTGTGAAGGTTGCTTTTTCTCTTGGGATAGGGGCTGTCGGAGTGGGAAGCAGGAGAGCGGAACCCATCTCCTCTAACGTCCAAAGAATAGTAGGGGGGAAGTGGCAAGTGCAGAAAAGAGAAGGGGACTTTGTGAAAGCAGTCCTGGCTTTTGGCTACTGCATCCCCTGCCCCATCTCTTGTCTTGAAGGGCCGAAGGAGCCACAGCCCAACCACTCCCTTCGTCTCAACTCCACAACCCCCTTCGCTTTGGAGAAAGCATTTCTTGGTCTGAGATTGCTCCAGGAAAAGAGCTGGAGCTGTCTACCTGACTCACACACATGTAGCTGTTGCTCCTGGAAGCTCCTGGAAGCCTTAGGGGTGGATTTACCCCAAACAGGGTGATGTGCCTTCAGGGTAGGACTGTTGCCTGGAAGGGTTCAAGGCCAGGTGGGGGGGGGCTTTGAGCAACCTGGTCTAGTGGAATATGTCCCTGCCCGTGGTAGTGGGGTTGGAACTAGACGATCTTTTGTGTTCCTTACTGCCAGCTAATTTGGAGATGGGAAGCTCTGAATTTGGAGGTGCTTGTACTTCAGTGTTACACAAGGCTGTGTTTCTCTACCTGAAAGCACTTTCACGTGATTTAAGGGCTGGATTACTTGTAGCTCTTCGGGAACATCAAGGCAGCTGGGACCTGACTTCCGCCCCTTGGTTTCTCAGCCTTCACAGAAAATTTTGCCTGGACTTCAGAGTTAGAAGACAGCTATGCAGGCAACTCAGATGAAATTTCGTATTGGGAGGTTGGAATGATGGCCATGAGCACACTGCAGCCTCGTGGGGCTACTCCACCTCACGTGCCAGGACAGGGGACAGCCGCCTCCACAGTCTGGGTGCCCCTTCCTTTGCCAGACAGAGCCTCAGCCCCGGCCGCCCCCTGCACCTCCCACGGGTTGTCTCTCAGACCTTGGCACTTAACACGCTTTAACATTCACTAATCAGGATGATCAGCAGCCTCAAAAGTGACAGCGCCTGCTTCTTCTTCCCCTTATTATTATCATTATTGTTATTTTTTCCCTCCCAGCGAGTGTTTGATTGTGCACGTTGATTTCTGGAGATTTAATTAGAGTTCAGTCACTGCGAGCACGAGTCAGCCCTTCCCACAGCGGGGGGAGCAGGGAGTGGGTGGCGTCCCTGCCCTGGGATGACCCCGGCAGTACACGACAGTCCTGGGGACTCCCCAGCCTCCCTCCCTCCATTGCAGAAGAAGGACAGAGGTCTGGGGCCGGGGATCGCTTCCAGCAGCACGGCTGGAGTGAAGGCAGGAGGCAGCTCCGAGCTGGCTCTACCCAGCTGCAGGGGGCTCCCCAGTGCCACGCTGCTCAGCGCCGTGTGCTCGTCACGGACCGCTGGAGGGACATCCTCCGCCGTGCCAACCTCGGCCAAGCGGGGAGCATCTCCCTTCCTCGCAAGCATCCCCCCCCCCCCCCCCCCGTGATCTCCCGTGGAAATAAAAGCTCGGTCCTGAAAACCCTGGCGTGTGACCCTCACCTCCTCCGTGCCTTGTCTGCAGCCCGCCCGGGGAGAGCGGAGGTTCCCCGCACCGACACTCGTGTCAGCAGCGCTGCCCTCCCGAGCCCGCCGAGCCCGGCTCTTAATCAATCTCAGCAGATACATCTTGATGGCACCCGGTGACTCCGCCGTAATCGGCAGCTCTTAAGTTTGACAGAACATCCGTCATTACCGGCTCTCCTCTTTGTAGATCTAGGTGCTAGACACACCTCCTGAGGGAAAAATTGCCGCTTCTGTGCGTAAAACGTTTGAAACACAGCCCCCCCACCTCCCGCCGCCCCAAACCCCCCTCGTCCCCGGCTCATGCAAGAAGAGGGAGGGTGGGGGAGCCGAGTCATTTACAGGGCGCTGAACCGCTGAAGAGTTAAATTCTTAGTAGAGCCATAGAACAAAGCACTCAGCCCTTCCCTGGAAGAAAAAAAGGGAAAGCTCGTGAGGAAGCGAGTATTTGCTCATGCTGAACTTTCCCTCCCGCAGAGGGAGCGGGAGTCGCTCCCGGGGAGCGCAGGCAAGGACAGCAACTTTCAGCGAGGCTATTTCCAAAAGAAACCGCATCTGTGTCCAGAGATGCCGAGTGATCTCTAATGAGACTTTGCTGGGGGCTCTCCCTGTTTTTGGCTACACGTCTCCCAGATGGCTCCTTTCCCCGGCATGGAGCTACCTCATTGGGGTTTGCTCCAGCAGGATGAATCCCCTGTCGCCAGGGATTTATAGCTTGGGTGGAGAGGGAGGAGGGGTGTCCCCGGGAGCTACTTCCAAAGGGAGCTTTTCTATGATATTCATAGGGGTGAGCTCGCTCTCTGATTCAGCTCTCATCTGCACCTGGGGGTCACAGAGATATCTGCAGAAACTCAAGGTTCCCTCAAGAGTGAGGGAGGCTACCAAGGGCCTGGGCAGGTGGTCCCCGTGCTCCCACAGCGCCTATTTCCCCCTTCTCAGCCTCTCTCCATGCCTGTTTCATCCTATTGCCACAGGGTTGGTGTTAGAGGGGGTATGAGAAAAGGTCAGACTGTGACTTCCCTCTCACTCCCAGGGGCTCTCACACCCACCTAGAGCCAGGCCACATGACAGCTTCCCTCCCGTTAGCCTCTTTCTGTCCCCAGGTGGATAACGACGGACCAGGAGAGTAGTCCAGCTCCAGTCACTTGCTGTTTCCCACTTGCTAAGTTTCCTAGGAGGAGGGAAGCAGGGAGAGCGCACTTTTAGATGTGCAGATGCCCAGTGGATGGGGATCTGCTTCCTCAGATCCCTTCCAATATGTTCTTCATGGCTTGGGTGACTGGCTTCCCAGCCAGCAGACAGCTTTCTTGGGGGCCTGAGAGAGCAAGCCCAGGGAACATCCAGCTCTGCTAACCAAAATGCTTCACTTCCCTTCGGAGGTGTGGTCCTCTCCCTGGTGCCTGCTGGAGGTGGATGTGTCACCTCCCAGGGGAAGGAAGTGGGTCTAAGAACCATGTTTATTGAGAACACCTCTTCCCTGGGAGGTTTTGCCAGCAGTTTTAGGCAAATAGGACTGGGGAGAGCAGGACAAAGCCCTAATTTCTCAGTGGATGAAAACACCAGGCAAACAGGTTCTTAGTGCAAGTAGTGAAAGGCCATTAAAATTCCACATTGATTTACCCCCAGCCTCGCAATGGATAGCTGAATTTAATGCATGGGGAGGCAGGTGTCTGAGAGATGATGGGAAAATGCTGGGGAGAGTGGGACAATGGAACTGCAAATTACCTTGACAGTGTGGAACACGGAGAGCAAGAAGAAAGGAAGGAACAAATCCAAACTAAGACAAAGGCAAGCCAGAGTCCACAGAAATAAATTCCTAATAGACACATATATGAGGAAATTAAATGAGTTAAATAAACTGATGGTCAAACCTTTAACAGAAAATGATGTGTAATCCCTCAGCTATGTCCAGGACAGTGCATTTCTAGGAGTGCTATAAACCGCAGTTAGATCTGCCAGGGTAGGCAGTGAGACATTGACACGTGGTAGCTTGGATCTCACTAGTGCCAGGGAACTAAGAACGTCTTGGTTTCTTCTTCTCAGTTCAAGCCTTAAAGTCCTTCAGAACAGCTGGTGAGGAGGGGTGTTGCTTTCACCCACCAGCTACATTAAACTGCCTTGTTAATACAAAATCATCAAGCTTTTCTTTTCCCTTTCCCCTGGATGATGATATTCATTTTGTGTCCCCTTTGAATCTCAAAGCCCAACATACTGGGAATTATTCAAATCAGATGGAAATGGATGCAGTGGAAATTCCCAGCAGGCTTAGATGGGGCTCAGGGTCTAATTCTAAGAGCCAAACTGATCCTCTCTCTTGTGGAGCAGCTAGGTGGCGAACTGGAAAATCAAATCTACTGTTTTATTGAGGATAAGCACAGTACGTGGAGAGCATTCTGCTAGGCACAGCAAAACTGATGGAGCACTTTTTAATATAAGCATGCATGCAGTTACCATCCTAGCAATAAACCCCTACCAAGTGCATATCTTCACTGCATTTTTTGTTTGTTTGTTTTTTTGTTGTTTTGGGGTTTTTGTTTGTTTTTAGGGGTTTTTGTTTTTGTGTAGAAATACTTATTCCTTGAAAATGTTGCAGTGTCCCAGGTGGGCAGATCTGAAAAGAGTTGCAGAACAATCTGCAAAACATATCTGCTGAGAATCAGTGTCCAGATTTGGGAAGACAGTGACTGATAATCACGCTATAGCAAATATTCAAGGTTGTCAGACACACTTCAGAGTACAGACAGAAGAGTGTGTTTCAGGAAAAAGAAAACAAGAAAGAAGTATGTCACCTCAATTTATGTGATATAGGAGTTAAAAAAAATTAACGAGGGGACAAGCAGGGATATGGTTTTGTTTATAACATGGTATATTTTATAGCTGTGGCACAAAGCTGTTAAAAGGCAAAGAAGTTAAATAAAACTCCCTCTAAATTGTGTACAGGTGTGTGGAGTGGGTTATCTGCCTCATAAAAGCTTTACTTGACGTTGGCCATAGAAAAACAGACCTACCTTGACCTGAATCTCAGTGGTTCATATCCTGAAGTGTCTCTAATTGGGAGAAAATGGGAAAACCTTGAAATGGACGGAGCCGCCGGAGGAGTTCGGAACCTCCGCCTGCAGCACCCTGGAGAGCGGCCTGGCAGCCTCCGGAGTGTCCCTGTTTCCCCGTGTCCGTGTGTCCCTGTGCCCGTGTGCCTGTGCACACACACACACACACACACACACAGACACACATCCCTTTGCACATACGCCCCTTGCTCGTACTTGTGCTCACAGCTGTTCAGGCAAACACAGCTGCACGTCTGGTGAGGTGTTCCTTGAGGTCACACCTCTAGTTTTCAATCCCACATTACTTGGAAGATGACTCCCTGCAGGAAGCTGGAGGAGGGTGTTTCTGTGCCTTGCACGCACCCGTGAGCTGGAGTCAGTTGTAGAAATGAGGAAGAGTTCATTGTGCCTTTGAGAGTGTCAAAGAATCCCAGAATCCCAGAATGGGGAGGGTTGGAAGGAACCACCAGAGAACATCTAGTCCAACCTCCCGGCGTCCTCTCGAGCATGTTACTCACGACTGCGTTCGGATGGTTTCTGAATATTTCAAGAGAAGAGGTTCAAACACACAGAAAAACAGAGTAACTTGAAGCTCAGCACTAGGAATAGCTCCTTCCAGTACAGGCTTAAGTAAATAGTTGTGTTATTGCAAAAAATGAACTTTCTGCAGAGAGCCTCAGTCACTGGAAACGTGCCCACTTGACTCATGTTGTACACCAGGATGGTGTGTGGACACGGGAAAGAAGGTGTCAGGCAGGCTATGCACTTCTTTTAATTTTAATTAGCTGGGAAAAGACCAAGAGGTATTTCAAACACAATTTTTTCTTAGAGCAGGCAGACTGTTGGCAGATTTATGTGCACTCCAGTGACTCCAAAGGTGCACTGAGGACTGTTTGTTTGATGAAGAGATTTAAAGAGGGCCACAGTTCAGGGGGAAATATTTCCCCCCAAATATTATTTTACAAACAGGGTCAATAGTTCATCTTCACTGGGCATGAAGTCAAGGGTTCTGTCTGCTCTTTAAGCACTCAAGCCCACATATGAAGTTCTCCTGCAGTGTAACTCTGTAGATACTTCCCCTTTGAACTTTTGATTCTGCCACAGGGCTTGTATAAAATCTAATACTGGTACTGCTCACCCAAGCACACACAAGGAATGAATGGTTATCTGAAGCCCATCTGAAGCACATAAATCCAGAAAAAGAATTCTTAAAATCAGAGATCCTGAAAACTTTTTTATTAAGCTACTTCAGCAAGCAGTTCAGATCCATCCTAAAAAAAAAAAAAATACAAAGAGGAAAACTAATTCAGTTTCTTTGGGGAGAGGGTATTGAAAACTATAACTTCTATGTTCCCTGTGAGCATTGTTTCTATGAGATACCTGTTTTCTCCTCCTGAAAATGCTGTATTTTGTGCCTTTTGTCACTTACTGGAGCAGTGAAGCTTGCAGAAGAACATTGCCTGATTAAATGGCTTAACTTCATGTTGGTCAGACATACACTCAGCTGGAATGAGAATTCAAGCAATAATAACGAAACCAACAGCCATTTCATTTAAAACAAGCATTAACAACAACATTCCATGAACAATGCTGGATAGCACCTTCTCCTTAGTGTCCAGTGAGTTGCTGATTGGAATCAGAGAGAGAGGAGCTCTATTTGTCCTGTGTTCAGGGGCAGACATCTCTCATCATGCTCAGGAATAATATGACACTATTTTAGCCTTTTCCTTTCTCCCACTGCTAGCGACAGCAGTTACACACTCACCACACAGTGAATTTGCACCACACAGTGCCAGGAATCCTGAGATGCCAGAGGTGTTTCTGCAATTAGGCACAATATTTCCAAGTATCTCTTCTATGGATCAGGGCTTACAGGCTCAGGTGAAGCTCCACCTTGTTGTGCTCGCTCTGTTTTCAGCACCTGAACCATTACACTCCTGTGTTCTCTGTAGATACAGCCTTAAAAACACTTCTTTCATTTGTTTACCTCACTCTTTAACCTGAGTTTCATGTTCGTTTTTTTTCTACATTTTTCACTTCTTCTACTTCACAGCTTAAATTTCTCTTGAAGTTTTTTATCTTTGTCTCAGGCTCACAAAATGAGGAAAGAATTTCCAATCCGTAGATTGGCAAATTTAGCAGCCTGTCTCCAGCAATGGCCAGATTCAGGTGTTTCTGTAGAAAGAGCCAAGCAGTTTATCCCTTAGACATGAGATAATCTGCTTCCTCCTAGAAGGGTCCTCCTAATCACAGAGAGTTATGGTTGCATAAATTCTCCTGCATGTTTTTTGTTGTCTCTTCTCCTGTTTGTCTTAGCATTAAATACTGTAACTTATGGTATTGCTGGTATGCCTAGAAAAACCCAGTTCTTTTCAGGCCTAAGGTCGTCCTTGGCTTTGACAACTACAGTATAAATACATGTTCTACACTTCAAAGTCTGTGAACAAAGGTATTTTCTTATATGAGTCTTGAAGTTGATACCTATTATGTCAACTGATGGCCCCACAGTGTTTTGGTTTTTGGTCTGAAGTGGCAAAAACAATGATTTCCCATCTTGTAAAAGCAAATTCCCAGGTTGGAATTATTCATTGTATCTTTACTTTTTCTATATTTTTTCTTGTCTCCCTACTCTCTAAGGGTAAGGATTCCAGTGTTTTTTCTTCACGCCCTGTTCAGCCAAGTGTCTCTGTTTTTCCTTTCTTCATGGCAATTATTTTCCCCCTTTCTGGTTCCCTTTTACAGCATCTTTCTCGAGACAAGTTCATTTTATTGCAGATACTATTCTGGATGAAACCATACCACTTAGATAGATGGTCTATATAATGTCGTATAATGTTCTAATATGATTGCCTAATATTATTTCATAAATCAGCATAAACCTTGTTGCTTAACATCCTTCTGCCTTATTTACTTAGCTAAGCTCTGAACATCTTTGCTAAGCTGTTTTGATTTATACTTGTGTCACTGCTGTGTTTAACTGAAAAACTTGAGCAAAATACAACAGCATATAGTTTTTTTCTTCTTTGGAATCTTCTGCTTTGTATTTTTCAACAATGAGCTTCATTAACCACCAAATTTGTTAAATGCATTCAATTTTCTTCACTTTTTCTATTGGTTCCGGTCCAGCACAAAACCCATTCTCAATTCACTGCACTCTTCTGAACTGCTATTGGAGTCCCTTTGTCAGAAACAATTTGCAGACTCATTTATTACTAATGGTCAAGTTCTAAATTCCCACTCTTCCTTTATTACACCAGTCCTATCTTACCTGTTTATACTTTGAAAGAGAATAAAACTCCACCAAATGGAGTTGCTTAGACTTCCCCTCCTTTCTACTTCTAGCAGTTGCACTGAAGTCATACCAACTCAGTTCAGCTGTGTACCTACAGCTTCTCAACCTTCAGCTTGCAAATCAAGGTAAGATTAGTAACAGTTACTGTCACATATCCCATAAAACAATTTTTTACTTTTGAACATTTTTTTTTCCTTCTGCAGCTTTGAGCTATAGCCATATTATCTTTCCATAAAAGTTACAAATCCTACCATGTTTTTTATCTCTTAATCTTCATTATCAACACAGAAAGAACTTTATTATATTCCTAAGCATCCTGGAGAATTTACTTGTGTATTTTGCTGAAAACTTCTCCCACCTAGAAAGGGTGAAATGTGCCTATGAAACATGACAATGAGAAGCCATTCTTTTCCTCTTTCTATGATTTTAGTCTATTTCTTGTCAATAGGATATATTTAATTGAGGCAATATTAATAAAAAGTGTAACAAAATTTTCTGAATCAGTTTGACTCAACAAACATAACATTTATAGACCCTCTGTCAGTATTTCCATATTGTACATCTTAAAATTACCTGTTCTCACATTCCTGTGCATTACGTTTTTGGTTGAATTGTTTTACTTTGGAAGGAACAGACTCTCTTGAGGGGAGACATGACAGTAGTTTTGTAGCTCAAGCTGTCATTAAATCAAGTATAAGCAGCCTTTCTAATAAGCTTTTAAATTAGAAGGAGAAAGCTCTCAGATGAAGTTCTACATTGCTGCAGTGATTATTAAGAGCAATGAATCATGTGGGGTCAAGCTTAGCCAGCAAACTAAATTAGTTTTGGAGCACTTTTAGAATGTGTCTTGCAGCCACACTTTTAATGCTGTTTGGTGATTCAGCAACACTGTAGATCACAGCATGTGGCAATCTTACACAGGAACAGAGATTTGAATCCACTGCTGTCTGATTCCCTTGTGAATCCTTAGAATGAGAAATAGCTGAAAATCCCCTTCCTTTCATATGTTTTTTCACATTCCAAGTTATCAGCATGGACTTCTGCTAGGTCAAGCACTATTTAATCAAACATTATTTTCATCAAACCATCTTTTCTACCAGAAACAACAAATTATTTTAATTCTTACTCTTCCTCACTGTACCACACGTTTCAACAACTGAATAGCATTTATTAAGACAAGTTCCTTCTTGCATCACTTGTAGAGACAACAGATGATGCAGTGAAACTTTCTATATGCCATCTAAGAAGACGAAAGTATGTTTTTTCTTCCCAAGTAAATAGATAGACCCCTTTTGACATTCATGACAAGCAGGGTGAGTAAAGCTAATTGCATTCAATTATGAGCCACTTGGAACATTAGCATGTCAGTGTTTTTTAGAACCTTTAGAAGTCACTCTCTGGTGCACATTTAATAAGCTACTGAGACTGTTAATATTCTGTTCCTGATTTTTCTCTTCAACAAAAGATATACCTGACTACCTGAACTGCCAAACACTGTAGTATATTTTGAAAGATTATAGCTAGCACTAAAGCTCAACTTGTGCACATAAGCTGGCCCAAGTAAAAAGGTCACATCTGTAAACCATTAGAAAGACTTTTTCTTGCCTATTTCCATATGCAAGGTAAGCCTAGATATTGATATCTGTTGGAAAATGGTGTCATCAGAATTATTATTCTGATAGTTCATGAAAATAGTTCATGAGAATGCCTGAGTGCTCAGTGTTCAGCACAAAAGTGTTGGTTTAAAGGACCTGAACATGGATATGATATTCTCACCTGGACCTCAGGGAGCAAAGAATAAGCTCAGGAGTCAGAATTATTACTTTAATACTCAATTAAGTGCCAGTTTTCCAAACAGTTCTTTCAAGTACAGGTTATACAGCACTTGTGCTCCAAACACAAGGCTGCTCAGCCAGAACTGCTGAATATCCACTGTGTGTGGCTGTTGAGCAGAGCAGCTGTTACTAAGAACCAGGGCTTTGCTTTGTCAGGTTAGTTGTTTAAAACCTAAAGAACTTAGTAAACATATAGGCTACAATCTGTCTTGGCTTCCTTTTCTGACCTGAGAATTCACTACAGTGATTATCCCCCTCAAAGGTGTGTTGTGAGGCACTGCTAATTGAAGTCTTTCACATGTGGAAAGGTATAGGTGGCAAAGATGCTACAGCACAAATTATTAAAAGAGGAGCAGAGAGGCATGTATCTATTTCATGTAATGGGTTGGTTATTCGTTCCTCCTACTCATGTCTCTGATTCAACAAAGTTAAAATTTACATGCCTAAATACTCATAAAATAACATTAGATTCATGTTCACAATCAATATTACATATCTGTACAGCTGTTTCATTGATTTAGGATCTATTCACTGTACCAGTAACCAGAAATAGATCATGTTGTTTATATTGTTCTTTAAAACAAAAGAAAAATGCATCAGAAAATGTCATTTTTTTATCTGTTAGCTATGGTCATTTGGGATTTTGTTTATTTCTTTTTTTCAGCACATTTTACAGAATTCATGGTGTTATCTAGTGGTCCTTTCTGTCAGAGATTTCCACCTCTGATCTGAACTGAGCTTGATTTTATAGAAAGAAAATGGCTGTACCAGACAAGACTTCCTTGTATCAACCCCAGGTTTTTTGTACAAGTTGTTACCTGAGCTGAGCCTAAACAAAGCACTCTGGAGAACAAGGACCAAAATATTTTCAATTTCAGGCAATAATAATATACAGGGAAACAGAAAGAGAAAAAAAACCTCTTTCATCATCCCAAGCTATCCTCTGGGTCTCTGAAGGATGAGCAACTAGATCTAGCCCTGCAAAATGAACTAGTTTGTAAAACATTAACTTGCAGACTCCAGAGCTTGGACCTAGGCCCTTGAGTCTTCCTGTAGAGGTTTAAGACTTTGGATTCATAAGAGGTAGTTCAGTCAGGAGGCAAGAGCAGCAATTGATTAATAAGAGTCCAGGCAAAGAATGACCCTCTGTGCTCAATCTTTCTGGCTCTTTATGTACCACTAGACTAAGTTTCATCCTCTGTGTGTGTGTCTATGGGCAAAGAGATTTGGGACTTCTTGCTGACCAGTTTCTGCCCACATAATAATATTGGTAGCCAGTTGTATTGGCTTTGTCTGGGATAAAGTTGGTTTTCTTTATAGTAGCTAGTATAGTGCTCTGGATTTGTGATGGCAACAGCGTTGATAACACACAGATGTTTCAGTTGTTGCTGAGCAGTGCTGACACAGCCTCCAGGCCTTTTCTACTTTTTATTCTGCCCTGCCAGTGAGGGAGCTGGGGGTGGGCAAGAATTTGGGAGAGGACAGAGCCTGGATAGTTGGCTCCAAGTGATCAAAGGAATATTCCATATGATGTGGTGTTGTGCTCAGTAATAAATACAGGGGCAGAGGAAGTTTGCCAGGACTGACATTGCTTGGGGGCAGACTGAGCATCTGTTGGCTGGTGGTGAGCAATTGGACTTTTTTGCACCACTTGCTTATATTGTTAGGTTTTGGCTTTTGGGTTGTTTTTATTTTTTTTTTTTTGGTTTCGTTTTTGTGATGTGATGCAGAAATCCTAAGCTCTAGATGTCTGCTAATGCACTTCAGACCCCTGGGTTCAGGTTGTGCAGACTTTGGGTAGGATATATGAATAGATTTTTTTCCTTTTCAGTAGAATGGACAATGAGAGGAAATTTGCTGCATTCATAAATTCCCATTTTTTTTCCTTTGTTTTAAAATAGAGCTTCCTTCTTAATATTTAAAATCTGGTAAAACTAAGTTTATTATTATTAGACATGGTGCTTGTCCAGGATTTCTGATTAAAATAATAGTGTGGACTAGTGGTTATCTTTTCCTTTGAGAAAATTTTTTAATGTAAATACCACAGATGCCACTTGAAGATGCCCTGTGTGTGGCAGCTCATGGAATAATGCCTACATAGGGAGTCTCAGGTAGATGATTTCACACAGGACTAAGGAAGCTGTGTGTGTGCTGACTGTGGAAATTATAACAGGCTGGAGAAGGCCAATTTCATCTTGTGACACCCATCAGTGTTTCACTAGTTCTTGTTGTTCTTCCCTCTGAAGAGGAGAACACTGAAAAAAGATTTTTATTCTGAGAGAACTGTCAGAACATCAACTTGTTCTGTGAAGTCAGCCTTAGAGGAGGAGGGCAGGGGAAAGGTTTTTCTCCATAACCAGGGAGATTTCTGTTGCCAAAAGAATCTGCCTAAAAACCACCAACAAATAAAATTCAAAAAAAAGCTTCAATAAAATAGAAAAAATATATTCTTCCTACAACATTTCCATCAGATCTAAATGGTAGACTCTGGTAATTAAAAGTACGAAGATTGAAAATAAGGGTTGAAGAACTGCAGAGCTTTAATAATTCTTATCATTATCTGTCCTCAGACAGATATATAAAAAAGAATTAGATGTATTAGTACTTCAGAATTTGACATGTAAGAAAGTATATCTCAGAGCTGGCACTCCAATTCTGCCACAGACTATAAATTGAGATGGTGTTCCCAGATGTGACTTTTGTAATGAAGTATGATCTGCCACATCACCACTGTAGAAGAAAAATATTTGTCTTCACTAAATCATACAAATACTGCCCATTGCATATTCCCTTGAATGGTGTAATCAGACTCACTACCACAAAATGAAGTATATATCTTTATTCATGACTCTTAGGATATAGGAAATTAATGCCCCAAACACACACAAAAGAGAAGGAAAAAATGCAACAAAAAGCTAAAGAACAGTTTCTATTTTGATGTAATTAGTTTCTAAAAGAAAATACCCACTACCCAAACTAAATGTGAAGTGCAGTTACCTTCTTTATTTTACAGTGATCAGCTAATTGGCATCTTTTGAGTTAGTTTGGTTCTGACATCACAGAGCAGCTCCTGCTCTACTGTGTGGTGAGCAAGGATGCGGGATGCCCCCAACATCAGAAGGATGTGTACCTGTTGGAGTCCAGAGGAGAGCCATGAAGATGGTCAGAAGGCTGGAGCACCTCTGCTATGCTGACAGGCTGAGAGAGGTGGGATTATTCAACCTGGAGAAGAGAAGTCTCCAGGCAGTCATTAGAGCAGCTTCCAGTGCCTGAAGGGGCCCTGTAGGAAAGCTGGAGAGGGACATTTTGTAAGGTCACAAAGTGATAGGACAGGGAGTGATGGCTTCAAACTGAAAGAGGTAGGTTTAGCTTAGATATCAGAAAGAAATAGACTGTGAGCATTGTGAGACTCTGGCACAGGTTTCCCAGAGAAGCTGCAGATGCTTCATCTCTGTAAATGTTCAAGGCCAGGTTGGATGGGGCTTTGAGCAACTTGGTCTAGTGGAAGGTGTCCCTGCCCATGGCAGGGGAACTCCAGCTCCCTTCCAACCCAAGCCTTTCTGTGATTCTGTGGTTCTATATGACTCCTACAGACATGACTCACAGAAAATGATTATTCTGGGATTAACCCACAGTACAGGGCAACAAACACTTGCAGTGATTAAGCAGTCTGCTCTTCCCTGTAAGCATTTAGAGGGCAGAGGCAGAACTTGCCACTGCTTTGCAACAACCAATTTGAGGACATTTCAAACCTACCCAGTCTTTTCTCCCTGTTGCATAATTACTGTTTACCTCACTGAGTTGTATCCTCGTTAATAGGCAGTCTCATTACACTGGCTCCCTCTCATCTACAGTGAAAGCAGCAAGAAACAATCACCCATTGTTTTTGTCAGGATCAGCCCAGCTCTGAGAGAGCAGCAGCAGAGCTATTGTTATTTTCTCTTCCAGATCTATATATACACAGGCATATGGAACCTTTCCCTGCACTGATACTTTTCTGCTCAAGTGTTATGGTTTGCTTTTCAGGTTATTAATAACAACAGCAAGAGCAACAATAATAACAACAATAGTAATAATAATAATTTTACCCCACCAACACCTGCACTTTCAGTAAATTTCAGTTGCATCGTTTTTCCCCAGTTTCCTTGTTACTTGTCTTTCTTCCATATACTGACAGTGCCTAATGTCTAGACTGTAAGAGCCTAGATCAAAAGTTTTCAAACTTTTGTGTTTTATATACCCTGAAAAAAAATCCTAATGGAACTGCAAATACAAGACTAGTGAGTACAGATTTATTTTTGTTAGCTATATTTCTTGCCTTCTCTAGAAATAGCCAAAGTACCTCCAGGGGGTTGTAGACAAACCACTGGAAAACAGAGACATAAAAGATGAGTTTTCTGTGCCTTGAGGTTAGAGTCAAGCAAAATTTCAGGTGTTCTCTGCAGAGTTTGGGGTTTGAGAAAGCTCCTCTGCAGCATGGATGTAGGGATGTGGTAGCAAAACATATCTTGTGGGAGAGAGTTGATGCAGTCTGACACGCAACAAAAAGATAGAGAAACAATATTTTTAGACTAAGGACTATAACAGGTCTTTTTTAGTCTAGCAGGAGTAGATCTCAGTGTCTCAGGGTAGACAATGTACAATAACAATACACAGAATGCTTCTTTATTTGAAGAGCACAGGGTACCTTTGGGATTCAGCTCTTTTAGCAAAAGTATATTTTCCTTTATTACTATTTGTTCAGAAAATACAGTGGAAGTTGCAAAAATATGTGTATGGTGTTTTAAATGGTTTTAAGATCAGCACTGGTTGATCAATGTATCATATAATAATTTTTTCATTTATATATTTCAAATTTACATTACTCAATAGAGTATCAGTGACAATAGTAGCTGAGAAATAATTCAATTATTTGCCACCCTCAGAAAATGGCTTTTTGTCATGGTGGAACAGATTTATGGAAAAGGCAGTGTTTATTGTTCCTATTTCAGCATATGTCTGAATATAAAAAGTATCACATTTGCTTTCCAAAGAGAGTTCAGACTTTAAGATTTAATATGCCTACAAGTCAGTAGAAATTAAAAATAAGGTTTTTAGACAGAGTCAATTTTTGTTTATACCTGTAATGAAATTTAGATAAATAATTTCAGGCTTTTAAAATAATGGCTTTGGAGAGGAAAATGTATGCATTAAGAGATCCTTGGATGAAATCCTTGTGGGATCCCTATATATGAACATATATACTTATGTTTAGTTGTCTGTATGAGAAAGGATAGGTTCTTTTTAGTTGCAATAATAAATGAATTTTATGGCCTAAGGTTTTCTATAGTTTTTCTAGTTTTGAAATGCTCCTGACTTTTCAGCAGACATTTCTGAGGCTGGACCTTGTCTGAAGTTCCCTTGCTAATTTCATAAGAGATAAAAAAAATGTCCACGGGAAAAGCGTGGAGACAGTTTGAACCTCCTTAAGGTGAAAAAAAGAAGCAGTGAAGATGCAATTACTGGACTGTAGTTGCAGCTGTAGGGCACACACACTCTAACTCATATAAACCAGCTGCCCTCCCTTGTCTGTAACTGCCACTAGGTGTGCTAGATCCTTCCAGATTTATTTTGTGTTATATTCAAATATGCTAAAAACCTACTGCTTTACACTCCAGTTACTGTAACCACTTGGGTGAGTGAAGGAGAGAGATTAAAATCTATTCCTAACAACACTGCTGCCACAATGTCCTCCCTACTGATGCTATTAGTCAGCTCAGAAAACCCAGAGGAAGCCCATCTTTATCGAGTAGAACGACCTGACTCATTGGGATAGTGATAGATTTGGATAGCTTTAGATTACCTATTGCTTATCTCTCATTGACTGCACAGAAATAAGTAAAAAAAAAAAAAAAGGAAAAAATAATATTCTCTAGAACACTCATTGCAGAGTGTCTAGACTAAGAGTGCTTAATTGTATCTAATAAGCACTAACCCTTTTCTTGCTTCTAGCTAAAAAACAAAGGTTATAGTCTCTTATCTAATGCCAAATACCAGCATCAGGCATTGGGTTACAGAAGGAGAAAGTGGTTTCCACATCTCAGGTATCCTCTTTGCTTTCATTTCTCCTCACCTGCTAAAGCTGAAAGTGTGCCATTAAACAGAGCAGCTTGATCCTCTGCCTTCTTCCTCAGTTTTAACAGGTGCTTTAAAAGTACTGAATCATGAACAGTGATTTCTGAGGTCCAGAGACCAGCCCTGCTCCTTTAATCAGCTTACAGGTTCTGGAGGACTGCAGTTCCTATCTGCATCTCCTGGGTGGATGACCTGCCACTGGCAAGGGTGAGTGGCTACAAATCTGCCAAGGGAAGGATGCTACTACCTACACCCCCTGAGCAGCTGTAGGTCATGGAGCAGGTACAATACTCAGTTTGGAAACTAATGGCTCCAGTTAAGATACACCTGAGACCTGTGATGTTAACACTTTTGGCAGTGCTTGAGAAGATTGTATCAAGAGCCATCATTTGAGTGACTGACCCTCACCATACATCTCACACCTGTCCAGCACTCTTTGCCTTTGCACACACAGGCCAGAGGCTTTCAGGCAGTTTCTAGGACTCAGGAATTGCAATCATGACCAGGAGTAGAAAAAATTATTATGATCTCTTCCCTAGGAGGAATGTGTTTTAATTTCATGGAGCTAGAGGGGTCTTAACTAATCTCTGCTTTACTTAATTAGATGTGCTAGCAGAAATTTCCATGCCACCTCTTGAGGAAACAACAGGAGGGAATTTGAAAAGAGGCTGTTGGTTAAAATGAGTAAAGATGTTATACACACCTCTTTTGCCTGCCTAATTACTCACGACATGAACACACACAGCTGTGACTAGGATGCACCAGAACAAACTGTTCTATAAATTCACAGCAGTTTCCTGGGTATTCCAGAAAATACATAAGGACCTGCAGATAATGCAGAGTGTCAGTAGTCTCTTGGCAACTCTCTGTTGAGTAAACTCATATGGGGACTGTAATAGAACATAAAACCATTCACTTGCAAAAGGTTTTCATTTCTTCTGAGATGTTGGATATTTATCTCCTGAGGGATTAATGTGTTGGAGGCAGATACTGAATGTTCCCAAGATCTCGTTGGGAATTTTCTGCTGCGAGTGTGAAACCTCTGCAGCTTATGCTGAAGCACCGATCAGTTTAAGAAGCTTGTAGCTGTGTGTCTGAGGAAACATGTTGGTTCATTTTCTTCTACCTTTGAAAACAGAATCAGAATTAAAATAAGATCAAGCAATTTTATTATAAAGGAATGAACATAAATCCGTGGAGCTTGATTTCTCTGCCAATTGCACTAGGGCAGCTATATATCTAGGTAATTATTCTCATTTAGTGCTGATGTAAGTGAAAGGAGAACCATGGCCTGTGGTCTAAGAAGAGAAGGTTGTAATAAATGCTGGATACTTGCCATAGACAATATTTTGTATAGGTTCAAACAAACTCCTGAGATACATTTGGTTTCATTTAAACTTCTTCATAACTTATCCTGGTTACTTCAGTTTGCAAGAAGGTTTTTGCAAAATCCAAACACCTTTATGAGGGCTCATGAATATAATAACTATCATGCAGACTTCAAAGTGGTTAAAACTCAGAAGAACAGACGTTTAAAGATTTAATAAAAAAAAGAAAATGTATATACTGCTAAAGGTATCATTCTGCTATCGTCTTCAAGTGTTATCAGGTAGGGATAGTTGAATGTTGGTGCCAGGGAACAGAGGACAAACTCCTTCTTGTGCTTGCTACCATATCATTACTTTGTATATGGAGAGGAGAACCGGTTCCACAGTGCAGAAAGTCATTTGCAAAAGAGATGATTCCTGTCCACTTCAAAACATACCCAAAAATGAATCAGAAGAAATGGTATATTCTCTTCGGAGAAAAAGAGGTAGAAAAAAGAACATGTTTTACTAAAATGTAATTTAAAAGAATATGATTTTTTCCCTTCATTTCCCCTTTTACTTTTTGTGTGTGTGTTTTGCAGGTAAGCAGAAAATTTACCATACAGCAATAATACAGCAAACTTGTAATAACCTTTCATGACTTTGTAGTCAGAGGGCCAAATCCTGTCTCTGTCAATGTGAATTGCAAAAGTATAATTGATTTATATCGTGTCATGTTCTCAACAAGACTCATGGAAAAGACAATTGAGTTTTTTTGGAAGTTTTGCAGCAAAGGCTTACTTTTCAGTTTTTGTTCCAAACACATGATGAGCTCACTTACCTTCTTATTCTTTTGTTTCACATAAGTATAGATTGGATGTTTATAAACCCAGCCTTTTTATTTCTAATCCCACAGTGTTGCTCATACCAGGAAGACTTAAAATTTATGCAACCTTTTTGGCAAGTTTCACTCTGTTCAGCCTTTGTTCAAAATAACATTGCAAACTTTTCGTGGAACTTGACTCACATTTTCAGAGCAATAAACCTACCCAGAAAGCCAGTTGAATACATTCCTTAGGAAAAAAAATAGCACCATGCTAGGATTTTGAGTTTTTTCCTTTAAGTCATACTTGAGATTTCTAGAGAATTCTAGATTCCATAGAAAATATTATTTTACACTGCTGTATACTCTGAGAAAAGCTGGTCACAAGTTTCATTGTACAGATGTAACTCCTGGATCTGTCTGGGAGACAAACAGCAAGTGTCTGCTAGTCACAGCTCTCATCACATAGTTTCTAGCAGTAAACCTCAGCATATGGCAGCTCCACACATAGTTACCTTTATTTAAATACTGTTTGTTGCTCATGGGGGATGAATAGTTACATCACATGACAAGGCTTCTGCTCCCCAGTTGAATTAGTGAACATTTTACAACCAGCAAATAATGTGAAGTATATCAGAAATGAGAGTGAATGCTTTTGTTTGCGCAGAAAGATCCCAGTTTTTCTGTTTGGATGGGTATTTAAGTGATGCACAGCTAGGCTTCAAGCAACCATATGAAATGCACCAAGTACAAGATGAGCAAACATGACTGAACTCTTTATTTCTAATAAATAGTTTGAATAATTTGGATGTTGTTTATACAGCCTACAACCAGTTCCAACACAGAGCTGCACAGAACAGCAAAACCAAGCTAAAAGCCCTAGAAAGAGCCTCCCATCTTGCACTTGTTGAAACTGGGGTCACTTAAAGCACATCTTTTTCTCAAGGATCAGAGCTTTCCATGGGAAAGTGGATTTTGTTGCCACTGTTGGGGAGAACAGAAACACATGGTCATTTTAATGAAGTAGCAGGCAAGTCTGTGAGAAATGTTTGTGTGAAGCCAGGACAATGCTGTGGAAAAGCTTAAGGTTGAAACACACCAATACTGCTGAATTGATGGGAGAGTCCTTGTGAGTGTCAAGTTAGAGAAGTTGCATGCGAAAAAGAGTACCTCCGCGTTTTTGGAATCGTGTGCTATTGCATAGCTAATGAATGCCACAGGATTTCCATCTTTTAGTAATTTAACATCTCAGTTGAGAGCTAAGAAGGAATAATATTTCAAGTAGGAGTCAGAGTCAAAACTCCAGATCTACACATCCATCATCCTGAGGCAAATTTGGTTCTAGAGCGAAATGCTGTTGCCTGGGCTCAGTGCCAGAAATGTAGTGGTGACTCATTAGTAGCACGTCCAGGGGAAATGAAGGCTTTATGGTGGTATGAGCATATTGACTGAAAGGCCAGTAGTGCCCCTGGAAAGACTCCCTACCAAGAGCTTTAAATCAAGCTGCTAAAACTGGATTCCTGGGGATATTATTAAAACTCCATCATATATCTTGGGCTCCTGGAGAAAATGTAGCCATATGTCTACTTGATGAATCACTGAGATTTCTGATGGAAATATCTCATCTGGTACTGATCCTGCCAATTTCTATCTAGTTTAAGTTCCAGTAACCAATTACAACCCAATATATTATAGACTGAGCCGCGTTCTTGCAGGTAGCTCAGACACGTCAGTGTTGCCGTAATAAGTTTTTCTCACACTTTACATTTATTTTTAAAAATTGCCTCTGTTATTGAAGAGCTTGAAGCAAGGATCCATGGCATCAGGAAGGCAAGAAGCATTTGCAGAAACAGAGTCAACTTTGCTATTGCTCTTTGGGATTCAAAAGACACATCCATATCACCTTCATTTTCTAACAAGTAAATAAGTCAACAGAAAAAGTGCTTAAGAGAAATTTGTTAGCAATTAATCACATGTCTCAGAGACCTCAGGTTCCAAATGTAGGCAGAATGGTGCTGAAAGTTGAGATTATAGAAGCGAACAATTAAATATTCAAATTAATATTTTTAAAATTGAAAAATCAAAGTTCCAACATCAGCAAAACATGGGAAAAAAGTAGTTACCTCTGCTTTGCAGTCTGTGATCTTTACTGGAAGAGCTGAAAAGAAATTAACACAAAATACTTTGAAGGACCTATTTATTGCTGGTGATTCTGTGGATCAAACAAATCTTCTGTAAATGTACTTCAAAATGTTAAAGTATGTAAAAATTTTAGAAATGTAGGAGGTGAATATGAGAAGAGTGAGAAAGGACACAACTTTATCAGTTCTTTCTGACTTTTTTGTATATTTAGTCTGATAGATACTTAGGAGCATCCCTGAGCCCAAGTTTTCAGGGAAAGCAAAGTATAAAGTAATAGAGAGAATTTTTTAATCAAATGCTCTACTTGCATTTTGTGACAACTACACCTTTTTGTCCATATTTCCTTCCTGAAAAACAAGTCATATTTTCTGATTAACTTTGGTATTTCTTGGAAAGCCTGAGAAAAGCATAAGAGTAGGTTTTGACGTTTTCTTGGTTTTGATAAATGTCCCAGTTTGAAGGAAAATGAACCTCTTAGGTTTTAAAGGCATAGAAGTATTTCCTAAAAAATGTGAATTCTGAGAAGAGATTAAAAGTACTTCTAATTTCAAAATTTAAATTGAACATAGCAATAACTACTTTTCATAAAACATCTTGTAAGCACACATGGCTGAACTGTGAGGTATCTATTAGCTACAATAAGAGCAAGTAACTGATTTGTATGACTTCATAATGATTTATTACCCTTGAATAAATTTATTAATAGCTTATTAAAAACAATATAACAGGAGGGGACCTTAATGGTAAAATACAGAAAATGAAATATTCTGATTTCAAATTAGATGAGAACACAAAATAAGGTAAATCTTCAGAAAGCATGAATTAGTGAGAGACCATTTAAGTCATGGGAGGTGGAGCAGTTAATGCCAGCTGATCATGTAGCTCCACAAACTTAAATCTGTTCTCCTCTCGTTAACAGTGGAGCAACTAGTGATCTTAATGCACTGAACTGTGCAAAGCCTTTGCACAGTAAAAAACCACATTATTCTTCTGGTATCAAAAATGGAATTTGGAGGTGCAAAGAGGTTAAGTGCTTTGCAAAGGTTGCAGGACAGAAAAGTGGCAGAGCCAGGAATAGATCTGGCATGTCATGACTCCTTGTAGTAACCAGAAGATTATCTGGCTTGTCAGAATAAATCCACATTTAATTAGGCGATGTTCTAAGGGCAAACAAAAATGCCAGCATAGGTTAAATGTCATCTAATAATTTGTCCTCACAGCAGTTCATCTGTAACAAGCCACTGTATAGCCCTATTTCTAATCTGTTGCATCACAACTTCTGCTACATGACTGCTAAAAAAATTCTTTCATCTTTGTCCTCAAATACAAATTCAGAAGATGTAGTGCTGGCTAGGTTGTGCTTTGTCTGGAGATATAAGCAAGGAAATTTCTTGATTCATTCCATGAAACACTGAATGCAAATATCAGATCATTGACCTGACTTCTCTTTTATTAATTACATGTATTAGCCCACTGGGAAAAGAAAACCCACCTGATTTTATTGAAGGCAGTTCTCCTAAACTGAAATTTAGTTTATCTCCTCCTTAGTAGCAGTCCAGCACTGAGTAGACTGAGGACACCTGTCACCAGTAACAAATGGGGCAGCTCAGCCACATCAGAATCCAGGACTGGCCAAGACACTGGTATGTCTCTCACTTACTTTGGCTGAGTTTGTATTTTCCCTAAAAGTCCTAAGTTTCTCAACATAAGTCTTCCTTTCCCTTCTATGTCCCTACCTGCTGCCTCTTTTGCAGCCACCAGGCACAGCTAATGGGGCTGTTTTCTCCATCCCTCGGCTGCAGACACAAATTTCATAGTGGGATAACTCTCAACCATCTTTACATTAATACAATAAATCTCAGAGCATGTTTTACTCAGATATTGTCTCTGGCTGCAATTTAGTCTTTTCACACTTTACTCCTACACTCTCCTTCCTAGAAATGTTACCTTGATGAGGAAATTATTTAATTTTTTTTTTAATATTCTTTTTTAATTTTCCCTGAGCTTCTGATAACATCTCATTTACCTGCAGAACATGAAGTAGCCATAAAATATTCTGCAGTGTTAACAGTGCAGGAAGGGCAGTACATAAGAAATAGGGAGCAGAGCTTTAGACATTGTAATTCACTTCCAGTAACCCAAAGTTACAAAGACTTGCCTCAGCCAAGGACCTGACTTATAACCTAAGACTAAGATAACCTTCCTCCCTTTTATTGTGAATCTTTGAGTAAAACTATGTCATTTCTCAGGAAAAGGAGAGAACTGCAGACTCTTCTGTTAAAGCTAGTTATCTTTACCTATGCCAATCACATCCTGCTCCAGAGATATTTACCAGAGTGTGAGAATATACCTATAATCATAAAGTGAATTAAACATATAAATAAGTTTCATGAAGGTAATTGCAAGCAAAATGAAAAGAATAAAAAAAAATAAAAAAAAAACCCCCAAGCATATGAGGAAGAAACAGACAGGCATAATGAAAATGGAGACTTAAAGTAATAATTTCAGGAAAGACTTTGAAGATCTACTTTAACTGATGACTTATACTCATGCAATTAATGAAGAAAGAATTGAAAAGGAAATTAAAGAATAAATTTAAGATATATATAAAAATTATTCTGTGTGACTGCCTTTGTGGTTGCTTTTTAATTATCCAGGTGGGTTGTATAGTTGACCAGAATGACAAGATTCATTCAAAAGTTTCACTCCCACTTGACACATCCTTCCTTTCTGTAAAACCTTTTGCCAAATTATTAAAGGCCTGACACTGCTGTGGCCAATAATGTGACTTCACAGTTTTTAGCTAATACTCTGGACGTAAAATCTACCAGGTGGCTGTTGTACTCTGGAGACATTGGCACCTCCACCATGCTCCTCAAACATGACCTTAGGAAGAAAGAAGAGATTTGCACTCCTCATATTTACTCAGTGCTTATTATGTCTGTGATGCTGGTGTATCTGCAAGTTAACAGATCTTACTGGCAGAGTCTCCTGCTGCTCTCTTCTTTCTCTGTCCCCAGGAGTGTGATTATGCACTTTGATTAGCCAAGGCCATAAGCCCCTGAGAATTACATCAATAATTTTTTCCATTTTCTTTTGGTGACCTCTGTTTCAAAGTTTCATTCTTTCCTTGAGGTGTCCTGGACAGCATTGCTTCCAGACCCTACCTATCACCCACATTTAACTCTGTGAAGCTATCACTGCTCAGTTAGTGGGAGGTGCACACTCCAGACTCAGAATCAATTTCTGGGGTGGGAAATGAAGGGAAGGAAAAGAAAAAGAGAGAAAAGAAAAAGTAAGAAAGGAGACTATTGTATGAGAGCTTTGGTGGATCGATGCCGCGTTTGTCCCTGCTGGGTCCCTCGTGGCCCTCTTAGGCAGCGCTCTGCCAGCACCCACGCGTGCACACGATCTCACCTTCACAGGTGGTCGTGAACAGCCGCTCACACACCCACAGGCTGTGCATGAACTGGAGACAGAGAGGTGAGAGGGGTTCTCTGCATGCAATTCTGAGGTGTTTAATGGCAACAGCCCGAAGGGAACAGAGGCAAGAAGAACACAAAACCAAAAGCCCACTCCAGTTTTATCCTGAAAACTCCCAAAGGCGGGCAGGGCATCCAAAACCAACAGTCTGAGGGCTAGGAGGCAGAGGCAAGGTTGAATGGCATAACAGGGGCCAATGGGAAAAGAGATGGGAGGGGGAGAGGGCCAGTGGCCAGCAGAATCTAGACAAAGGGAGAACTTTCTAGCACAGTGTTGTAAGGACAGACCACTTGTAGGGGAACTTGGGGGATGTAAAGTGGACTTAGCCACTGCAACAAGAGACGACTATAGAGCAAGCCCATCTTAACAGACTATCAATAATTCAATGCAAATTTATTTTTCATAGCTCCTTTCATGTGAACTGTTCTCCTAAAATGCTATACAAAATAAATAATACAAGACCATAGGTGTTATACTGTATAAATTACAGACCAACAGAAGCAGAAAGATGCTGCCTGTAGAACATATTAAAGAGAGACAAAGGTAAATAACAGAGAAGAGAGTGGAAGAAATTAAGAGCTGCAGGCAGGGGAATGATGAGAAGTCTGCAGATGAGATCTGATAAGGGATGAAGAGTTGATAAGGCAGAGAGATATTGGAAGGATGTTGCAGATGGCAAGAGATTGTGCAGAGGGTCAGAAGAAGCTGGAGTTAAACCAGTGGAGGAAGGAGGAAGGGTTGCCAAATGCAAGGCCTGGAAGTGCACTAACAAGGCAGGCATTTTGCAGCCAGTGCCTGACTAATGGGCTGTTCAGGGATTTCCCTGGAAACAGCAGGGTTATGAACTGGTGGGTTTGGTATGACAAGTACAAGGTAATGGATAGTATTTTGCTTGCTGCCAAGCTGTAGAAAAGCCTGGGACAGGCTGTGTCATCAAGGCAAAGAAACTTGGAATTCTATTGGGGGGGGTGGAAATTAAAATCCTCTATCTTCAGATATAACTTATTTATTAAGTATGGGTGCAATTTACATAGGTATATGTTCAAATGGTAATAAATTCTCCTCAGATCTTGAAGTCCACTCATCTGGTATGGCTTTTGAAATTCCCTTGCTACACTGGCTGTGCCTCTGACCTACCCCTACCAGCGGTTCCTCTATGAGAAACCCTTTCTAGCCAACAATAAATTGATATTCTGAAAATGTTTTAGAAATGGCTTCATTTTAGCATCTGCACTTTTAAGAGCAACACATGTTGAACAGACAAATTTAGCTATACACATGCGGCTTGTGCTCACAAACATGGTTGGGATCCTCAATGTTCGATGCTTGGTTCAATGCTAGGTTCTGCCTGCGTAAAATCAGGGAATTTTAGAAGTTTTTCAGTTTCATTTTCCAGCCCTGACTACTCATGATCCCTAAAACTGCTTCTTGTCTTTTAACACTGACTGTTGAACATTTGATTTGACCTTGGTTCTAAAGGTTATGATGGGGTTATATCTGAAAACTGAATGATATTTTAGTCCTGTGATCAAAGGGTGTAGCTTTGAGCCTGAGGCCTTATAAGATTTTTTTCCCCAGAAGTAGTGAAGGGCAAATATTCCTATGTCACTTCTTTCATTCCAGACTTACTCCCAAGTTCCACATGAAATAATTTCTGTGCAAAAGAACAGCTTGTAGAGAGTTTAAAAGTGAATTAACCAAATACCTTCAGAAATAGAATGACTTCTCCGAGAGCTGGTTTGTGGGCCAGCTTGGTGCTCTATATAAGTCATTAGTATTAAAGCAGCTGGCTTTAAATTAAGCCTCTGATTTTGATCAAAAGAGAAAAAATTCTATTACAGACTTAGGAAATTGTTAATAAAATACTCCCTTGATCTTCCCAAAATTTCAGACAGCAGAACAAAACAAGTCTAACTAATCAACATATTTGTTTTCTTCCAGAGGTTTCAGAGATCACTCATGTGTCCTTCTCAGACCAGTGTAAATGCAAGATAAGGAATCATGCCAAAATGTGCTGAAAGCAGATGCCAGTAAACAAAATGATCTGAATTCCAGCTGATCTGCAGAAGCCCCCATGATATTAGGTGGATATGATCTGCACCAAAATACTTCTTTGTTTTGTAAAAGAGGTTAATGAGATTTTAGCTAAAATGGTAAAACAGTAATTTCTGGGCCATCTATTTGTCAAGTAATTTTGCTAATAATGGTAGTCATACTCCAGTAAAATTAATTTTTGGAATGATGGCCAAAGTGTGGTATTTTCTTCAAGATCTGTAGCCCTATTTTCTGCCTGCTTCTGTTCATGCTGCAATTGTCCATATTTTGGACAATTAATTTTGTTTGCCAACAATATCTAACAGTGACATGCAGTGTATCACTGACTGACCGGTAATTTAATGAAGACAGTAATGATATCAGTTGATTTTATATAAGAAAGAAAAGAAAAAAAAATCAGAAAAAATAACTAATATCGTAGGTGATTTTTTTTCAATACTTTTTAAATCCAACTTGATAGAGTGGCCATCTGATGCAGAATTCCTGCATGTACAGAAATGTTTTAGCCACTATAAAGGTGCAAATGTATTCACCAGGCAAATGTCAGGGAATGTTTGTATTGCAAAACTACAACTGCATATCAATTTTTTTTTTTTAAATGACCTGAATGTGCATCTCAGGATATACATATTTTTTAGCTACACAGCTCATATGAAATAATTAGACACATAAATCACAGAATCACAGAATTAACTAGGTTGGAAAATACCTTTGAGATCATTGAGTCCAACCTATGACTGAACACCACCTTGTCAACTAGACCATGGCACTGAGTGCCACATCCAGTCTTTACTTAAACACCTCCAGGAACAGTGACTCCAAATAACAACAAGCTCAAATTTTCATACCTACAGACAATAACCTGGCAAGAGCTATGAGTTTTGCAGGGCTCCTTAAATACTGTTTGGCTTGGTTTGTCACAGCCAATGGGAAAAAAAAAAATGGAAGAAAGTAAAGTGATCCCCAGAAGATGTTTGACTGCCAGCTCTCAAGTCTTAGACCAACAGTATTTCTGATCAAGATGTTGTCAGTTTTCTGACAACTATTTCCAACATAAGCATTAGTAATGCCTTAAAATACATTTGTGTCTGAATGAAGTAAATAGCCTTTTTCAGAAATGAAAGCTGTTATGGTTCTGATGGGTAACTTGATTTGGCACACATAAACTAGCAAACCTGTGTGCCTGGTATCGCACTAGAAGGTTTTCAAGTATTGTCTTGTGCAGAAAACAGAATACTCAGCCTCTGAACAGCTGCTGTACATTAATTAGTGGAATTAGGGCTAATAATGTGCCAACCAAGCCCATACAGAATTGCTTTGTTTTTATTTTTCTAGCCTGAGCACAAGACATTTAAGAAGAATTTAAACATACCTTCCTTCCTTGTGAATTACAGTCTAGCAAATACCACTGAATGGCTCTTAAAGTAGGGTACAAACAAGACAGGTGGTATAGATGCTATTTCTTAGGGATTGCTCCAGGCCCTGGATTGTACTGCCTGTCTCCCCCATTTCTCATTTTAAGGAAGCTTGGCACTTATTGGACCGCTGTGTGAGTGGTCAACTCATTACTGAAGAAAAAAACAAACCCCTTGCTAACTAACAAGAAAGAGAAATCCTTGAGTCTGGAGAGTTTTCTGCAGGATTAGTGCATTGAATTAAATCAGAAAAGGTCTACCAAAGATGCAAAAGCAGAATTATAGCCATCTCTTCAAGAGTATGTGAGGGAGGAAGACATAACAGTTTCCCATTTTTATGGAGGTTGAGTTTTACTTAAGTTCTTGATCATGTAACTTCTCATATTCACACACCACACTGAAAAAAATCACTAACCTTGGTAGTCACGTAGCTGCAATTTTGAAAATCCTTCAAAGATGGAAGCAGAAGAATTGTTGCTGGCAGAGCCAAGGGTCTACTTGGATCCAGTCTGCAACAAAATTCTCATGGCCATATATCAGCTCTGTGAGTAATTCTTTAGTGAAAAGTCAGTCCTGTTTGGGTCATTCAGAGCAGACCATACAGACCTGAAAATAAAGAGCAGGAAAATGAAAGAAGATCATCTTTGTCATCTCTAGTCTCCACATGACTGGGCTGACGCAGAAGTGACACATTTTTGACTCAAGAATAGAATAGTTACATTATTTATGGCAGGGATATTACAAACACCAAAATACAATGAAATCAAGGCAGTCTGTGTTACTACCCTTACCTGAACAGGATTCAGCTGTGAGGAACCTGTCTGACTGTGTCATCTTCAGCAACAGAAGCTCTCACAATGCTTCAGTGCATTGATGAGCCTGTGAGAAGAACAGATTAAAGGGGTAAAATGAATTCCAGCTCCAGTCCTGCATTCCTGTCCATTAAAAGCAAACATTAACTTTAAAAATGCAAATAAAGATATGAAAGGAGACCAAACAAAAGCAGTAGCATTAACAGCTTCTCAAAACCCTTTATAGCTCTCTGGAGTGATTACATCTTATTTTATTTCCACTTCTTAAAGCTCTGTTATTGTATTCTAGCCACAGGAAAAATAAAACCAAAAAACAAATAACCTCTTTAATTATTCTTCAATGTTTTTTGCCAGCCAGGCCCTTTGTCCTGGATTGAAATCAATGTTAATGGCTTTTGAGACTCCAGTTTAGATATATTTTTTAATTGATGTCTCCTCTTCCTCCTGCTGACCTAATTCTCATTTTCATTATATTCAAAAACACACTGATGATCCACTCAGATCTGATAAATTATTTTAGCTCCTTTCTGCAATAACTAAATTTAATAGTGTTATGCTGGCACAATTTAATTACTGGCACAAACATTTGAAATTTGTGAACAACAGCTGAGCTGCAGTGACAGAAAACAGGTGGTCTGGTGGCTGTTAGGATCGAAGTAGCAAGCAAGCTAAGAAAATACAGGCTACTGGGTGGACTCATTATTACAGTTTTTGTTTGAACCTCTTCTTATCTATCAGTTTTAATCTTTATTCCATCTGACAGGGCAATTGCCATTACAGACTCCTTCTGTGGGACTGTTTATAGTTATAGAGAAGGCACATACTTAAGAGTCCGCCAGGCTGGGAAAGAAAGAATGGAACAAAAGCAGAAGAGGTGCTTAGAATGACAATAAAATTATTTGGTATGCTGGAGGTAGTGTGGAATTTTTTAACCTGTAGCCCTCACTGATGCAGGAGAGAGGCAGGGAATTCTACAACTCAAAGAGTAAGCAGTCAAAATTGGCAGAGGAAAGCAAGTAAAGTTCCTCAGATGTCATACTGTGATATTTCTTATGGTTTTTCATCTTGCCAGAGGTGAATTTGCTGGGCTGGTACCCACTGTGCTAGCACTGCATCCTGTGGTGGGAATTGTGATGTCTGCAGAGCCTTACTTCTGTGAGCACTGTGCCTCCATGTAGCTGTGCTCACAGCTAGTTCAGCAACCACAAGTCTGGGGATTTTTGGTGTGCCAGGCAGGAGGATAAGCTGTTTGAGGAAATGTGATTGAGTTCACCTGTTGCCTCTGTACTCTGGGCCCAAGAAGCAAGAACATTCATAATTATCCACTTGCTTTTTCCTGGACAATATTGCTCTGAATCACATTTCTCAAGGTCAGAAATATTCAAACACAAGTCCTGCAGGAATCTTAGAAAACACCTTACTTGTCATCAATGCCAGCAGAAGCAGGAGCACTAAGTCCCTCAGAGCTTTTCCCATGAAGTTTGCTACCTACTGTAACATTATACTCCACTGGGGAAGAAAACAAGCTCATTAAAAGAATTCCTTTATTTCTGAAGTACATTTTAAAGAAATGTTCACTATACTACTATCATTAGATGCATAATTGTGGTCTAGCATGAATTGTTAATAGGTGTTTTCTAAATGCAGGCCAAACCAACCTAATCTTTGCTCCAAGCAGTTTTGTAGCCTGCAGCAAGAGACAAAAGGTGAATTTAGGAAGAAAGGAAGAACAAGGGAAAACTGCAACAGCCTTGTGTCAGTCAGAAAAACTGACCAGTATACCAGAGTTAGTTTTTTTTTTCCTGTTGCTCACTTGAAAGCTAATAGACAATTGCAGGGAAGTTTGCAGGTATTTCTGAGTAGGTCTGATGAAGCACAGGTGATCATAAGGAAGAATATTTTTGTCTGAAGAATCATTTAAGAGGTCCTTTGGTTTCTAGATAAGTTTCTGTTCCCTTTAGTGTTTATTATTTAAGACTGTTGTTCTGGATCTGGATTGCACAGGCATACCATGATGACTACTGGATAGAATTGAATAATCATCAGAAAAAAAAGATCCTTGATATTCTTAAAAATAAAAGCCTTGTCACAAACTCTCTGCACCTGAAAAAGCTGATGGGATATTTCCAGTTGTTTGTGTACCATTCAGAATTGCTGTCGAAGGGGAAATGTCCTTGCTTGAGGAGATGTTATGCATCAAAGTCATGATTCAAAACAGTAAAGATGAAGAGATAATCAAGGGTGCTAATGGTCACAATGAGGCATGATAAATCTGGACAAAAGTGGTGATTGTGGGCAATAAATCCAACAACCTGCTGGGCTTGGCACAGAGCCACCTGAGACAGGCTGATTGCCAGTAGTTTTCAAGGTGAGCATAAAATGAAGCATCCTCAAAGTAATAACGCTCACATAATGAATATAATCTTTTATTAAAGCACTGTCTATGACCAATGCAAAATTAGTCTGCCTGAGTGCATGAGCATGTGTGTTCAGAAGGAGATCTTGAGAGAGACAAACAGGATGATGAACACACCTGCAGGTTGTTATTTTGCCTTCCCTTTGGCTTCTCCAGTCCTTGTTCAGCAGCTGTATTCTCAGAAGGCTGTTTAGTCCTGAAGCTGTGATGCCTCATCATAAGATTATGCAGTTCTGCTGTGTTGGAAGTGGTTGGAATCTGGCCATATTAGCATCAAATACTAGAACAGATGAGGTTCTGGGTCCTGCACTGCGACCACAACAGCCCCATGCAGCACTACAGGCTGGGGAGCTGCTTGTTGGAAAAGGACCTTGGGGTGCTGGTTGACAGCAGCTGAACAAGAGCCAGCTGTTTCCAGGTGGGCAAGAAGGCCAAGGGTGTCCTGGCCTGTGTCAGCAATAGTGTGGCCAGTGGGACCAGGGCAGTGATTTTCTCCCTGTACTTGGCACTGGTGAGGCCACACCTCCAATCCTGTGTTCAGTTTTGGGCCCCTACAGGAAAAACATGGAGGTGCTGGAATGTGTCCAGAGAAGGGCAAGGGAGCTGGGGAAGGGTCTGGAGCACAAGTATTACAAGGAGTGGCTGAGGGAGCTGGAGTTGTTTAAACCGGAGGAAAGGAGACTGAAGGGAGGCCTTTTATTGCTCTCTAAAACTACTTGTGGTGAGGGAGATGGGGGTCAGACTCTTCCCCCATGTAACAAGTGATAGGACAAGAGGAAACAGACTCAAGCTGTGCCAAATGAGGTTTAGTTTGGATATTAGGAAAAATTTCTTCACTGAAGAGGCTTGGAACAGGCTTGCCAGGGAAGTGCTAGAGTCACCATCCCTGCAGATGTTTAAAAGAAATATAGGAGTTGTGGTGGTTAGGAACATAGTTTAGTGCTGGATTTGGCAGTACTCAGTTAATGGTTGGGCTTCAGGAACTTAAAGGTCTTTTTCATCCTAAATGATTTTATGATTCTACAAGTGGTAGCTGGAGACCTTTCTATTCTCTTTCTTATTAGGGAAGCACACTGGCAGGAAAGGAAATCCCAGAGATTCTGACTGGGGAGCTGGTTGTCCTTTCTCAGTCCCACCCCACACTGAGCTCTCTGCTGGTGATGAGAGATGAGGATTAGCCTCAGGGCTGAACAGCCTTTGAGGTGACAGGATCAAGCAATTCCCTTTGAAACTATTTTTTAGGATCTCTGCAGGCAGACAGACATCACTGTAATGTATATGGAGGTGAGGGGTGGGGGATGGTTTTCCGAAGAGGAGTCAGAAAATTACACCTGTGTCTGTGGAATATGGGCACAAGACCAGCACATGGTGCTCTAAGTGATGTTCTGTGGAATCTAAATCTTAGCTTCTTTCTGAATAAGACTAAATACAGCTTACTGCAAGAAGGAAATTTCCAGCAATTGGTTATCAAGAATTGGTTAAAGCAGTGTTGGTTTTTTTGTTTTTTTCCTTCCACCAACCACATAGATTGATTCTTATAACAGAACCAGTTCTTAGAAAGCTGAACTAGATATCAGATGAAGTAGACCCCTTGGGAAACTGTATTTTGACAATTCATCATAGGAGGTTGTTAAGTTAGTCCTGTGTTTGACTTTTTTCTTTTCTTTTTTTTTTTTCTTATTTATAGAACAGGTTTTCTTTATTTTTTAACTGTTGGAACTAGGAAGGCTGCTTCAGGAGCCTCATCAGCATTCCCTTTAGCAGCATACAATAAGATCTTACAGCTGCCCTTTCTCTGCAGTATTGACTAAGGTAGATGCAGGAGCTGTTATCAGAATGCTATCAAAGCAGAGAGTTTCCACATCCAGCACACTGAAAGGTAACTTTCAAGCCTGTGATGTCTCTTTCAAGTCTCAATGTTTCCAAATTAACAACATTGTACCCTACTGTACTTGTGCATTTTGCTTTGTTTGATGTGGCATTTACACGCTTGTGCTCATTTCAACCAGTCACTCTCTGTCTAACACTACTTAGGCTTGTATTTTTTAGCTCAGTTAAACAGATTTTCTCTTGCTCAGAAGATGAACAGGTCTGACTCCACAGGTAAGATACTTTCCTATGCAGAAAACACAAGAAACATATTAGGTCGTGCCAGTTCTGCAACAGAAATAATGGGTAAAATTTATTCAGTGTTTTTAATGAACCTCTCTTTTTCTTACTGAAAAAAAGCTTTGAGTATCAAAACAGAACTTTTTCTTGGGGAAGGAACTACTTGTTCTGGTGGAACTTTTCTCATGATGATTTTGCAGATCTAGGGCATATTGCAGATCAGTCCAAGTTCAGGTCCAAGTGCTGGCTCAGCAAGCTGTGGAGCACAGCATTTCCCAGTCTTCCTTATCTCAGGAGGATGCTTTAGCTGAGAATTGCACTGTGAGAGAGACCCTGAGAGCAATGATCACAGAGGGAAGGATGTTCA